>NW_026734362.1:0-300000 GCF_949786415.1 Peromyscus eremicus
GTCCTATCAGCAAGTGTTGTTTTCTGATAAGAAAACTCACTATTGCGCTCCTATTGCCATACACAGTACAAATAGCACTCGAGTCTGTTCCCAGCTAGGACAGTGTATTGGACTGAGGAGGAGCTACCGTTCTTGTCAGTTTCCTAAGCAGAGTTGAACTAAATATGGCCCGTGTGTGTAGGAAGCACAGTTCTTTTGTTCTGAGCAAGCTCACTGTTCGGACCCCATAGGAAACACAGTAGAGTAGAAGAGTGCTCTTTTCTCAAAAGCAGAGTGTGTTTCTTTTAAAGCGAGCTAGCATTTGTTTCCCAGTCCTAAATGGAGTTGAATCACATGCAGTTTCTTGTCCTACGAGCAAGAGTTGTTTTCTGGTAAGAAGAGTCACTATTGTGCTCCCATTGTCATTCACAGGGCAAATAACACTGGAGTATGTTCCCAGCATGTACACTGTATTGGACTGAAGAGGATCTACTGTTCTTTTCAGTTTCCTAAGCATAATTGAACTAGATATGGCCGTATTTGTATGAAGCACAGTTCTTTTGTTCTGAGCAAGCTCACTGTTCTGGCCCTATAGGAAACACAGTAGAGTAGAAGAGTGCTCTTTTCTCAAATGCAGAGTGTGTTTCTTGTAAGGCGAGCTAGCGTTTATTTCCCAGTCCTAAATGGAATGAATCACATGCAGTTTTTGGTCCTAAGACCAAGAGTTGTTTTCTGGTAAGGAAAGTCACTCTTGCATTCCCATTGCCATACACAGTGCAAATAGCACTCGCGTCTGTTCCGAGCTAGTACAGTGTATTGGACTGAAAAGGAGCTACCGTTCTTGTCAGTTTCCTAAGCAGAGTTGAACTAGATATGGCCCGTGTGTGGAGGAAGCACAGTTCTTCTGTTCTGAGCAAGCTCACTGTTCGGACCCCATAGGAAACACAGTACAGTAGAAGAGTGCTCTTTTCTCAAAAGCAGAGTGTGTTTCATGTAAGGCAAGCTAGCGTTTGTTTCCCAGACCTAAGTGGAGTTGAATCACATCCTGTTTTTGGTACTAAGAGCAAGAGTTGTTTTCTGGTAAGAAGAGTCACTATTGCGCTCCCATTGTCATACACAGGGCAAATAGCACTGGTGTCAGTTCCCAGCATGTACAGTGTATTGGACTGAAGAGGATCTACTGTTCTTGTAAGTTTCCTAAGCATAATTGAACTAGATATGGCCGTATCTGTAGGAAGCACAGTGCTTTTGTTCTGAGCAAACTCACTGTTCTGGCCCTATAGGAAACACAGTAGAGTAGAAGAGTGCTCTTTTCTCAAAAGCAGAGTGTGTTTCTTGTAAGGCGAGCTAGCGTTTGTTTCCCAGTCCTAAATGGAGTTGAATCACATGCAGTTTCTTGTCCTACGAGCAAGATTTGTTTTCTGGAAAGAAGAGTCACTATTGCGCTCCCATTGTCATACACAGGGCAAATAGCACTGGCGTCTGTTCCCAGCATGTACAGTGTATTGGACTGAAGCGGAGCTACTGTTCTTGTCAGTTTCCTAAGCAGAGTTGAACTAGATATGGCCCCTGTGTGTAGGAAGCACAGTTCTTTTGTTCTGAGCAAGCTCACTGTTCTGGCCCATTAGGAAACACCGTAGAGTAGAAGAGTGCTCTTTTCTCAAAAGCAGAGTATGTTTCTTATAAGGCAAGCTAGTGTTTGTTTCCCAGTCAGAAATGGAGTTGAATCCCATGCAGTTTCTGGTCCTACGAGCAAGAGGTGTTTTCTGATAAGAAGAGTCACTATTGTGCTCTCATTGTCATACAGAGGACAAATAGCACTTGCGTCTGTTCCCTACATGTACAGTGTATTGGATTGAAGTGGAGCTACTGTTCTTGTCAGTTTCCAAAGCAGAGTTGAACTAGATATGGCCCGTGTGTGGAGGAAGCACAGTTCTGTTGTTCTGAGCAAGCTCACTCTTCGGACCTCCTAGGATACACAGTAGAGTAGAAGAGTGCTCTTTTCTCAAAAGCAGAGTGTGTTTCTTGTAAGGCGAGCTAGCGTTTGTTTCCCAGTCCTAAATGGAGTTGAATCACATGCAGTTTCTTGTCCTACGAGCAAGAGTTGTTTTCTGGTAAGAAGAGTCACTATTGCGCTCCCATTGTCATACACAGGTCAAATCACACTGGATTCTGTTCCCAGCATGTACAGTGTATTGGATTGAAGAGGATCTACTGTTCTTGTCAGTTTCCTAAGCAGAGTTTAACTAGATATGGACCGTGTGTGTAGGAAGCACAGTTCTTTTGTTCTGAGAATGCTCACTTTTCCGGCCCTATAGGAAACACATTAGAGTAGAAGAGTGCTCCTTTCTCAATCCAGAGTGTGTTTCTTGTAAGTCGAGCTATCGTTTGTTTCCCAGTCATAAATAGAGTTGAATCCCATGCAGTTTCTGGTCCTACCAGCAAGAGTTGTTTTCTGATAAGAAGAGTCACTATTTCGCTCCTATTGCCATACACAGTACAAGTAGCACTCGCGTCTGTTCCCAGCTAGGACAGTGTATTCGACTCAGGAGGAGCTACCGTTCTTGTCAGTTTCCTAAGCAGAGTTGAACTAGATATGGCTCGTGGGTGGAGGAAGCACAGTTCTGTTGTTCTGAGCAAGCTCACTGTTCTGTCCCCATAGGATACACAGTACAGTAGAAGAGTGCTCTTTTCTCAAAAGCACAGTTTGTTTCTTGTAAGGCGAGCTAGCGTTTGTTTCCCAATCCTAAATGGAGTTGAATCACATGCAGTTTCTTGTCCTACGAGCAAGAGTTGTTTTCTGGTAAGAAGAGTCACTATTGTGCTCCCATTGTCATACACAGGCCAAATAGCACTGGCGTCTGTTCCCAGCATGTACAGTGTATTGGACTGAAGAGGATCTACTGTTCATGTCAGTTTCCTAAGCAGAGTTCAACTAGATATGGCCGTATTTGTTGGAAGCACAGTTCTTTTGTTCTCAGCAAACTCACTGTTCTGGCCCTATAGGAAACACAGTAGAGTAGAAGAGTGCTCTTTTCTCAAAAGCATAGTGCGTTTCTTGAAAGGCGAGCTAGCGTTTGTTTCCCAGTTCTAAATGGAGTAGAATCACATGCAGTTTTTGGTCCTATGAACAAGATTTGTTTTCTGGTAAGGAAAGTCACTATTGTGCTCCCATTTCCATACACAGTGCAAATAGCACTCGCATCTGTTCCCAGCAAGTACAGTGTATTGGACTGAAGCAGATCTACTGTTCTTGTCAGTTTCCTAAGCAGAGTTAAACTAGATATGGCCCCTGTGTGTAGGAAGCACAGTTCTTTTATTCTGAGCAAGCTCACAGTTCGGACCACATAGGAAACACAGAAGAGTAGAAGAGTGCTCTTTTCTCAAAAGCAGAGTGTGTTTCTTGTAAGGCGAGCTAGCGTTCGTTTCCCAGTCCTAAATGGAGTTGAATCACATGCAGTTTTTGGTCCTATGAGCAAGAGTTGTTTTCTGGTAAGGAAAGTCATTATTGCGCTCGCATTGCCATACACAGTGCAAATAGCACTGGCGTCTGTTCCCAGCAAGTCCATGTATTGGACTGAAGCAGAGCTACTGTTCTTGTCAGTTTCCTAAGCAGAGTTGAACTAGATATTGCCCCTGTGTGTAGGAAGCACAGTTCTTTTGTTCTGAGAAAGCTCACTGTTCAGACCCCATAGGAAACACAGTAGAGTAGAAGAGTGCTCTTTTCTCAAAAGCAGAGTGTGTTTCTTGTAAAGCGAGCTAGCGTTTGTTTCCCAGTCCTAAATGGAGTTGAATCACATGCAGTTTCTTGTCCTAAGAAGAAGAGTTGTTTTCTGGTAAGAAGAGTCACTATTGTGCTCCCATTGTCATTCACAGGGCAAATAACACTGGCGTCTGTTCCCAGCATGTACACTGTATTGGACTGAAGAGGATCTTCTGTTATTTTCAGTTTCCTAAGCATAATTGAACTAGATATGGCCGTATTTGTATGAAGCACAGTTCTTTTGTTCTGAACAAGCTCACTGTTCTGGCCCTATAAGAAACACAGTAGAGTAGAAGAGTGCTCTTTTCTCAAAAGCAGAGTGTGTTTCTTGTAAGGCGAGCTAGCGTTTGTTTCCCAGTCCTAAATGGAGTTGAATCACATGCAGTTTTTGGTCCTATGAGCAAGAGCTGTTTTCTGGTAAGGAAAGTCACTATTGTGCTCCCTTTGCCATACACAGTGCAAATAGCACTCGCGTCTTTTCCCAGCAAGTACAGTGTATTGGACTGAAGCGGAGCTACTGTTCTTGTCAGTTTCCTAAGCAGAGTTTAACTAGATATGGACCGTGTGTGTAGGAAGCACAGTTCTTTTGTTCTGAGAATGCTCACTGTTCTGGCTCTATAGGAAACACATTAGAGTAGAAGAGTGCTCCTTTCTCTATTCCGAGTGTGTTTCTTGTATGTCGAGCTATCGTTTGTTTCCCAGTCCTAAATAGAGTTGAATCCCATGCAGTTTCTGGTCCTACCAGCAAGAGTTGTTTTCTGATAAGAAGAGTCACTATTGCGCTCCTATTGCCATACACAGTACAAATAGCACTCGCGTCTGTTCCCAGCTAGGACAGTGTATTCGACTGAGGAGGAGCTACCGTTCTTGTCAGTTTCCTAAGCAGAGTTGAACTAGATATGGCCCGTGTGTGTAGGAAGCACAGTTCTTTTGTTCTGAGCAAGCTCACTGTTCGGACCACATAGGAAACACAGAAGAGTAGAAGAGTGCTCTTTTCTCAAAAGCAGAGTGTGTTTCTTGTAAGGCGAACTAGTGTTTGTTTCCAGTCAGAAATGGAGTTGAATCCCATGCAGTTTCTGGTCCTATGAGCAAGAGGTGTTTTCCGATAAGAAAAGTCACTATTGCGCTCCTATTGCCATACACAGTGCAAATAGCACTCGCGTCTGTTCCCAGCTAATACAGTGTATTGGACTGAAGAGGAGCTACCGTTCTTGTCAGTTTCCTAAGCAGAGTTGAACTAGATATGGCTCGTGGGTGGAGGAAGCACAGTTCTGTTGTTCTGAGCAAGCTCACGGTTCTGTCCCCATAGGATACACAGTACAGTAGAAGAGTGCTCTTTTCTCAAAAGCAGAGTTTGTTTCTTGTAAGGCGAGCTAGCGTTTGTTTCCCAATCCTAAATGGAGTTGAATCACATGCAGTTTCTTGTCCTACGAGCAAGAGTTGTTTTCTGGTAAGAAGAGTCACTATTGTGCTCCCATTGTCATACACAGGCCAAATAGCACTGGCGTCTGTTCCCAGCATGTACAGTGTATTGGACTGAAGAGGATCTACTGTTCATGTCAGTTTCCTAAGCAGAGTTGAACTAGATATGGCCCCTGTGTGTAGGAAGCACAGTTCTAATGTTCTGAGCAAGCTCACTGTTCGGACCACATAGGAAATACAGTAGAGTAGAAGAGTGCTCATTTCTCAAAAGCAGAGTGTGTTTCTTGTAAGGCGAGCTAGTGTTTGTTTCCCAATCAGAAATGGAGTTGAATCCCATGCAGTTTCTGGTACTATGAGCAAGAGGTGTTTTCTGATAAGAAGAGTCACTATTGCGCTCCCATTGTCATACAGAGGACAAATAGCACTGGCGTCTGTTCCCTGCACGTACAGTGTATTGGACTGAAGTGGAACTACTGTTCTTGTCAGTTTCCTAAGCAGAGTTGAACTAGATATGGCCCGTGTGTGGAGGAAGCACAGTTCTGTTGTTCTGAGCAAGCTCACTGTTCGTACCCCATAGGATACACAGTAGAGTAGAAGAGTGCTCTTTTCTCAAAGCTAGTGTGTTTCTTGTAAGGCGAGCTAGCGTTTGTTTCCCAGTCCTAAATGGAGTTGAATCACATGCAGTTTCTTGTCCTACGAGCAAGAGTTGTTTTCTGGTAAGAAGAGTCACTATTGTGCTCCCATTGTCATACACAGGGCAAATAGCACTGGCGTCTGCTCCCAGCATGTACAGTGTATTGGACTGTAAAGGATCTACTATTCTTGTCAGTTTCCTAAGCAGAATTGAACTAGATATGGCCGTATTTGTAGGAATCACAGTTCTTTTGTTCTGAGCAAACTCACTGTTCTGGCCCTATAGGAAAAACAGTAGAGAAGAAGAGTGCTCTTTTCTCAAAAGCAGAGTGTGTTTCTTGTAAGGCGAACTAGCGTTTGTTTCCCACTCCTAAATGGAGTTGAATCACATGCAGTTTTTGGTCCTATGAGCAAGAGTTGTTTTCTGGTAAGGAAAGTCATTATTGCGCTCCCATTGCCATACACAGTGCAAATAGCACTGGCGTCTGTTCCCAGCAAGTACAGTGTATTGGACTGAAGCGGAGCTACTGTTCTTGTCAGTTTCCTAAGCAGAGTTGAACTAGATATTGCCCCTGTGTGTAGGAAGCACAGTTCTTTTGTTCTGAGCAAGCTCACTGTTCAGACCCCATAGGAAACACAGTAGAGTAGAAGAGTGCTCTTTTCTCAAAAGCAGAGTGTGTTTCTTGTAAGGCGAGCTAGTGTTTGTTTCCCAGTCATAGAAGGAGTTGAATCACATGCACTTTCTTGTCCTACGAGCAAGAGTTGTTTTCTGGTAAGAAGAGTCACTATTGCGCTCCCATTGTCATACACAGGGCAAATAGCACTGGCATCTGTTCCCAGCATGTACAGTGTATCGGACAGAAGAGGATCTACTGTTCTTGTCAGTTTCCTAAGCAGAATTGAACTAGATATGGCCGTATTTGTTGGAAGCACAGTTCTTTTGTTCTGAGCAAACTCACTGTTCTGGCCCTATAGGAAACACAGTAGAGTAGAAGAGTGCTCTTTTCTCAAAAGCAGAGTGTGTTTCTTGAAAGGCGAGCTAGCGTTTGTTTCCCAGTCCTAAATGGAGTTGAATCACATGCAGTTTTTGGTCCTATGAGCAAGATTTGTTTTCTGGTAAGGAAAGTCACTCTTGCGCTCCCATTGCCATACACAGTGCAAATAGCACTCGCGTCTGTTCCCAGCAAGTACAGTGTATTGGACTGAAGCGGAGCTACTGTTCTTGTCAGTTTTCTAAGCAGAGTTGAACTAGATATGGACCCTGTTTGTAGGAAGCACTGTTCTTTTGTTCTGAGCAAGCTCACTGTTCGGACCCCCTAGAAAACACAGTAGAGTAGAAGAGTGCTCTTTTCTCAAAAGCAGAGTATGTTTCTTGTACGGCGAGCTAGTGTTTGTTTCCCATTCCTAAATGGAGTTGAATCCCATGCAGTTTCTGGTCCTATCAGCAAGTGTTGTTTTCTGATAAGAAAACTCACTATTGCGCTCCTATTGCCATACACAGTACAAATAGCACTTGCGTCTGTTCCCAGCTAGGACAGTGTATTGGACTGAGGAGGAGCTACCGTTCTTGTCAGTTTCCTAAGCAGAGTTGAACTAGATATGGCCCGTGTGTGTAGGAAGCACAGTTCTTTTGTTCTGAGCAAGCTCACTGTTCGGACCCCATAGGAAACACAGTAGAGTAGAAGAGTGCTCTTTTCTCAAAAGCAGAGTGTGTTTCTTGTAAAGCGAGCTAGCATTTGTTTCCCAGTCCTAAATGGAGTTGAATCACATGCAGTTTCTTGTCCTACGAGCAAGAGTTGTTTTCTGGTAAGAAGAGTCACTATTGTGCTCCCATTGTCATTCACAGGGCAAATAACACTGGAGTATGTTCCCAGCATGTACACTGTATTGGACTGAAGAGGATCTACTGTTCTTTTCAGTTTCCTAAGCATAATTGAACTAGATATGGCCGTATTTGTATGAAGCACAGTTCTTTTGTTCTGAGCAAGCTCACTGTTCTGGCCCTATAGGAAACACAGTAGAGTAGAAGAGTGCTCTTTTCTCAAAAGCAGAGTGTGTTTCTTGTAAGGCGAGCTAGCGTTTATTTCCCAGTCCTAAATGGAATGAATCACATGCAGTTTTTGGTCCTAAGACCAAGAGTTGTTTTCTGGTAAGGAAAGTCACTCTTGCATTCCCATTGCCATACACAGTGCAAATAGCACTGGCGTCTGTTCCCAGCAAGTACAGTGTATTGGACTGAAGCGGAGCTACTGTTCTTGTCAGTTTCCTAAGCAGAGTTGAACTAGATATTGCCCCTGTGTGTAGGAAGCACAGTTCTTTTGTTCTGAGCAAGCTCACTGTTCAGACCCCATAGGAAACACAGTAGGGTAGAAGAGTGCTCTTTTCTCAAAAGCAGAGTGTGTTTCTTGTAAGGCGAACTAGTGTTTGTTTCCAGTCAGAAATGGAGTTGAATCCCATGCAGTTTCTGGTCCTATGAGCAAGAGGTGTTTTCCGATAAGAAAAGTCACTATTGCGCTCCTATTGCCATACACAGTGCAAATAGCACTCGCGTCTGTTCCGAGCTAGTACAGTGTATTGGACTGAAAAGGAGCTACCGTTCTTGTCAGTTTCCTAAGCAGAGTTGAACTAGATATGGCCCGTGTGTGGAGGAAGCACAGTTCTTCTGTTCTGAGCAAGCTCACTGTTCGGACCCCATAGGAAACACAGTAGAGTAGAAGAGTGCTCTTTTCTCAAAAGCAGAGTGTGTTTCATGTAAGGCAAGCTAGCGTTTGTTTCCCAGACCTAAGTGGAGTTGAATCACATCCTGTTTTTGGTACTAAGAGCAAGAGTTTTTTTCTGGTAAGAAGAGTCACTATTGCGCTCCCATTGTCATACACAGGGCAAATAGCACTGGTGTCAGTTCCCAGCATGTACAGTGTATTGGACTGAAGAGGATCTACTGTTCTTGTAAGTTTCCTAAGCATAATTGAACTAGATATGGCCGTATCTGTAGGAAGCACAGTGCATTTGTTCTGAGCAAACTCACTGTTCTGGCCCTATAGGAAACACAGTAGAGTAGAAGAGTGCTCTTTTCTCAAAAGCAGAGTGTGTTTCTTGTAAGGCGAGCTAGCATTTGTTTCCCAGTCCTAAATGGAGTTGAATCACATGCAGTTTCTGGTCCTATCAACAAGAGTTGTTTTCTGGTAAGTAAAGTCACTATTGTGCTCCCATTGCCATACACAGTCCAAATAGCACTCGCATCTGTTCCCAGCAAGTACAGTGTGTTGGACTGAAGAGGATCTACTGTTCTTGTCAGTTTCCTAAGCAGAATTGAACTAGATATGGCCCGTGTGTGGAGGAAGCACAGTTCTGTTGTTCTGAGCAAGCTCACTGTTCTGGCCCTATAGGAAACACAGTAGAGTAGAAGAGTGCTCTTTTCTCAAAAGCAGAGTGTGTTTCTTCAAAGGCGAGCTAGCGTTTGTTTCCCAGTCCTAAATGGAGTTGAATCACATGCAGTTTATGGTCCTATGAGCAAGAGTTGTTTTCTGGTAAGGAAAGTCACTCTTGCGCTCCCATTGCAATACACAGTGCAAATAGCACTCGCGTCTCTTCCCAGAAAGCACAGTGTATTGGACTGAAGCAGAGCTACTGTTCTTGTCAGTTTCCTAAGCAGAGTTGAACTAGATATGGCCCGTGTGTGTAGGAAGCACAGTTCTTTTGTTCTGAGCAAGCTCACTGTTCGGACCACATAGGAAATACAGTAGAGTAGAAGAGTGCTCTTTTCTCAAAAGCAGAGTGTTTCTTGTAAGGCGAGCTAGCGTTTGTTTCCCAGTCAGAAATGGAGTTGAATCCCATGCAGTTTCTGGTCCTACGAGCAAGAGGTGTTTTCTGATAAGAAGAGTCACTATTGCACTCCCATTGTCATACAGAGGACAAATAGCACTGGCGTCTGTTCCCTGCATGTACAGTGCATTGGACTGAAGTGGAGCTACTGTTCTTGTCAGTTTCCAAAGCAGAGTTGAACTAGATATGGCCCCTGTATGTAGGAAGCACAGTTCTTTTGTTCTGAGCAAGCTCACTGTTCGGACCCCATAGGATACACAGTCGAGTAGAAGAGTGCTCTTTTCTCAAATGCAGAGTGTGTTTCTTGTTAGGCGAGCTAGCGTTTATTTCCCAGTCCTAAATGGAGTTGAATCCCATACAGTTTCTGGTCCTACGAGCAAGATTTGTTTTCTGGAAAGAAGAGTCACTATTGCGCTCCCATTGTCATACACAGGGCAAATAGCACTGGCGTCTGTTCCCAGCATGTACAGTGTATTGGACTGAAGCGGAGCTACTGTTCTTGTCAGTTTCCGAAGCAGAGTTGAACTAGATATGGCCCCTGTGTGTAGGAAGCACAGTTCTTTTGTTCTGAGCAAGCTCAATGTTCTGGCCCTGTAGGAAACACAGTAGAGTAGAAGAGTGCTCTTTTCTCAAAAGCAGAGTGTGTTTCTTGTAAGGCGAGCTAGTGTTTGTTTCCCAGTCAGAAATGGAGTTGAATCCCATGCAGTTTCTGGTCCTACGAGCAAGAGGTGTTTTCTGATAAGAAGAGTCACTATTGTGCTCTCATTGTCATACAGAGGACAAATAGCACTGGCGTCTGTTCCCTACATGTACAGTGTATTGGATTGAAGTGGAGCTACTGTTCTTGTCAGTTTCCAAAGCAGAGTTGAACTAGATATGGCCCGTGTGTGGAGGAAGCACAGTTCTGTTGTTCTGAGCAAGCTCACTCTTCGGACCTCCTAGGATACACAGTAGAGTAGAAGAGTGCTCTTTTCTCAAAAGCAGAGTGTGTTTCTTGTAAGGCGAGCTAGCGTTTGTTTCCCAGTCCTAAATGGAGTTGAATCACATGCAGTTTCTTGTCCTACGAGCAAGATTTGTTTTCTGGAAAGAAGAGTCACTATTGCGCTCCCATTGTCATACACAGGGCAAATAGCACTGGCGTCTGTTCCCAGCATGTACAGTGTATTGGACTGAAGCGGAGCTACTGTTCTTGTCAGTTTCCTAAGCAGAGTTGAACTAGATATGGCCCCTGTGTGTAGGAAGCACAGTTCTTTTGTTCTGAGCAAGCTCACTGTTCTGGCCCATTATGAAACACCGTAGAGTAGAAGAGTGCTCTTTTCTCAAAAGCAGAGTATGTTTCTTATAAGGCAAGCTAGTGTTTGTTTCCCAGTCAGAAATGGAGTTGAATCCCATGCAGTTTCTGGTCCTACGAGCAAGAGGTGTTTTCTGATAAGAAGAGTCACTATTGTGCTCTCATTGTCATACAGAGGACAAATAGCACTTGCGTCTGTTCCCTACATGTACAGTGTATTGGATTGAAGTGGAGCTACTGTTCTTGTCAGTTTCCAAAGCAGAGTTGAACTAGATATGGCCCGTGTGTGGAGGAAGCACAGTTCTGTTGTTCTGAGCAAGCTCACTCTTCGGACCTCCTAGGATACACAGTAGAGTAGAAGAGTGCTCTTTTCTCAAAAGCAGAGTGTGTTTCTTGTAAGGCGAGCTAGCGTTTGTTTCCCAGTCCTAAATGGAGTTGAATCACATGCAGATTCTTGTCCTACGAGCAAGAGTTGTTTTCTGGTAAGAAGAGTCACTATTGCGCTCCCATTGTCATACACAGGGCAAATCACACTGGATTCTGTTCCCAGCATGTACAGTGTATTGGATTGAAGAGGATCTACTGTTCTTGTCAGTTTCCTAAGCAGAGTTTAACTAGACATGGACCGTGTGTGTAGGAAGCACAGTTCTTTTGTTCTGAGAATGCTCACTTTTCCGGCACTATAGGAAACACATTAGAGTAGAAGAGTGCTCCTTTCTCAATCCAGAGTGTGTTTCTTGTAAGTCGAGCTATCGTTTGTTTCCCAGTCCTAAATAGAGTTGAATCCCATGCAGTTTCTGGTCCTACCAGCAAGAGTTGTTTTCTGATAAGAAGAGTCACTATTTCGCTCCTATTGCCATACACAGTACAAGTAGCACTCGCGTCTGTTCCCAGCTAGGACAGTGTATTCGACTCAGGAGGAGCTACCGTTCTTGTCAGTTTCCTAAGAAGAGTTGAACTAGATATGGCTCGTGGGTGGAGGAAGCACAGTTCTGTTGTTCTGAGCAAGCTCACTGTTCTGTCCCCATAGGATACACAGTACAGTAGAAGAGTGCTCTTTTCTCAAAAGCACAGTTTGTTTCTTGTAAGGCGAGCTAGCGTTTGTTTCCCAATCCTAAATGGAGTTGAATCACATGCAGTTTCTTGTCCTACGAGCAAGAGTTGTTTTCTGGTAAGAAGAGTCACTATTGTGCTCCCATTGTCATACACAGGCCAAATAGCACTGGCGTCTGTTCCCAGCATGTACAGTGTATTGGACTGAAGAGGATCTACTGTTCATGTCAGTTTCCTAAGCAGAGTTCAACTAGATATGGCCGTATTTGTTGGAAGCACAGTTCTTTTGTTCTGAGCAAACTCACTGTTCTGGCCCTATAGGAAACACAGTAGAGTAGAAGAGTGCTCTTTTCTCAAAAGCATAGTGCGTTTCTTGAAAGGCGAGCTAGCGTTTGTTTCCCAGTTCTAAATGGAGTTGAATCACATGCAGTTTTTGGTCCTATGAACAAGATTTGTTTTCTGGTAAGGAAAGTCACTATTGTGCTCCCATTTCCATACACAGTGCAAATAGCACTCGCATCTGTTCCCAGCAAGTACAGTGTATTGGACTGAAGCAGATCTACTGTTCTTGTCAGTTTCCTAAGCAGAGTTAAACTAGATATGGCCCCTGTGTGTAGGAAGCACAGTTCTTTTATTCTGAGCAAGCTCACAGTTCGGACCACATAGGAAACACAGAAGAGTAGAAGAGTGCTCTTTTCTCAAAAGCAGAGTGTGTTTCTTGTAAGGCGAGCTAGCGTTTGTTTCCCAGTCCTAAATGGAGTTGAATCACATGCAGTTTCTTGTCCTAAGAAGAAGAGTTGTTTTCTGGTAAGAAGAGTCACTATTGTGCTCCCATTGTCATTCACAGGGCAAATAACACTGGCGTCTGTTCCCAGCATGTACACTGTATTGGACTGAAGAGGATCTTCTGTTATTTTCAGTTTCCTAAGCATAATTGAACTAGATATGGCCGTATTTGTATGAAGCACAGTTCTTTTGTTCTGAACAAGCTCACTGTTCTGGCCCTATAAGAAACACAGTAGAGTAGAAGAGTGCTCTTTTCTCAAAAGCAGAGTGTGTTTCTTGTAAGGCGAGCTAGCGTTTGTTTCCCAGTCCTAAATGGAGTTGAATCACATGCAGTTTTTGGTCCTATGAGCAAGAGCTGTTTTCTGGTAAGGAAAGTCACTATTGCGCTCCCTTTGCCATACACAGTGCAAATAGCACTCGCGTCTTTTCCCAGCAAGTACAGTGTATTGGACTGAAGCGGAGCTACTGTTCTTGTCAATTTCCTAAGCAGAGTTTAACTAGATATGGACCGTGTGTGTAGGAAGCACAGTTCTTTTGTTCTGAGAATGCTCACTGTTCTGGCTCTATAGGAAACACATTAGAGTAAAAGAGTGCTCCTTTCTCAATTCCGAGTGTGTTTCTTGTATGTCGAGCTATCGTTTGTTTCCCAGTCCTAAATAGAGTTGAATCCCATGCAGTTTCTGGTCCTACCAGCAAGAGTTGTTTTCTGATAAGAAGAGTCACTATTGCGCTCCTATTGCCATACACAGTACAAATAGCACTCGCGTCTGTTCCCAGCTAGGACAGTGTATTCGACTGAGGAGGAGCTACCGTTCTTGTCAGTTTCCTAAGCAGAGTTGAACTAGATATGGCCCGTGTGTGTAGGAAGCACAGTTCTTTTGTTCTGAGCAAGCTCACTGTTCGGACCACATAGGAAACACAGAAGAGTAGAAGAGTGCTCTTTTCTCAAAAGCAGAGTGTGTTTCTTGTAAGGCGAACTAGTGTTTGTTTCCAGTCAGAAATGGAGTTGAATCCCATGCAGTTTCTGGTCCTATGAGCAAGAGGTGTTTTCCGATAAGAAAAGTCACTATTGCGCTCCTATTGCCATACACAGTGCAAATAGCACTCGCATCTGTTCCCAGCTAATACAGTGTATTGGACTGAAGAGGAGCTACCGTTCTTGTCAGTTTCCTAAGCAGAGTTGAACTAGATATGGCTCGTGGGTGGAGGAAGCACAGTTTTGTTGTTCTGAGCAAGCTCACTGTTCTGTCCCCATAGGATACACAGTACAGTAGAAGAGTGCTCTTTTCTCAAAAGCAGAGTATGTTTCTTGTAAGGCGAGCTAGCGTTTGTTTCCCAATCCTAAATGGAGTTGAATCACATGCAGTTTCTTGTCCTACGAGCAAGAGTTGTTTTCTGGTAAGAAGAGTCACTATTGTGCTCCCATTGTCATACACAGGCCAAATAGCACTGGCGTCTGTTCCCAGCATGTACAGTGTATTGGACTGAAGAGGATCTACTGTTCATGTCAGTTTCCTAAGCAGAGTTGAACTAGATATGGCCCCTGTGTGTAGGAAGCACAGTTCTGTAGTTCTGAGCAAGCTCACTGTTCGGACCACATAGGAAATACAGTAGAGTAGAAGAGTGCTCATTTCTCAAAAGCAGAGTGTGTTTCTTGTAAGGCGAGCTAGTGCTTGTTTCCCATTCAGAAATGGAGTTGAATCCCATGCAGTTTCTGGTACTATGAGCAAGAGGTGTTTTCTGATAAGAAGAGTCACTATTGCGCTCCCATTGTCATACAGAGGACAAAAAGCACTGGCGTCTGTTCCCTGCACGTACAGTGTATTGGACTGAAGTGGAACTACTGTTCTTGTCAGTTTCCTAAGCAGAGTTGAACTAGATATGGCCCGTGTGTGGAGGAAGCACAGTTCTGTTGTTCTGAGCAAGCTCACTGTTCGTACCCCATAGGATACACAGTAGAGTAGAAGAGTGCTCTTTTCTCAAAGCTAGTGTGTTTCTTGTAAGGCGAGCTAGCGTTTGTTTCCCAGTCCTAAATGGAGTTGAATCACATGCAGTTTCTTGTCCTACGAGCAAGAATTGTTTTCTGGTAAGAAGAGTCACTATTGTGCTCCCATTGTCATACACAGGGCAAATAGCACTGGCGTCTGCTCCCAGCATGTACAGTGTATTGGACTGTAAAGGATCTACTATTCTTGTCAGTTTCCTAAGCAGAATTGAACTAGATATGGCCGTATTTGTAGGAATCACAGTTCTTTTGTTCTGAGCAAACTCACTGTTCTGGCCCTATAGGAAAAACAGTAGAGAAGAAGAGTGCTCTTTTCTCAAAAGCAGAGTGTGTTTCTTGTAAGGCGAACTAGCGTTTGTTTCCCAGTCCTAAATGGAGTTGAATCACATGCAGTTTTTGGTCCTATGAGCAAGAGTTGTTTTCTGGTAAGGAAAGTCATTATTGCGCTCCCATTGCCATACACAGTGCAAATAGCACTGGCGTCTGTTCCCAGCAAGTACAGTGTATTGGACTGAAGCAGAGCTACTGTTCTTGTCAGTTTCCTAAGCAGAGTTGAACTAGATATTGCCCCTGTGTGTAGGAAGCACAGTTCTTTTGTTCTGAGCAAGCTCACTGTTCAGACCCCATAGGAAACACAGTAGAGTAGAAGAGTGCTCTTTTCTCAAAAGCAGAGTGTGTTTCTTGTAAGGCGAGCTAGTGTTTGTTTCCCAGTCATAGAAGGAGTTGAATCACATGCACTTTCTTGTCCTACGAGCAAGAGTTGTTTTCTGGTAAGAAGAGTCACTATTGCGCTCCCATTGTCATACACAGGGCAAATAGCACTGGCGTCTGTTCCCAGCATGTACAGTGTATCGGACTGAAGAGGATCTACTGTTCTTGTCAGTTTCCTAAGCAGAATTGAACTAGATATGGCCGTATTTGTTGGAAGCACAGTTCTTTTGTTCTGAGCAAACTCACTGTTCTGGCCCTATAGGAAACACAGTAGAGTAGAAGAGTGCTCTTTTCTCAAAAGCAGAGTGTGTTTCTTGAAAGGCGAGCTAGCGTTTGTTTCCCAGTCCTAAATGGAGTTGAATCACATGCAGTTTTTGGTCCTATGAGCAAGATTTGTTTTCTGGTAAGGAAAGTCACTCTTGCGCTCCCATTGCCATACACAGTGCAAATAGCACTCGCGTCTGTTCCCAGCAAGTACAGTGTATTGGACTGAAGCGGAGCTACTGTTCTTGTCAGTTTTCTAAGCAGAGTTGAACTAGATATGGACCCTGTTTGTAGGAAGCACTGTTCTTTTGTTCTGAGCAAGCTCACTGTTCGGACCCCCTAGGAAACACAGTAGAGTAGAAGAGTGCTCTTTTCTCAAAAGCAGAGTATGTTTCTTGTACGGCGAGCTAGTGTTTGTTTCCCATTCCTAAATGGAGTTGAATCCCATGCAGTTTCTGGTCCTATCAGCAAGTGTTGTTTTCTGATAAGAAAACTCACTATTGCGCTCCTATTGCCATACACAGTACAAATAGCACTCACGTCTGTTCCCAGCTAGGACAGTGTATTGGACTGAGGAGGAGCTACCGTTCTTGTCAGTTTCCTAAGCAGAGTTGAACTAGATATGGCCCGTGTGTGTAGGAAGCACAGTTCTTTTGTTCTGAGCAAGCTCACTGTTCGGACCCCATTAGAAACACAGTAGAGTAGAAGAGTGCTCTTTTCTCAAAAGCAGAGTGTGTTTCTTGTAAAGCGAGCTAGCATTTGTTTCCCAGTCCTAAATGGAGTTGAATCACATGCAGTTTCTTGTCCTACGAGCAAGAGTTGTTTTCTGGTAAGAAGAGTCACTATTGTGCTCCCATTGTCATTCACAGGGCAAATAACACTGGAGTATGTTCCCAGCATGTACACTGTATTGGACTGAAGAGGATCTACTGTTCTTTTCAGTTTCCTAAGCATAATTGAACTAGATATGGCCGTATTTGTATGAAGCACAGTTCTTTTGTTCTGAGCAAGCTCACTGTTCTGGCCCTATAGGAAACACAGTAGAGTAGAAGAGTGCTCTTTTCTCAAAAGCAGAGTGTGTTTCTTGTAAGGCGAGCTAGCGTTTATTTCCCAGTCCTAAATGGAATGAATCACATGCAGTTTTTGGTCCTAAGACCAAGAGTTGTTTTCTGGTAAGGAAAGTCACTCTTGCATTCCCATTGCCATACACAGTGCAAATAGCACTGGCGTCTGTTCCCAGCAAGTACAGTGTATTGGACTGAAGCGGAGCTACTGTTCTTGTCAGTTTCCTAAGCAGAGTTGAACTAGATATTGCCCCTGTGTGTAGGAAGCACAGTTCTTTTGTTCTGAGCAAGCTCACTGTTCAGACCCCATAGGAAACACAGTAGGGTAGAAGAGTGCTCTTTTCTCAAAAGCAGAGTGTGTTTCTTGTAAGGCGAGCTAGTGTTTGTTTCCCAGTCATAGAAGGAGTTGAATCACATGCACTTTCTTGTCCTACGAGCAAGAGTTGTTTTCTGGTAAGAAGAGTCACTATTGCGCTCCTATTGCCATACACAGTGCAAATAGCACTCGCGTCTGTTCCGAGCTAGTACAGTGTATTGGACTGAAAAGGAGCTACCGTTCTTGTCAGTTTCCTAAGCAGAGTTGAACTAGATATGGCCCGTGTGTGGAGGAAGCACAGTTCTTCTGTTCTGAGCAAGCTCACTGTTCGGACCCCATAGGAAACACAGTACAGTAGAAGAGTGCTCTTTTCTCAAAAGCAGAGTGTGTTTCATGTAAGGCAAGCTAGCGTTTGTTTCCCAGACCTAAGTGGAGTTGAATCACATCCTGTTTTTGGTACTAAGAGCAAGAGTTTTTTTCTGGTAAGAAGAGTCACTATTGCGCTCCCATTGTCATACACAGGGCAAATAGCACTGGTGTCAGTTCCCAGCATGTACAGTGTATTGGACTGAAGAGGATCTACTGTTCTTGTAAGTTTCCTAAGCATAATTGAACTAGATATGGCCGTATCTGTAGGAAGCACAGTGCTTTTGTTCTGAGCAAACTCACTGTTCTGGCCCTATAGGAAACACAGTAGAGTATAAGTGTGCTCTTTTCTCAAAAGCAGAGTGTGTTTCTTGTAAGGCGAGCTAGCATTTGTTTCCCAGTCCTAAATGGAGTTGAATCACATGCAGTTTCTGGTCCTATCAACAAGAGTTGTTTTCTGGTAAGTAAAGTCACTATTGCGCTCCCATTGCCATACACAGTCCAAATAGCACTCGCATCTGTTCCCAGCAAGTACAGTGTGTTGGACTGAAGAGGATCTACTGTTCTTGTCAGTTTCCTAAGCAGAATTGAACTAGATATGGCCCGTGTGTGGAGGAAGCACAGTTCTGTTGTTCTGAGCAAGCTCACTGTTCTGGCCCTATAGGAAACACAGTAGAGTAGAAGAGTGCTCTTTTCTCAAAAGCAGAGTGTGTTTCTTCAAAGGCGAGCTAGCGTTTGTTTCCCAGTCCTAAATGGAGTTGAATCACATGCAGTTTATGGTCCTATGAGCAAGAGTTGTTTTCTGGTAAGGAAAGTCACTCTTGCGCTCCCATTGCAATACACAGTGCAAATAGCTCTCGCGTCTCTTCCCAGAAAGCACAGTGTATTGGACTGAAGCAGAGCTACTGTTCTTGTCAGTTTCCTAAGCAGAGTTGAACTAGATATGGCCCCTGTGTGTAGGAAGCACAGTTCTTTTGTTCTGAGCAAGCTCACTGTTCGGACCACATAGGAAATACAGTAGAGTAGAAGAGTGCTCTTTTCGCAAAAGCAGAGTGTTTCTTGTAAGGCGAGCTAGCGTTTGTTTCCCAGTCAGAAATGGAGTTGAATCCCATGCAGTTTCTGGTCCTATGAGCAAGAGGTGTTTTCTGATAAGAAGAGTCACTATTGCACTCCCATTGTCATACAGAGGACAAATAGCACTGGCGTCTGTTCCCTGCATGTACAGTGCATTGGACTGAAGTGGAGCTACTGTTCTTGTCAGTTTCCAAAGCAGAGTTGAACTAGATATGGCCCCTGTATGTAGGAAGCACAGTTCTTTTGTTCTGAGCAAGCTCACTGTTCGGACCCCATAGGATACACAGTCGAGTAGAAGAGTGCTCTTTTCTCAAAAGCAGAGTGTGTTTCTTGTTAGGCGAGCTAGCGTTTATTTCCCAGTCCTAAATTGAGTTGAATCACATACAGTTTCTGGTCCTACGAGCAAGATTTGTTTTCTAGAAAGAAGAGTCACTATTGCGCTCCCATTGTCATACACAGGGCAAATAGCACTGGCGTCTGTTCCCAGCATGTACAGTGTATTGGACTGAAGCGGAGCTACTGTTCTTGTCAGTTTCCTAAGCAGAGTTGAACTAGATATGGCACCTGTGTGTAGGAAGCACAGTTCTTTTGTTCTGAGCAAGCTCACTGTTCTGGCCCTATAGGAAACACAGTAGAGTAGAAGAGTGCTCTTTTCTCAAAAGCAGAGTGTGTTTCCTGTAAGGCGAGCTAGTGTTTGTTTCCCAGTCAGAAATGGAGTTGAATCCCATGCAGTTTCTGGTCCTACGAGCAAGAGGTGTTTTCTGATAAGAAGAGTCACTATTGTGCTCTCATTGTCATACAGAGGAAAAATAGCACTGGCGTCTGTTCCCTACATGTACAGTGTATTGGATTGAAGTGGAGCTACTGTTCTTGTCAGTTTTCAAAGCAGAGTTGAACTAGATATGGCCCGTGTGTGGAGGAAGCACAGTTCTGTTGTTCTGAGCAAGCTCACTCTTCGGACCTCCTAGGATACACAGTAGAGTAGAAGAGTGCTCTTTTCTCAAAAGCAGAGTGTGTTTCTTGTAAGGCGAGCTAGCGTTTGTTTCCCAGTCCTAAATGGAGTTGAATCACATGCAGTTTCTTGTCCTACGAGCAAGATTTGTTTTCTGGAAAGAAGAGTCACTATTGCGCTCCCATTGTCATACACAGGGCAAATAGCACTGGCGTCTGTTCCCAGCATGTACAGTGTATTGGACTGAAGCGGAGCTACTGTTCTTGTCAGTTTCCTAAGCAGAGTTGAACTAGATATGGCCCCTGTGTGTAGGAAGCACAGTTCTTTTGTTCTGAGCAAGCTCACTTGTCTGGCCCTATAGTAAACACAGTAGAGTAGAAGAGTGCTCTTTTCTCAAAAGCAGAGTATGTTTCTTATAAGGTGAGCTAGTGTTTGTTTCCCAGTCAGAAATGGAGTTGAATCCCATGCAGTTTCTGGTCCTACGAGCAAGAGGTGTTTTCTGATAAGAAGAGTCACTATTGTGCTCTCATTGTCATACAGAGGACAAATAGCACTGGTGTCGGTTCACTACATGTACAGTGTATTGGATTGAAGTGGAGCTACTGTTCTTGTCAGTTTCCAAAGCAGAGTTGAACTAGATATGGCCCGTGTGTGTAGGAAGCACAGTTCTTTTGTTCTGAGAATGCTCACTTTTCAGGCCCTATAGGAAACACATTAGAGTAGAAGAGTGCTCCTTTCTCAATCCAGAGTGTGTTTCTTGTAAGTCGAGCTATCGTTTGTTTCCCAGTCCTAAATAGAGTTGAATCCCATGCAGTTTCTGATCCTACCAGTAAGAGTTGTTTTCTGATAAGAAGAGTCACTATTTCGCTCCTATTGCCATACACAGTACAAGTAGCACTCGCGTCTGTTCCCAGCTAGGACAGTGTATTCGACTCAGGAGGAGCTACCGTTCTTGTCAGTTTCCTAAGCAGAGTTGAACTAGATATGGCTCGTGGGTGGAGGAAGCACAGTTCTGTTGTTCTGAGCAAGCTCACTGTTCTGTCCCCATAGGATACACAGTACAGTAGAAGAGTGCTCTTTTCTCAAAAGCACAGTTTGTTTCTTGTAAGGCGAGCTAGCGTTTGTTTCCCAATCCTAAATGGAGTTGAATCACATGCAGTTTCTTGTCCTACGAGCAAGAGTTGTTTTCTGGTAAGAAGAGTCTCTATTGTGCTCCCATTGTCATACACAGGCCAAATAGCACTGGCGTCTGTTCCCAGCATGTACAGTGTATTGGACTGAAGAGGATCTACTGTTCATGTCAGTTTCCTAAGCAGAGTTCAACTAGATATGGCCGTATTTGTTGGAAGCACAGTTCTTTTGTTCTGAGCAAACTCACTGTTCTGGCCCTATAGGAAACACAGTAGAGTAGAAGAGTGCTCTTTTCTCAAAAGCATAGTGCGTTTCTTGAAAGGCGAACTAGCGTTTGTTTCCCAGTTCTAAATGGAGTTGAATCACATGCAGTTTTTGGTCCTATGAACAAGATTTGTTTTCTGGTAAGGAAAGTCACTATTGTGCTCCCATTTCCATACACAGTGCAAATAGCACTCGCATCTGTTCCCAGCAAGTACAGTGTATTGGACTGAAGCAGATCTACTGTTCTTGTCAGTTTCCTAAGCAGAGTTAAACTAGATATGGCCCCTGTGTGTAGGAAGCACAGTTCTTTTATTCTGAGCAAGCTCACTGTTCGGACCACATAGGAAACACAGAAGAGTAGAAGAGTGCTCTTTTCTCAAAAGCAGAGTGTGTTTCTTGTAAGGCGAGCTAGCGTTTGTTTCCCAGTCCTGAATGGAGTTGAATCACATGCAGTTTTTGGTCCTATGAGCAAGAGTTGTTTTCTGGTAAGGAAAGTCATTATTGCACTCGCATTGCCATACACAGTGCAAATAGCACTGGCGTCTGTTCCCAGCAAGTCCATGTATTGGACTGAAGCAGAGCTACTGTTCTTGTCAGTTTCCTAAGCAGAGTTGAACTAGATATTGCCCCTGTGTGTAGGAAGCACAGTTCTTTTGTTCTGAGAAAGCTCACTGTTCAGACCCCATAGGAAACACAGTAGAGTAGAAGAGTGCTCTTTTCTCAAAAGCAGAGTGTGTTTCTTGTAAAGCGAGCTAGCGTTTGTTTCCCAGTCCTAAATGGAGTTGAATCACATGCAGTTTCTTGTCCTAAGAAGAAGAGTTGTTTTCTGGTAAGAAGAGTCACTATTGTGCTCCCATTGCCATTCCCAGGGCAAATAACACTGGCGTCTGTTCCCAGCATGTACACTGTATTGGACTGAAGAGGATCTTCTGTTATTTTCAGTTTCCTAAGCATAATTGAACTAGATATGGCCGTATTTGTATGAAGCACTGTTCTTTTGTTCTGAACAAGCTCACTCTTCTGGCCCTATAAGAAACACAGTAGAGTAGAAGAGTGCTCTTTTCTCAAAAGCAGAGTGTGTTTCTTGTAAGGCGAGCTAGCGTTTGTTTCCCAGTCCTAAATGGAGTTGAATCACATGCAGTTTTTGGTCCTATGAGCAAGAGCTGTTTTCTGGTAAGGAAAGTCACTCTTGTGCTCCCATTGCCATACACAGTGCAAATAGCACTCGCGTCTTTTCCCAGCAAGTACAGTGTATTGGACTGAAGCGGAGCTACTGTTCTTGTCAGTTTCCTAAGCAGAGTTTAACTAGATATGGACCGTGTGTGTAGGAAGCACAGTTCTTTTGTTCTGAGAATGCTCACTGTTCTGGCCCTATAGGAAACACATTAGAGTAGAAGAGTGCTCCTTTCTCAATTCCGAGTGTGTTTCTTGTATGTCGAGCTATCGTTTGTTTCCCAGTCCTAAATAGAGTTGAATCCCATGCAGTTTCTGGCCCTACCAGCAAGAGTTGTTTTCTGATAAGAAGAGTCACTATTGCGCTCCTATTGCCATACACAGTACAAATAGCACTCGCGTCTGTTCCCAGCTAGGACAGTGTATTCGACTGAGGAGGAGCTACCGTTCTTGTCAGTTTCCTAAGCAGAGTTGAACTAGATATGGCCGTGTGTGTAGGAAGCACAGTTCTTTTGTTCTGAACAAGCTCACTGTTCGGACCACATAGGAAACACAGAAGAGTAGAAGAGTGCTCTTTTCTCAAAAGCAGAGTGTGTTTCTTGTAAGGCGAACTAGTGTTTGTTTCCAGTCAGAAATGGAGTTGAATCCCATGCAGTTTCTGGTCCTATGAGCAAGAGGTGTTTTCCGATAAGAAACGTCACTATTGCGCTCCTATTGCCATACACAGTGCAAATAGCACTCTCGTCTGTTCCCAGCTAATACAGTGTATTGGACTGAAGAGGAGCTACCGTTCTTGTCAGTTTCCTAAGCAGAGTTGAACTAGATATGGCCCGTGTGTGGAGGAAGCACAGTTCTTCTGTTCTGAGCAAGCTCACTGTTCGGACCCCATAGGAAACACAGTAGAGTAGAAGAGTGCACTTTTCTCAACAGCAGAGTGTGTTTCATGTAAGGCAAGCTAGCATTTGTTTCCCAGTCCTAAGTGGAGTTGAATCACATCCTGTTTTTGGTACTACGAGCAAGAGTTGTTTTCTGGTAAGAAGAGTCACTATTGCGCTCCCATTGTCATACACAGGCCAAATAGCACTGGCGTCAGTTCCCAGCATGTACAGTGTATTGGACTGAAGAGGATCTACTGTTCTTGTAAGTTTCCTAAGCATAATTGAACTAGATATGGCCGTATTTGTAGGAAGCACAGTGCTTTTGTTCTGAGCAAACTCACTGTTCTGGCCCTATAGGAAACACAGTAGAGTAGAAGAGTGCTCTTTCTCAAAAGCAGAGTGTGTTTCTTGTAAAGCAAGCAAGCGTTTGTTTCCCAGTCCTAAATGGAGTTGAATCACATGCAGTTTCTGGTCCTACCAACAAGAGTTGTTTTCTGGTAAGGAAAGTCACTATTGTGCTCCCATTGCAATACACAGTCCAAATAGCACTCGCATCTGTTCGAGCAAGTACAGTGTATTGGACTGAAGAGAATCTACTGTTCTCGTCAGTTTCCTAAGCAGATTTGAACTAGATATGGCTCGTGGGTGGAGGAAGCACAGTTCTGTTGTTCTGAGCAAGCTCACTGTTCTGTCCCCATAGGATACACAGTACAGTAGAAGAGTGCTCTTTTCTCAAAAGCAGAGTTTGTTTCTTGTAAGGCGAGCTAGCGTTTGTTTCCCAATCCTAAATGGAGTTGAATCACATGCAGTTTCTTGTCCTACGAGCAAGAGTTGTTTTCTGGTAAGAAGAGTCACTATTGTGCTCCCATTGTCATACACAGGCCAAATAGCACTGGCGTCTGTTCCCAGCATGTACTGTGTATTGGACTGAAGAGGATCTACTGTTCATGTCAGTTTCCTAAGCAGAGTTGAACTAGATATGGCCGTATTTTTTGGAAGCACAGTTCTTTTGTTCTGAGCAAACTCACTGTTCTGGCCCTATAGGAAACACAGTAGAGTAGAAGAGTGCTCTTTTCTCAAAAGCATAGTGCCTTTCTTGAAAGGCGAGCTAGCGTTTGTTTCCCAGTCCTAAATGGAGTTGAATCACATGCAGTTTTTGGTCCTATGAACAAGATTTGTTTTCTGTTAAGGAAAGTCACTATTGTGCTCCCATTTCCATACACAGTGCAAATAGCACTCGCATCTGTTTCCAGCAAGTACAGTGTATTGGACTGAAGCAGATCTACTGTTCTTGTCAGTTTCCTAAGCAGAGTTAAACTAGATATGGCCCCTGTGTGTAGGAAGCACAGTTCTTTTATTCTGAGCAAGCTCACTGTTCGGACCACATAGGAAACACAGAAGAGTAGAAGAGTGCTCTTTTCTCAAAAGCAGAGTGTGTTTCTTGTAAGGCGAGCTATCGTTTGTTTCCCAGTCCTAAATGGAGTTGAATCACAAGCAGTTTTTGGTCCTATGAGCAAGAGTTGTTTTCTGGTAAGGAAAGTCATTATTGCGCTCGCATTGCCATACACAGAGCAAATAGCACTGGCGTCTGTTCCCAGCAAGTCCATGTATTGGACTGAAGCGGAGCTACTGTTCTTGTCAGTTTCCTAAGAAGAGTTGAACTAGATATTGCCCCTGTGTGTAGGAAGCACAGTTCTTTTGTTCTGAGCAAGCTCACTGTTCAGACCCCATAGGAAACACAGTAGAGTAGAAGAGTGCTCTTTTCTCAAAAGCAGAGTGTGTTTCTTGTAAAGCGAGCTAGCGTTTGTTTCCGAGTCCTAAATGGAGTTGAATCACATGCAGTTTCTTGTCCTAAGAACAAGAGTTGTTTTCTGGTAAGAAGAGTCACTATTGTGCTCCCATTGTCATTCACAGGGCAAATAACACTGGTGTGTGTTCCCAGCATGTACACTGTATTGGACTGAAGAGGATCTACTGTTATTTTCAGTTTCCTAAGCATAATTGAACTAGATATGGCCGTATTTTTATGAAGCACAGTTCTTTTGTTCTGAACAAGCTCACTGTTCTGGCCCTATAAGAAACACAGTAGAGTAGAAGAGTGCTCTTTTCTCAAAAGCAGAGTGTGTTTCTTGTAAGGCAGGCTAGCGTTTGTTTCCCAGTCATAAAAGAAGTTGAATCACATGCAGTTTCTTGTCCTACGAGCAAGAGTTGTTTTCTGGTAAGAAGAGTCACTATTGTGCTCCCATTGTCATAAACAATGCAAATAGCACTCGGGTCTCTTCCCAGCAACTACAGTGTATTGGACTGAAGAGGATCTACTGTTCTTGTCAGTTTCCAAAGCAGAATTGAACTAGATATGGCCGTATTTGTTGGAAGCACAGTTCTTTTGTTCTGAGCAAACTCACTGTTCTAGCCCTATAGGAAACACAGTAGAGTAGAAGAGTGCTCTTTTCTCAAAAGCAGAGTGTGTTTCTTGTAAGGCGCGCTAGCGTTTTTTTCCCAGTCCTAAATGGAGTTGAATCACATGCAGTTTCTGGTCCTAACAACAAGAGTTGTTTTCTGGTAAGGAAAGTCACTATTGCGCTCCCATTGCCATACACAGTCCAAATAGCACTCGCAACTGTTCCCAGCAAGTACAGTGTATTGGACTGAAGAGGATCTACTGTTCTTGTCAGTTTCCTAAGCAGAGTTGAACTAGATATGGCCCGTGTGTGGAGGAAGCACAGTTCTGTTGTTCTGAGCAAGCTCACTGTTCTGGACCTATAGGAAACACAGTAGAGTAGAAGAGTGCTCTTTTCTCAAAAGCAGAGTGTGTTTCTTGTAAGGCGAGCTAGCGTTTGTTTCCCAGTCCTAAATGGAGTTGAATCACATGCAGTTTTTGGTCCTATGAGCAAGAGCTGTTTTCTGGTAAGGAAAGTCACTCTTGCGCTCCCATTGCCATACTCAGTGCAAATAGCACTCGCGTCTTTTCCCAGCAAGTACAGTGTATTGGACTGAAGCAGAGCTACTGTTCTTGTCAGTTTCCTAAGCAGAGTTTAACTAGATATAGACCGTGTGTGTAGGAAGCACAGTTCTTTTGTTCTGAGAATGCTCACTGTTCTGGCCCTATAGGAAACACATTAGAGTAGAAGAGTGCTCCTTTCTCAATTCTGAGTGTGTTTCTTGTATGTCGAGCTATCGTTTGTTTCCCAGTCCTAAATAGAGTTGAATCCCATGCAGTTTCTGGTCCTACCAGCAAGAGTTTTTTCTGATAAGAAGAGTCACTATTGCGCTCCTATTGCCATACACAGTACAAATAGCACTCGCGTCTGTTCCCAGCTAGGACAGTGTATTCGACTGAGGAGGAGCTACCGTTCTTGTCAGTTTCCTAAGCAGAGTTGAACTGGATATGGCCCGTGTGTGTAGGAAGCACAGTTCTTTTGGTCTGAGCAAGCTCACTGTTCGGACCCCATAGGAAATACAGTAGAGTAGAAGAGTGCTCTTTTCTCAAAAGCAGAGTGTGTTTCTTGTAAGGCGAGCTAGCGTTTGTTTCCCAGTCATAAAAGAAGTTGAATCACATGCAGTTTCTTTTCCTACGAGCAAGAGTTGTTTTCTGGTAAGAAGAGTCACTATTGTGCTCCCATTGTCATAAACAATGCAAATAGCACTCGGGTCTGTTCCCAGCAACTACAGTGTATTGGACTGAAGAGGATCTACTGTTCTTGTCAGTTTCCAAAGCAGAATTGAACTAGATATGGCCGTATTTGTTGGAAGCACAGTTCTTTTGTTCTGAGCAAACTCACTGTTCTAGCCCTATAGGAAACACAGTAGAGTAGAAGAGTGCTCTTATCGCAAAAGCAGAGTGTGTTTCTTGTAAGGCGCGCTAGCGTTTTTTTCCCAGTCCTAAATGGAGTTGAATCACATGCAGTTTCTGGTCCTAACAACAAGAGTTGTTTTCTGGTAAGGAAAGTCACTATTGCGCTCCCATTGCCATACACAGTCCAAATAGCACTCGCAACTGTTCCCAGCAAGTACAGTGTATTGGACTGAAGAGGATCTACTGTTCTTGTCAGTTTCCTAAGCAGAGTTGAACTAGATATGGCCCGTGTGTGGAGGAAGCACAGTTCTGTTGTTCTGAGCAAGCTCACTGTTCTGGACCTATAGGAAACACAGTAGAGTAGAAGAGTGCTCTTTTCTCAAAAGCAGAGTGTGTTTCTTGTAAGGCGAGCTAGCGTTTGTTTCCCAGTCCTAAATGGAGTTGAATCACATGCATTTTTTGGTCCTATGAGCAAGAGTTGTTTTCTGGTAAGGAAAGTCACTCTTGTGCTCCCATTGCCATACACAGAGCAAATAGCACTCGCGTCTGTTCCCAGCAAGCACAGTGTATTCGACTGAAGCAGAGCTACTGTTCTTGTCAGTTTCCTAAGCAGAGTTGAACTAGATATGGCCCCTGTGTGTAGGAAGCACAGTTCTTTTGTTCTGAGCAAGCTCACTGTTCGGACCACATAGGAAATACAGTAGAGTAGAAGAGTGCTCTTTTCTCAAAAGCAGAGTGTTTCTTGTAAGGCGAGCTAGTGTTTGTTTCCCAGTCAGAAATGGAGTTGAATCCCATGCAGTTTCTGGTCCTACGAGCAAGAGGTGTTTTCTGATAAGAAGAGTCACTATTGCGCTCCCATTGTCATACAGAGGACAAATAGCACTGGCGTATGTTCCCTGCATGTACAGTGTATTGGACTGAAGTGGAGCTACTGTTCTTGTCAGTTTCCAAAGCAGAGTTGAACTAGATATGGCCCGTGTGTTGTGGAAGCACAGTTCTGTAGTTCTGAGCAAGCTCACTGTTCGGACCCCCTAGGATACACAGTATAGTAGAAGAGTGCTCTTTTCTCAAAAGCAGAGTGTGTTTCTTGTAAGGCGAGCTAGCATTTGTTTCCCAGTCCTAAATGGAGTTGAATCACATGCAGTTTTTGGTCCTACAAGCAAGAGTTGTTTTCTGGTAAGGAAAGTCACTATTGTGCTTCCATTGCCATACACAGTGCAAATAGCACTCGCGTCTGTTCCCAGCAAGTACAGTGTATTGGACTGAAGAGGAGCTACTGTTCTTGTCAGTTTCCTAAGCAGAGTTGAACTAGATATTGCCCCTGTGTGTAGGAAGCACAGTTCTTTAGTTCTGAGCAAGCTCACTGTTCAGACCCCATAGGAAACACAGTTGAGTAGAAGAGTGCTCTTTTCTCAAAAGCAGAGTGTGTTTCTTGTAAAGCGAGCTAGCATTTGTTTCCCAGTCCTAAATGGAGTTGAATCACATGCAGTTTCTTGTCCTACGAGCAAGAGTTGTTTTCCGATAAGAAGAGTCACTATTGCACTCCCATTGTCATAAACAGGGCAAATAGCACTGGCATCTGTTCCCAGCAAGTACCGTGTATTGGACTGAAGCGGAGCTACTGTTCTTGTCAGTTTACTAAGCAGAGTTGAACTAGATATGGCCCCTGTGTGTAGGAAGCACAGATCTTTTGTTCTGAGCAAGCTCACTGTTCAAACCCCATAGAAAACACATTAGAGTAGAAGAGTGCTCTTTTCTCAAAAGCAGAGTGTGTTTCTTATAAGGCGAGCTAGCGTTTGTTTCCAATGTCAAAAATGGAGTTGAATCCCATGCAGTTTCTGTTCCTACGAGCAAGAGGTGTTTTCTGATAAGAAAAGTCACTATTGTGCTTCTATTGCCATACACAGTGCAAATAGCACTCGCGTCTGTTCCCAGCTTGTACAGTGTATTGAACTGAAGAGGAGCTACTGTTCTTGTCAGATTCCTAAGCAGAGTTGAACTAGATATGGCCCGTGTGTAGGAAGCACAGTTCTTTTGTTCTGAGCAAGCTCACTGTTCGGACCCCATAGGAAACACAGTAGAGTAGAAGAGTGCTCTTTTCTCGAAAGCAGAGTGTGTTTCATATAAGGCAAGCTAGCGTTTGTTTCCCAGTCGTAAGTGGAGTTGAATCACATCCTGTTTTTGGTCCTACGAGCAAGAGTTGTTTTCTGGTAAGAAGAGTCACTATTGCGCTCCCATTGTCATACACAGGGCAAATAGCACTGGCGTCTGTTCCCAGCATGTACAGTGTATTGGACTGAAGAGGATCTACTGTTCTTGTAAGATTCCTAAGCTGAATTGAACTAGATATGGCCGTTTTTTTTATCAAGCACAGTGTTTTTGTTCTGAGCAAACTCACTGTTCTGGCCCTATAGGAAACACAGTAGAGTAGAAGAGTGCTCTTTTCTCAAAACCAGAGTGTGTTTCTTGTAAGGCGAGCTAGTGTTTGTTTTCCAGTCCTAAATGGAGTTGAATCACAAGCAGTTTCTGCTCCTACCAGGAAGAGTTGTTTTCTGGTAAGGAAAGTCACTATAGCGCTCCCATTGCCATACACAGTGCAAATAGCACTCGCGTCTGTTCCCAGCAAGTACAGTGTATTGGACTGAAGCGGAGCTACTGTTCTTGTCAGTTTCCTAAGCAGAGTTGAACTAGATATGGCCCGTGTGTGTAGGAAGCACAGTTCTTTTGTTCTGAGCAAGCTCAATGTTCGGACCCCATGGGAACCACAGTAGAGTAGAAGAGTGCTCTTTTCTCAAAAGCAGAGTGTGTTTCTTGTAAGGCAAGCTACCGTTTGTTTCCCAGTCCTAAATGGAGTTGAATCCCATGCAGTTTTTGGTCCTACGAGCAAGAGTTGTATTCTGGTAAGGAAAGTCACTATTGCACTCCCATTGCCATACACAGTGCAAATAGCACTCGCGTCTGTTCCCAGCAAGTACAGTGTATTGGACTGAAGCGGAGCTACTGTTCTTGTCAGTTTCCTAAGCAGAGTTGAACTAGATATGGCCCCTGTGTGTAGGAAGCACAGTTCTGTAGTTCTGAGCAAGCTCACTGTTAGGACCACATAGGAAATACAGTAGAGTAGAAGAGTGCTCTTTTCTCAAAAGCAGAGTGTGTTTCTTGTAAGGCGAGCTAGTGTTTGTTTCCCAGTCAGAAATGGAGTTGAATCCCATGCAGTTTCTGGTACTATGAGCAAGAGGTGTTTTCTGATAAGAAGAGTCACTATTGCGCTCCCATTGTCATACAGAGGACAAATAGCACTGGCGTCTGTTCCCTGCACGTACAGTGTATTGGACTGAAGTTGAGCTACTGTTCTTGTCAGAATCCTAAGCAGAATTGAACTAGATATGGCCCGAGTGTGGAGGAAGCACAGTTCTTTTGTTCTGAGCAAGCTCACTGTTCGGACCCCATAGGATACACAGTAGAGTAGAAGAGTGCTATTTTCTCAAAAGCAGAGTGTGTTTCTTGTAAGGTGAGCTAGCGTTTGTTTCCCAGTCCTAAATGGAGTTGAATCACATGCAGTTTCTTGTCCTACGAGCAAGAGTTGTTTTCTGGTAAGAAGAGTCACTATTGTGCTCCCATTGTCATACACAGGGCAAATAGCACTGGCGTCTGTTCCCAGCATGTACAGTGTATTGGACTGAAGAGGATCTACTGTTCTTGTCAGTTTCCTAAGCAGAATTGAACTAGATATGGCCGTATTTGTAGGAATCACAGTTCTTTTGTTCTGAGCAAACTCACTGTTCTGGCCCTATAGGAAAAACAATAGAGTAGAAGAGTGCTCTTTATTCAAAAGCAGAGTGTGTTTCTTGTAAGGCGAGCTAGCGTTTGTTTCCCAGTCCTAAATGGAGTTGAATCACATGCAGTTTTTGGTCCTATGAGCAAGAGTTGTTTTCTGGTAAGGAAAGTCATTATTGCGCTCGCATTGCCATACACAGTGCAAATAGCACTGGCGTCTGTTCCCAGCAAGTACAGTGTATTGGACTGAAGAGGAGCTACTCTTCTTGTCAGTTTCCTAAGCAGAGTTGAACTAGATATTGCCCCTGTGTGTAGGAAGCACAGTTCTTTTGTTCTGAGCAAGCTCACTGTTCAGACCCCATAGGAAACACAGTAGAGTAGAAGAGTGCTCTTTTCTCAAAAGCAGAGTGTGTTTCTTTTAAAGCGAGCTAGCATTTGTTTCCCAGTCCTAAATGGAGTTGAATCACATGCAGGTTCTTGTCCTTAGAACAAGAGTTGTTTTCTGGTAAGAAGAGTCACTATTGTGCTCCCATTGTCATTTACAGGATAAATAACAGTGGGGTCTGTTTCCAGCATGTACACTGTATTGGACTGAAGAGGATCTACTGTTCTTTTCAGTTTCCTAAGCATAATTGAACTAGATATGGCCGTATTTGTATGAAGCACAGTTCTTTTGTTCTGAGCAAGCTCACTGTTCTGGCCCTATAGGAAACACAGTAGAGTAGAAGAGTGCTCTTTTCTCAAAAGCAGAGTGTGTTTCTTGTAAGGCAAGCTAGCGTTTGTTTCCCAGTCCTAAATGGATTTGAATCACATGCAGTTTTTGGTCCTACGAGCAAGAGTTGTATTCTGGTAAGGAAAGTCACTCTTGCGCTCCCATTGCCATACACAGTGCAAATAGCACTCGTGTCTGTTCCCAGCAAGTACAGTGTATTGGACTGAAGCAGAGCTACTGTTCTTGTGAGTTTCCTAAGCAGAGTTGAACTAGATATGGCCCCTGTGTGTAGGAAGCACAGTTCTTTTGTTCTGAGCAAGCTCACTGTTAGGACCACATAGGAAATACAGTAGAGTAGAAGAGTGCTCTTTTCTCAAAAGCAGAGTGTGTTTCTTGTAAGGCGAGCTAGTGTTTGTTTCCCAGTCAGAAATGGAGTTGAATCCCATGCAGTTTCTGGTACTATGAGCAAGAGGTGTTTTCTGATAAGAAGAGTCACTATTGCGCTCCCATTGTCATACAGAGGACAAATAGCACTGGCGTCTGTTCCCTGCACGTACAGTGTATTGGACTGAAGTTGAGCTACTGTTTTTGTCAGAATCCTAAGCAGAATTGAACTAGATATGGCCCGAGTGTGGAGGAAGCACAGTTCTTTTGTTCTGAGCAAGCTCACTCTTTGGACCCCATAGGATACACAGTAGAGTAGAAGAGTGCTATTTTCTCAAAAGCAGAGTGTGTTTCTTGTAAGGCGAGCTAGCGTTTGTATCCCAGTCCTAAATGGAGTTGAATCACATGCAGTTTCTTGTCCTACGAGCAAGAGTTGTTTTCTGGTAAGAAGAGTCACTATTGTGCTCCCATTGTCTTACACAGGGCAAATAGCACTGGCGTCTGTTCCCAGCATGTACAGTGTATTGGACTGAAGAGGATCTACTGTTCTTGTCAGTTTCCTAAGCAGAATTGAACTAGATATGGCCGTATTTGTAGGAATACACAGAACTTTTGTTCTGAGCAAACTCACTGTTCTGGCCCTATATTAAAAACAATAGAGTAGAAGAGTGCTCTTTATTCAAAAGCAGAGTGTGTTTCTTGTAAGGCGAGCTAGCGTTTGTTCCCAGTCCTAAATGGAGTTGAATCACATGCAGTTTTTGGTCCTATGAGCAAGAGTTGTTTTCTGGTAAGGAAAGTCATTATTGCGCTCGCATTGCCATACACAGTGCAAATAGCACTGGCGTCTGTTCCCAGCAAGTACAGTGTATTGGACTGAAGAGGAGCTACTGTTCTTGTCAGTTTCCTAAGCAGAGTTGAACTAGATATTGCCCCTGTGTGTAGGAAGCACAGTTCTTTTGTTCTGAGCAAGCTCACTGTTCAGACCCCAATAGGAAACACAGTAGAGTAGAAGAGTGCTCTTTTCTCAAAAGCAGAGTGTGTTTCTTTTAAAGCGAGCTAGCATTTGTTTCCCAGTCCTAAATGGAGTTGAATCACATGCAGGTTCTTGTCCTTAGAACAAGAGTTGTTTTCTGGTAAGAAGAGTCACTATTGTGCTCCCATTGTCATTTACAGGATAAATAACAGTGGCGTCTGTTTCCAGCATGTACACTGTATTGGACTGAAGAGGATCTACTGTTCCTTTCAGTTTCCTAAGCATAATTGAACTAGGTATGGCCGTATTTGTATGAAGCACAGTTCTTTTGTTCTGAGCAAGCTCACTGTTCTGGCCCTATAGGAAACACAGTAGAGTAGAAGAGTGCTCTTTTCTCAAAAGCAGAGTGTGTTTCTTGTAAGGCAAGCTACCGTTTGTTTCCCAGTCCTAAATGGAGTTGAATCACATGCAGTTTTTGGTCCTACAAGCAAGAGTTGTATTCTGGTAAGGAAAGTCACTCTTGCGCTCCCATTGCCATACACAGTGCAAATAGGACTCGTGTCTGTTCCCAGCAAGTACAGTGTATTGGACTGAAGCGGAGCTACTGTTCTTGTCAGTTTCCTAAGCAGAGTTGAACTAGATATGGCCCCTGTGTGTAGGAAGCACAGTTCTTTTGTTCTGAGCAAGCTCACTGTTAGGACCACATAGGAAATACAGTAGAGTAGAAGAGTGCTCTTTTCTCAAAAGCAGAGTGTGTTTCTTGTAAGGCGAGCTAGTGTTTGTTTCCCAGTCAGAATTGGAGTTGAATCCCATGCAGTTTCTGGTACTATGAGCAAGAGGTGTTTTCTGATAAGAAGAGTCACTATTGCGCTCCCATTGTCATACAGAGGACAAATAGCACTGGCGTCTGTTCCCTGCACGTACAGTGTATTGGACTGAAGTTGAGCTACTGTTCTTGTCAGAGTCCTAAGCAGAATTGAACTAGATATGGCCCGAGTGTGGAGGAAGCACAGTTCTTTTGTTCTGAGCAAGCTCACTGTTCGGACCCCATAGGATACACAGTAGAGTAGAAGAGTGCTATTTTCTCAAAAGCAGAGTGTGTTTCTTGTAAGTCGAGCTAGCATTTGTTTCCCAGTCCTAAATGGAGTTGAATCACATGCAGTTTCTTGTCCTACGAGCAAGAGTAGTTTTCTGTTAAGAAGAGTCACTATTGTGCTCCCATTGTCATACACAGGGCAAAGAGCACTGGTGTCTGTTCCCTCATGTACAGTGTATTGGACTGAAGAGGATCTACTGTTCTTGTCAGTTTCCTAAGCAGAATTGAACTAGATATGGCCGTATTTGTAGGAATCACAGTTATTTTGTTCTGAGCAAGCTCACTGTTCTGGCCCTAAAGAAAAAACAGTAGAGTAGAAGTGTGCTCTTTTCTCAAAAGCAGAGTGTGTTTCTTGTAAGGCGAGCTAGCGTTTGTTTCCCAGTCCTAAATGGAGTTGAATCACATGCAGTTTTTGGTCCTATGAGCAAGAGTTGTTTTCTGGTAAGGAAAGTCACTCTTGTGCTCGCATTGCCATACACAGTGCAAATAGCACTGGCGTCTGTTCCCAGCAAGTACAGTGTATTGGACTGAAGCAGAGCTACTGTTCTTGTCAGTTTTCTAAGCAGAGTTGAACTAGATATGGACCCTGTGTGTAGGAAGCACTGTTCTTTTGTTCTGAGCAAGCTCACTGTTCGGACCCCATAGGAAACACAGTAGAGTAGAAGAGTGCTCTTTTCTCAAAAGCAGAGTATGTTTCTTGTAAGGCGAGCTAGTGTTTGTTTCCCATTCTTAAATGGAGTTGAATCACATGCAGTTTTTTGTCCTAAGACCAAGAGTTGTTTTCTGGTAAGGAAAGTCACTATTGTGCTCCCAATGCCATACACAGTGCAAATAGCACTCGCGTCTGTTCCCAGCAAGTACAGTGTATTGGACTGAAGAGGAGCTACTGTTCTTGTCAGTTTCCTAAGCAGAGTTGAACTAGATATGGCCCGTGTGTGGAGGAAGCACAGTTCTGTAGTTCTGAGCAAGCTCACTGTTCGGACCCCATAGGATACACAGTAGAGTAGAAGAGTGCTCTTTTCTCAAAAGCAGAGTGTGTTTCTTGTAAGTCGAGCTAGCGTTTGTTTCCCAGTCCTAAATGGAGTTGAATCACATGCAGTTTCTTCTCCTAAGAGCAAGAGTAGTTTTCTGGTAAGAAGAGTCACTATTGTGCTCCCATTGTCATACACAGGGCAAAGAGCACTGGCTTCTGTTCCCAGCATGTACAGTGTATTGGACTGAAGAGGATCTACTGTTCTTGTCAGTTTCCTAAGCAGAATTGAACTAGATATGGCCGTATTTGTAGGAATCACAGTTATTTTGTTCTGAGCAAACTCACTGTTCTGGCCCTAAAGAAAAAACAGTAGAGTAGAAGTGTGCTCTTTTCTCAAAAGCAGAGTGTGTTTCTTGTAAGGCGAGCTAGCGTTTGTTTCCCAGTCCTAAATGGAGTTGAATCACATGCAGTTTTTGGTCCTATGAGCAAGAGTTTTTTTCTGGTAAGGAAAGTCACTCTTGCGCTCGCATTGCCATACACAGTGCAAATAGCACTGGCGTCTGTTCCCAGCAAGTACAGTGTATTGGACTGAAGCGGAGTTACTGTTCTTGTCAGTTTTCTAAGCAGAGTTGAACTAGATATGGACCCTGTGTGTAGGAAGCACTGTTCTTTTGTTCTGAGCAAGCTCACTGTTCGGACCCCCTAGGAAACACAGTAGAGTAGAAGAGTGCTCTTTTCTCAAAAGCAGAGTATGTTTCTTGTACGGCGAGCTAGTGTTTGTTTCCCATTCCTAAATGGAGTTGAATCACATGCAGTTTTTTGTCCTACGACCAAGAGTTGTTTTCTGGTAAGGAAAGTCACTATTGTGCTCCCAATGCCATACACAGTGCAAATAGCACTCACGTCTGTTCCCAGCAAGTACAATATATTGGACTGAAGAGGAGCTACTGTTCTTGTCAGTTTCCTAAGCAGAGTTGAACTAGATATGGCCCCTGTGTGTAGGAAGCACAGTTCTTTTGTTCTGAGCAAGCTCAATTTTCGGACCCCATAGGAAACACAGTAGAGTAGAATAGTGCTCTTTTCTCAAAAGCAGAGTATGTTTCTTGTAAGGCGAGCTAGCGTTTGTTTCCCAATCCTAAATGGAGTTGAATCACATGCAGTATCTGGTCCTACGAGCAAGAGTTGTTTTCTGGTAAGAAGAGTCACTATTGCACTCCCATTGTCATCCACAGGGCAAATCACACTGGCATCTGTTCCCAGCATGTACAGGGTATTGGACTGAAGAGGATCTACTGTTCTTGTCAGTTTCCTAAGCAGAGTTTAAGTAGATATGGACCGTGTGTGTAGGAAGCACAGTTCTTTTGTTCTGAGAATGCTCACTGTTCTGGCCCTATAGGAAACACATTAGAGTAGAAGAGTGCTCCTTTCTCAATCCAGAGTGTGTTTCTTGTAAGTCGAGCTATCGTTTGTTTCCCAGTAATAAATAGAGTTGAATCCCATGCAGTTTCTGGTCCTATCAGCAAGAGTTGTTTTCTGATAAGAAGAGTCACTATTGCGCTCCTATTGCCATACACAGTACAAATAGCACTCGCGTCTGTTCCCAGCTAGGACAGTGTATTGGACTGAAAAGGAGCTACCGTATTGTCAGTATCCTAAGCAGAGTTGAACTAGATATGGCCCGTGTGTGTAGGAAGCACAGTTCTTTTGTTCTGAGCAAGCTCACTGTTCGGACCCCATAGGAAACACAGTAGAGTAGAAGAGTGCTCTTTTCTCAAAAGCAGAGTGTGTTTCTTGTAAAGCGAGCTAGCATTTGTTTCCCAGTCCTAAATGGAGTTGAATCACATGCAGTTTCTTGTCCTACGAGCAAGAGTTGTTTTCTGGTAAGAAGAGTCACTATTGTGCTCCCATTGTCATTCACAGGGCAAATAACACTGGAGTATGTTCCCAGCATGTACACTGTATTGGACTGAAGAGAATCTACTGTTCTTTTCAGTTTCCTAAGCATAATTGAACTAGATATGGCCGTATTTGTATGAAGCACAGTTCTTTTGTTCTGAGCAAGCTCACTGTTCTGGCCCTATAGGAAGCACAGTAGAGTAGAAGAGTGCTCTTTTCTCAAAAGCAGAGTGTGTTTCTTGTAAGGCAAGCTAGCGTTTATTTCCCAGTCCTAAATGGAATGAATCACATGCAGTTTTTGGTCCTAAGACCAAGAGTTGTTTTCTGGTAAGGAAAGTCACTCTTGCATTCCCATTGCCATACACAGTGCAAATAGCACTCGTGTCTGTTCCCAGCAAGTACAGTGTATTGGACTGAAGAGGAGCTACTGTTCTTGTCAGTTTCCTAAGCAGAGTTGAACTAGATATGGCCCCTGTGTGTAGGAAGCACAGTTCTAATGTTCTGAGCAAGCTCACTGTTCGGACCTCATAGGAAATACAGTAGAGTAGAAGAGTGCTCATTTCTCAAAAGCAGAGTGTGTTTCTTGTAAGGCGAGCTAGTGTTTGTTTCCCATTCAGAAATGGACATGAATCCCATGCAGTCTCTGGTCCTATGAGCAAGAGGTGTTTTCTGATAAGAAGAGTCACTATTGCGCTCCCATTGACATACAGAGGACAAATAGCACTGGCGTCTGTTCCCTGCACGTACAGTGTATTGGACTGAAGTGGAGCTACTGTTCTTGTCAGTATCCTAAGCAGAGTTGAACTAGATATGGCCCGTGTGTGGAGGAAGCACAGTTCTGTTGTTCTGAGCAAGCTCACTGTTCGGACCCCATAGGATACACAGTAGAGTAGAAGAGCGCTCTTTTCTCAAAGCAGAGTGTGTTTCTTGTAAGGCGAGCTAGCGTTTGTTTCCCAGTCCTAAATGGAGTTGAATCACATGCAGTTTCTTGTCCTACGAGCAAGAGTTGTTTTCTGGTAAGAAGAGTCACTGTTGTGCTCCCATTGTCATACACAGGGCAAATAGCACTGGCGTCTGCTCCCAGTATGTACAGTGTATTGGACTGAAAAGGATCTACTATTCTTGTCAGTTTCCTAAGCAGAATTGAACTAGATATGGCCGTATTTGTAGGAATCACAGTTCTTTTGTTCTGAGCAAACTCACTGTTCTGGCCCTATAGGAAAAACAGTAGAGTAGAAGAGTGCTCTTTTCTCAAAAGCAGAGTGTGTTTCTTGTAAGGCGAGCTAGCGTTTGTTTCCCAGTCCTAAATGGAGTTGAATCACATGCAGTTTTAGGTCCTATGAGCAAGAGTTGTTTTCTGGTAAGGAAAGTCATTATTGCGCTCCCATTGCCATACACAGTGCAAATAGCACTGGCGTCTGTTCCCAGCAAGTACAGTGTATTGGACTGAAGTGGAGCTACTGTTCTTGTCAGTTTCCTAAGCAGAGTTGAACTAGATATTGCCCCTGTGTGTAGGAAGCACAGTTCTTTTGTTCTGAGCAAGCTCACTGTTCAGAACCCATAGGAAACACAGTAGAGTAGAAGAGTGCTCTTTTCTCAAAAGCAGAGTGTGTTTCTTGTAAAGCGAGCTAGCATTTGTTTCACAGTCCTAAATGGAGTTGAATCACATGCAGGTTCTTGTCCTAAGAGCAAGAGTTGTTTTCTGGTAAGAAGAGTCACTGTTGTGCTCCCATTGTCATTCATAGGATAAATAACAGTGTCGTCTGTTTGCAGCATGTACACTGTTTTGGACTGAAGAGGATCTACTGTTCTTTTCAGTTTCCTAAGCATAATTGAACTAGATATGGCCGTATTTGTATGAAGCACAGTTCTTTTGTTCTGAGCAAGCTCACTGTTCTGGCCCTATAAAAAACACTAGAGTAGAAGAGTGCTCTTTTCTCAAAAGCAGAGTGTGTTTCTTGTAAGGCGAGCTAGCGTTTGTTTCCCAGTCCTAAATGGAGTTGAATCCCATGCAGTTTTTGGTCCTATGAGCAAGAGTTGTTTTCTGGTAAGGAAAGTCACTCTTGCCCTCCCATTGCCATACACAGTGCAAATAGCACTCGTGTCTTTTCCCAGCAAGTACAGTGTATTGGACTGAAGCGGAGCTACTGTTCTTGTCAGTTTCCTAAGCAGAGTTTAACTAGATATGGACCGTGTGTGTAGGAAGCACAGTTCTTTTGTTCTGAGAATGCTCACTGTTCTGGCCCTATAGGAAACACATTAGAGTAGAAGAGTGCTCCTTTCTCAATTCCGAGTGTGTTTCTTGTAAGTCGAGCTATCGTTTGTTTCCCAGTAATAAATAGAGTTGAATCCCATGCAGTTTCTGGTCCTACCAGCAAGAGTTGTTTTCTGATAAGAAGAGTCACTATTGCGCTCCTATTGCCATACACAGTACAAATAGCACTCGCGTCTGTTCCCAGCTAGGACAGTGTATTCGACTGAGGAGGAGCTACCGTTCTTGTCAGTTTCCTAAGCAGAATTGAACTAGATATGGCCGTATTTGTTGGAAGCACAGTTCTTTTGTTCTGAGCAAACTCACTGTTCTGGCCCTATAGGAAACACAGTAGAGTAGAAGAGTGCTCTTTTCTCAAAAGCAGAGTGTGTTTCTTGAAAGGCGAGCTAGCGTTTGTTTCCCAATCCTAAATGGAGTTGAATCACATGCAGTTTTTGGTCCTATGAGCAAGATTTGTTTTCTGGTAAGGAAAGTCACTATTGCGCTCCCATTTCCATACACAGTGCAAATAGCACTCGCATCTGTTCCCAGCAAGTAGAGTGTATTGGACTGAAGCGGAGCTACTGTTCTTGTCAGTTTCCTAAGCAGAGTTGAACTAGATATGGCCCCTGTGTGTAGGAAGCACAGTTCTTTTGTTCTGAGCAAGCTCACTGTTCGGACCACATAGGAAACACAGAAGAGTAGAAGAGTGCTCTTTTCTCAAAAGCAGAGTGTGTTTCTTGTAAGGCAAACTAGTGTTTGTTTCCAGTCAGAAATGGAGTTGAATCCCATGCAGTTTCTGGTCCTATGAGCAAGAGGTTTTTTCCGATAAGAAAAGTCACTATTGTGCTCCTATTTCCATACACAGTGCAAATAGCACTCGCGTCTGTTCCCAGCTAGTACAGTGTATTGGACTGAAAAGGAGCTACCGTTCTTGTCAGTTTCCTAAGCAGAGTTGAACTAGATATGGCCCGTGTGTGGAGGAAGCACAGTTCTTCTGTTCTGAGCAAGCTCACTGTTCGGACCCCATAGGAAACACAGTACAGTAGAAGTGTGCTCTTTTCTCAAAAGCAGAGTGTGTTTCATGTAAGGCAAGCTAGCGTTTGTTTCCCAGTCCTAAGTGGAGTTGAATCACATCCTGTTTTTGGTACTACGAGCAAGAGTTGTTTTCTGGTAAGAAGAGTCACTATTGCGCTCCCATTGTCATACACAGGGCAAATAGCAATGGCGTCAGTTACCAGCATGTACAGTGTATTGGACTGAAGAGGATCTACTGTTCTTGTAAGTTTCCTAAGCATAATTGAACTAGATATGGCCGTATTTGTATGAAGCACAGTTCTTTTGTTCTGAGCAAGCTCACTGTTCTGGCCCTATAAAAAACACAGTATAGTAGAAGAGTGCTCTTTTCTCAAAAGCAGAGTGTGTTTCTTGTAAGGCGAGCTAGCGTTTGTTTCCCAGTCCTAAATGGAGTTGAATCACATGCAGTTTTTGGTCCTATGAGCAAGAGTTGTTTTCTGGTAAGGAAAGTCACTCTTGCCCTCCCATTGCCATACACAGTGCAAATAGCACTCCTGTCTTTTCCCAGCAAGTACAGTGTATTGGACTGAAGCGGAGCTACTGTTCTTGTCAGTTTCCTAAGCAGAGTTTAACTAGATATGGACCGTGTGTGTAGGAAGCACAGTTCTTTTGTTCTGAGAATGCTCATTGTTCTGGCCCTATAGGAAACACATTAGAGTAGAAGAGTGCTCCTTTCTCAATTCCGAGTGTGTTTCTTGTAAGTCGAGCTATCGTTTGTTTCCCAGTAATAAATAGAGTTGAATCCCATGCAGTTTTGGTCCTACCAGCAAGAGTTTTTTACTGATAAGAAGAGTCACTATTGCGCTCCTATTGCCATACACAGTACAAATAGCACTCGCGTCCGTTCCCAGCTAGGACAGTGTATTCGACTGAGGAGGAGCTACCGTTCTTGTCAGTTTGCTAAGCAGAGTTGAACTAGATATGGCCCGTGTGTGTAGGAAGCACACTTCTTTTGTTCTGAGCAAGCTCGCTGTTCGGACCCCATAGGAAATACAGTAGAGTAGAAGAGTGCTCTTTTCTCAAAAGCAGAGTGTGTTTCTTGTAAGGCGAGCTAGCGTTTGTTTCCCAGTCATAAAAGGAGTTGAATCACATGCACTTTCTTGTCCTACGAGCAAGAGTTGTTTTCTGGTAAGAAGAGTCACTATTGCGCTCACATTGTCATACAGAGGGCAAATAGCACTGGCGTCTGTTCCCAGCATGTACAGTGTATTGGACTGAAGAGGATCTACTGTTCTTGTAAGATTCCTAAGCAGAATTGAACTAGATATGGCCGTATTTGTAGGAAGCACAGTGTTTTTGTTCTGAGCAAACTCACTGTTCTGGCCCTATAGGAAACACAGTAGAGTAGAACAGTGCTCTTTTCTCAAAACCAGAGTGTGTTTCTTGTAAGGCGAGCTAGTGTTTATTTTCCAGTCCTAAATGGAGTTGAATCACAAGCAGTTTCTGGTCCTACCAGCAAGAGTTGTTTTCTGGTAAGGAAAGTCACTATTGCGCTCCCATTGCCATACACAGTGCAAATAGCACTCGCGTCTGTTCCCAGCAAGTACAGTGTATTGGACTGAAGCGGAGCTACTGTTCTTGTCAGTTTCCTAAGCAGAGTTGAACTAGATGTGGCCCGTGTGTGCAGGAAGCACAGTTCTTTTGTTCTGAGCAAGCTCAATGTTCGGACCCCATGGGAACCACAAGAGTAGAAGAGTGCTCTTTTCTCAAAAGCAGAGTGTGTTTCTTGTAAGGCGAGCTAGTGTTTGTTTCACAGTCAGAAATGTTATTGAATCCAATGCAGTTTCTGATCCTATGAGGAAGAGGTGTTTTCCGATAAGAAGAGTCACTATTGCACTCCCATTGTCATACAGAGGACAAATAGCACTGGCGTCTGTTCCCTGCACGTACAGTGTATTGGACTGAAGTGGAGCTACTGTTCTTGTCAGAATCCTAAGCAGAGTTGAACTAGACATGGCCCGTGTGTGGAGGAAGCACAGTTCTTTTGTTCTGAGCAAGCTCACTGTTCGGACCCCATAGGATACACAGTAGAGTAGAAGAGTGCTATTTTCTCAAAAGCAGAGTGTGTTTCTTGTAAGGCGAGCTAGCGTTTGTTTCCCAGTCCTAAATGGAGTTGAATCACATGCAGTTTCTTGTCCTACGAGCAAGAGTTGTTTTCTGGTAAGAAGAGTCACTATTGTGCTCCCATTGTCATACACAGGGCAAATAGCACTGGCGTCTGTTCACAGCATGTACAGTTTATTGGACTGAAGAGGATCTACTGTTCTTGTCAGTTTCCTAAGCAGAATTGAACTAGATATGGCCGTATTTGTAGGAATCACAGTTCTTTTGTTCTGAGCAAACTCACTGTTCTGGCCCTATAGGAAAAACAGTAGAGTAGAAGAGTGCTCTTTTCTCAAAAGCAGAGTGTGTTTCTTGTAAGGCGAGCTAGCGTTTGTTTCCCAGTCCAAAATGGAGTTGAATCACATGCAGTTTTTGGTCCTATGAGCAAGAGTTGTTTTCTGGTAAGGAAAGTCATTATTGCGCTCGCATTGCCATACACAGTGCAAATAGCACTGGCGTCTGTTCCCAGCAAGTACAGTGTATTGTACTGAAGCGGAGCTACTCTTCTTGTCAGTTTCCTAAGCAGAGTTTGAAATAGATATTGCCCCTGTGTGTAGGAAGCACAGTTCTTTTGTTCTGAGCAAGCTCACTGTTCAGACCCCATAGGAAACACAGTAGAGTAGAAGAGTGCTCTTTTCTCAAAAGCAGAGTGTGTTTCTTTTAAAGCGAGCTAGCATTTGTTTCCTAGTCCTAAATGGAGTTGAATCACATGCAGGTTCTTGTCCTTAGAGCAAGAGTTGTTTTCTGGTAAGAGGAGTCACTATTGTGCTCCCATTGTCATTTACAGGATAAATAACAGTGGCGTCTGTTTCCAGCATGTACACTGTATTGGACTGAAGAGGATCTACTGTTCTTTTCAGTTTCCTAAGCATAATTGAACTAGATATGGCAGTATTTGTATGAAGCACAGTTCTATTGTTCTGAGCAAGCTCACTGTTCTGGCCCTATAGGAAACACAGTAGAGTAGAAGAGTGCTCTCTTCTCAAAAGCAGAGAGTGTTTCTTGTAAGGCAAGCTAGCGTTTGTTTCCCAGTACTAAATGGAGTTGAATCACATCCTGTTTTTGGTCCTACGAGCAAGAGTTTTTTCTGGTAAGGAAAGACACTATTGCGCTCCCATTGTCAGACACAGGGCAAATAGCACTGGCGTCTGTTCCCAGCATGTACAGTGTATTTGACTGAAGAGGATCTACTGTTCTTTTCAGTTTCCTAAGCAGAATTGAACTAGATATGGCCTTATTTGTAGGAAGCACAGTTCTTTTGTTCTGAGCAAACACACTGTTCTGGCCCTATAGGAAACACAGTAGAGTAGAAGATTGCTCTTTTCTCAAAAGCAGAGTGTGTTTCTTGTAAGGCGAGCTAGCGTTTGTTTCCCAGTCCTAAATGGAGTTGAATCACATGCTGGTTCTGGTCCTACCAGCAAGAGTTGTTTTCTGGTAAGGAAAGTCACTATTGTGCTCCCATTGCCATACACAGTGCAAATACCACTCGCGTCTGTTCCCAGCAAGTACAGTGTATTGGACTGAAGCGGAGTTACTGTTCTTGTCAGTTTCCTAAGCAGAGTTGAACTAGATATGGCCCCTGTGTGTAGGAAGCACAGTTCTTTTGTTCTGAGCAAGCTCATTGTTCGGACCCCATAGGAAACACAATAGAGTAGAAGAGTGCTCTTTTCTCAAAAGCAGAGTGTGTTTCTTGTAAGGCGAGCTAGTGTTTGTTTCCCAGTCAGAAATGGAGTTGAATCCCTTGCAGTTTCTGGTCCTACGTGCAAGAGGTGTTTTCTGATAAGAAGAGTCACTATTGCGCTCCCATTGTCATACAGAGGACAAATAGCACTAGCGTCTGTTCCCTGAATGTACAGTGTATTGGACTGAAGAGGATCTACTGTTCTTGTCAGAATCCTAAGCAAAGTTGAACTAGATATGGCCCGTGTGTGGAGGAAGCACAGTTCTTTTGTTCTGAGCAAGCTCACTGTTCGGACCCCATAGGATACACAGTAGAGTAGAAGAGTGCTCTTTTCTCTAAAGCAGAGTGTGTTTCCTGTAAGGCGAGCTAGCGTTTGTTTCACAGTCCTAAATGGAGTTGAATCACATGCAGTTTCTTGTCCTACGAGCAAGAGTTGTTTTCTGGTAAGAAGAGTCACTATTGTGCTCCAATTGTCATACACAGGGCAAATAGCACTGGCGTCTGTTCCCAGCATGTACAGTGTACTGGAATGAAGAGGATCTACTGTTCTTGTCAGTTTCCTAAGCAGAATTGAACTATATATGGCCGTATTTGTAGGAATCACAGTTCTTTTGTTCTGAGCAAACTCACTGTTCTGGCCCTATAGGAAACACAGTAGAGTAGAAGAGTGCTCTTTTCTCAAAAGCAGAGTGTGTTTTTTGTAAGGCGAGCTAGCGTTTGTTTCCCAGTCCTAAATTGAGTTGAATCACATGCAGTTTTTGGTCCTATGAGCAAGAGTTGTTTTCTAGTAAGGAAAGTCAGTATTGTGCTCCCATTGCCATACACAGTGCAAATAGCACTGGCGTCTGTTCCCAGCAATTACAGTGTATTGGACTGAAGCGGAGCTACTGTTCTTGTCAGTTTGCTAAGCAGAGTTGAAACTGATATGGCCCCTGTGTGTAGGAAGCACAGTTCTTTTGTTCTGAGCAAGCTCAATGTTCGGACCCCATAGGAAACACAGTAGAGTAGAAGAGTGCTCTTTTCTCAGAAGCAGAGTGTGTTTCTTGTAAAGCGAGCTATCCTTTGTTTCCCAGTCCTAAATGGAGTTGAATCACATGCAGTTTCTTGTCCTACGAGCAAGAATTGTTTTCTGGTAAGAAGAGTCACTATTGTGCTCCCATTGTCACTCACAGGGCAAATAACACTGGCGTCTGTTCCCAGCATGTACACTGTATTGGACTGAAGAGGATCTACTGTTCTTTTCAGTTTCCTAAGCAGAATTGAACTAGATATGGCCGTATTTGTATGAAGCACAGTTCTTTTGTTCTGAGCAAGCTCACTGTTCTTGTCCTATAGGAAACACAGTAGAGTAGAAGAGTGCTCTTTTCACAAGAGCAGAGTGTGTTTCTTGTAAGGCGAGCTAGCGTTTGTTTCCCAGTCCTAAATGGAGTTGAATCACATGCAGTTTTTGGTCCTATGAGCAAGAGTTGTTTTCTGGTAAGGAAAGTGACTCTTGTGCTCCCATTGGCATACACAGTGCAAATAGCACTGGCGTCTGTTCCCAGCAAGTACAGTGTATTGGACTGAAGCGGAGCTACCATTCTTGTCAGTTTCCTAAGCAGAGTTGAATTAGATATGGCCCGTGTGTGTAGGAAGCACAATTCTTTTGTTCTGAGCAAGCTCACTTTTCGGATCCCATAGGAAACACAGTAGAGTAGAAGAGTGCTCTTTTCTCAAAATCAGAGTGTGTTTCTTGTAAGGCAAGCTAGCGTTTGTTTCCCATTCGTAAATGGAGTTGAATCATATGCATTTTTTGGTCCTACGAGCAAGAATTGTTTTCTAGTAAGGAAAGTCACTATTGCGCTCCCATTGTCATACACAGGGCAAATAGCACTCGCGTCTGTTCCCAGCAAGTACAGTGCATTGGACTGAAGAGGAGCTACTGTTCTTGTCAGTTTCCTAAGCAGAGTTGAACTAGATGTGGCCCGTGTGTGGAGAAAGCACAGTTCTTTTGTTCTGAGCAAGCTCAATGTTCGGACCCCATATGAACCACGGTAGAATAGAAGACTGCTCTTTTCTCAAAAACAGAGTGTGTTTCTTGTAAGGCGAGCAAGCGTTTGTTTCCCAGTCCTAAATGGAGTTGAATCACATGCAGTTTTTGGTCCTACGAGCAAGAGTTGTTTTCTGGTAAGGAAAGTCACTATTGCGCTCCCTTTGCCATACACAGTGCAAATAGCACTCGCGTCTGTTCCCAGCAAGTACAGTGTATTGGACTGAAGAGGAGCTACTGTTCTTGTCAGTTTCCTAAGCAGAGTTGAACTAGATATGGCCCTTGTGTGTAGGAAGCACAGTTCTTTTTTTCTGAGCAAGCTCACTGATCGGACCCCATAGGAAACACAGTACAGTAGAAGAGTGCTCTTTTCTCAAAAGCAGAGTGTGTTTCTTGGTAAAGCGAGCTAGCCTTTGTTTCCCAGTCCTAAATGGAGTTGAATCACATGCAGTTTCTTGTCCTACGAGCAAGAGTTGTTTTATGGTAAGAAGAGTAACTATTGCGCTCCCATTGTCTTACACAGGGCAAATAGCACTGGCGTCTGTTCCCAGCATGTACAGTGTATTTGACTGAAGAGGATCTACTGTTCTTGTCAGTTTCCTAATCAGAATTGAACTAGATATGGCCGTATTTGTAGGAAGCACAGTTCTTTTGTTCTGAGCAAACTCACTGTTCTGGCCCTATAGGAGACACAGTAGAGTAGAAGAGTGCTATTTTCTCAAAAGCAGAGTGTGTTTCTTGTAAGGCGAGCTAGCGTTTGTTTCCCAGTCCTAAATGGAGTTGAATCACATGCAGTTTTTGGTCCTATGTGCAAGAGTTGTTTTCTGGTAAGGAAAGTCACTATTGTGCTCCCACTTCCATACACAGTGCAAATAGCACTCGCATCTGTTCCCAGCAAGTACAGTGTATTGGACTGAAGAGGAGCTACTGTTCTTGTCAGTTTGCTAAGCAGAGTTGAACTAGATATGGCCCCTGTGTGTAGGAAGCACAGTTCTTTTGTTTTGAGCAAGCTCACTGTTCGTGACCACATAGGAAACACAGAAGAGTAGAAGAGTGCTCTTTTCTCAAAAGCAGAGTGTGTTTCTTGTAAGGCGAGCTAGCGTTTGTTTCCCTGTCCTAAGTGGAGTTGAAACACATGCAGTTCATTGTCCTACGAGCAAGAGTTGTTTTCTGGTAAGAAGAGTCACTATTGCGCTCCCATTGTCATACACAGGGCAAATAGCACTTGCGTCTGTTCCCAGCATGTACAGTGTATTGGATTGAAGAGGATCTACTGTTCTTTTCAGTTTCCTTAGCAGAATTGAACTAATTATGGCAGTATTTGTATGAAGCACAGTTCTTTTGTTCTGAGCAAGCTCACTGTTCTGGTCCTATAGGAAACACAGTAGATTAGAAGAGTGCTCTTTTCTCAAAAGCAGAGTGTGTTTCTTGTAAGGCGAGCTAGTGTTTGTTTCCCAGTCCTAAATGGAGTTGAATCACATGCAGTTTTTGGTCCTACGAGCAAGAGTTGTTTCTGGTAAGGAAAGTCACTATTGCGTTCCCATTTCCATACACAGTGCAAATAGCACTCGCGTCTGTTCCCAGCAAGTACAGTGTATTGGACTGAAGAGGAGCTACTGTTCTTGTCAGTTTCCTAAGCAGAGTTGAACTAGATATGGCCCCTGTGTGTAGGAAGCATAGTTCTTTTGTTCTGAGCAAGATCACTATTCGGACCCCATAGGAAACACATTAGAGTAGAAGAGTGCTCTTTCTCAAAAACAGAGTGTGTTTCTTGTAAGGCGAGCAAGCGTTTGTTTCCCAGTCCTAAATGTAGTTGAATCACATGCAGTTTTTGGTCCTACGAGCAAGAGTTGTTTTCTGGTAAGGAAAGTCACTATTGCGCTCCCTTTGCCATACACAGTGCAAATAGCACTCGCATCTGTTCCCAGCAAGTACAGTGTACTGGACTGAAGAGGAGCTACTGTTCTTGTCAGTTTCCTAAGCAGAGTTGAACTAGATATGGCCCATGTGTGTAGGAAGCACAGTTCTTTTTTTCTGAGCAAGCTCACTGTTCGGACCCCATAGGAAACACAGTAGAGTAGAAGAGTGCTCTTTTCTCAAAAGCAGAGTGTGTTTCTTGTAAAGCGAGCTAGCCTTTGTTTCCCAGTCCTAAATGGAGTTGAATCACATGCAGTTTCTGGTCCTACGAGCAAGAGTTGTTTTCTGTTAAGAAGAGTCACTATTGCTCTCCCATTGTCATACAAAGTACAAATAGCACTGGCGTCTGTTCCTAGCAAGTACAGTGTATTGCACTGAAGAGGAGCTACTGTTCTTGTCAGTTTCCTAAGCAGAGTTGAACTAGATATGGCCCCTGTGTGTAGGAAGCACAGTTCTTTTGTTCTGAGCAAGTTCACTTTTCGGGCCCCTTAGGAAACACAGTAGAGTAGAAGAGTGCTCTTTTCTCAAAAGGAGAGTGTGTTTTCTTGTAAGGCGAGCTAGCGTTTGTTTCCCAGTCCTAAATGGAGTTGAATCACATCCAGTTTCTTGTCCTATGAGCAAGAGTTGTTTTATGGTAAGAAGAGTCACTATTGCGCTCCCATTGTCATACACAGGGCAAATAATACTGGCGTTTGTTCCCAGCATGTACAGTGTATTGGACTGAAGAGGATCTACTGTTCTTGTCAGTTTCCTAAGCAGAATTGAACTAGATATGGCCGTATTTGTAGGAAGCACATTGCTTTTGTTCTGAGCAAACTCACTGTTCTGGCCGTATAGGAAACACAGTAGAGTAGAAGATTGCTCTTTTCTCAAAAGGAGAGTGTGTTTCTTTTAATGCGAACTAGTGTTTGTTTCCCAGTCAGAAATGGAGTTGAATCCCATGCAGTTTCTGGTCCTACGAGCAAGAGTTGTTTTCTGGTAAGAAGAGTCACTATTACGCTCCCATTGTCATACACAGGGCAAATAGCACTGGCGTCTGTTCCCAGCAAGTACAGTGTATTGTACTGAAGCGGAGCTACTGTTCTTGTCAGTTTCCTAAGCAGAGCTGAACTAGATATGGCCCCTGTGTGTAGGAAGCACAGTTCTTTTGTTCTGAGCAAGCTCAATGTTCGGTCCCCATAGAAAACACATTAGAGTAGAAGAGTGCTCTTTTCTCAAAAGCAGAGTGTGTTTCTTGTAAGGCGAGCTAGTGTTTGTTTCCCAATCCTAAATGGAGTTGATCACATTCAGTTTTTGGTCCTACGAGCAAGAGTTGTTTTCTGGTAAGGAAGGTCACTATTGCACTCCCATTGCCCATACACAGTTCACATAGCACTCGTGTCTGTTCCCAGCAAGTACAGTGTATTGGACTGAAGAGGAGCTACTGTTCTTGTCAGTTTCCTAAGGAGAGTTGAATTAGATATGGCCCGCGTGTGGAGAAAGCACAGTTGTTTTGTTCTGAGCAAGCTCAATGATCGGACCCCATATGAACCACAGTAGAATAGAAGAGTGCTCTTTATTCAAAAGCAGAGTGTGTTTCTTGTAAGGCGAGCTATCGTTTGTTTCCCAGTCCTAAATGGAGTTGAATCACATGCAGTTTTTGGTCCTACGAGCAAGAGTTGTTTTCTGGTAAGGAAAGTCACTATTGTGCTCCCTTTGCCATACACAGTGCAAATAGCACTCCCGTCTGTTCCCAGCAAGTACAGTGTATTGGTCTGAAGAGGAGCTACTGTTCTTGTCAATTTCCTAAGCAGAGTTGAACTAGATATGGCCCATGTGTGTAGGAAGCAAAGTTCTTTTGTTCTGAGCAAGCTCACTGTTCGGACCCCATAGGAAACACAGTAGAGTAGAAGAGTGCTCTTTTCTCAAAAGCAGAGTGTGTTTCTTGTAAAGCGAGCTAGCCTCTGTTTCCCAGTCCTAAATGGAGTTGAATCACATGCAGTTTCTTGTCCTACGACCAAGAGTTGTTTTCTGGTAAGAGAGTAACTATTGCGCTCCCATTGTCATACACAGGGCAAATAGCACTGGCGTCTGTTCCCACCAAGTACAGTGTATTGGACTGAAGCGGAGCTACTGTTCTTGTCAGTTTCCTAAGCAGAGTTGAACTAGATATGGCCCGTGTGTGTAGGAAGCACAGTTCTTTTGTTCTGAGCGAGCTCAGTGTTCGGACCCCATATGAACCACAGTAGAATAGAAGACTGCTCTTTTCTCAAAAGCAGAGTGTATTTCTTGTAAGGCGAGCTAGAGTTTGTTCCCCATTCCTAAATGGAGTTAAATCACATGCAGTTTTTGGTCCTATGAGCAAGAGTCGTTTTCTCGTAAGCAAAGTACACTATTGAGCTCCCATTGCCATACACAGTGCAAATAGCATTGGCGTCTGTTCCAGCAAGTACAGTGTATTGAACTGAAGAGGAGCTACTGTTCTTGTCAGGTTTCCTAAGCAGAGTTGAACTAGATATGGCCCGTGTGTGTAGGAAGCACAGTTCTTTTATTCTGAGCAAGCTCAATGTTCGGATACCATATGAACCACAGTATAATAGAAGACTGCTCTTTCTCAAAAGCAGAGTGTGTTTCTTGTATGGCAAGCTAGTGTTTGTTTCCCAGTCAGAAACGGAGTTGAATCCCATGCAGTTTCTGGTCCTACGAGCAAGAGTTGTTTTCTGGTAAGAAGAGTCACTATTGCGCTCCCTTTGTCATACACAGGGCAAATAGCACTGGCGTCTGTTCCCAGCAAGTACAGTGTATTGGAATGAAGCGGAGCTACTGTTCTTGTCAGTTTCCTAAGCAGAGCTGAACTAGATATGGCCCCTGTGTGTAGGAAGCACAGTTCTTTTGTTCTGAGCAAGCTCAATGTTCGGACCCCATAGAAAACACATTAGAATAGAAGAGTGCTCTTTTCTCAAAAGCAGAGTGTGTTTCTTGTAAGGCGAGCTAGTGTTTGTTTCCCAGTCCTAAATGGAGTTGAATCACATACAGTTTTTGGTCCTACGAGCAAGAGTTGTTTTCTGGTAAGGAAAGTCACTATTGCACTCCCATTGCCATACACAGTTCAAATAGCACTCATGTCTGTTCCCAGCAAGTACAGTGTATTGGACTGAAGAGGAGCTACTCTTCTTGTCAGTTTCCTAAGCAGAGTTGAACTAGATATGGCCCTTGTGTGTAGGATGCACAGTTCTTTTGTTCTGAGCAAGCTCAGTGTTCGGACCCCATATGAACCACAGTAGAATAGAAGACTGTTCTTTTCTCAAAAGCAGAGTGTGTTTCTTGTAAGGCGAGCTAGAGTTTGTTTCCCAGTCCAAAATGGAGTTGAATCACATGCAGTTTTTGGTCCTACGAGCAAGAGTTGTTTTCTCGTAAGCAAAGTCACTATTGCGTTCCCATTTCCATACACAGTGCAAATAGCACTCGCGTCTGTTCCCAGCAAGTACAGTGTATTGGACTGAAGCGGAGCTACTGTTCTTGTCAGTTTCCTAAGCAGAGTTGAACTAGATATGGCCCCTGTGTGTAGGAAGCATAGTTCTTTTGTTCTGAGCAAGCTCACTATTCGGACCCCATAGGAAACACATTAGAGTAGAAGAGTGCTCTTTTCTCAAAAGGAGAGTGTGTTTCTTGTAAGGCGAGCTAGCGTTTGTTTCCCAGTCCTAAATGGAGTTGAATCACATGCAGTTTCTGGTCCTACGAGCAAGAGTTGTTTTCTGGTAAGAAGAGTCACTATTGCTCTCCCATTGTCATACAAAGTACAAATAGCACTGGCGTCTGTTCCTAGCAAGTACAGTGTATTGCACTGAAGAGGAGCTACTGTTCTTGTCAGTTTCCTAAGCAGAGTTGAACTAGATATGGCCCCTGTGTGTAGGAAGCACAGTTCTTTTGTTCTGAGCAAGTTCACTTTTCGGGCCCCTTAGGAAACACAGTAGAGTAGAAGAGTGCTCTTTTCTCAAAAGCAGAGTGTGTTTCTTGTAAGGCAAGCTAGCGTTTGTTTCCCAGTCCTAAATGGAGTTGAATCACATGCAGTTTCTTGTCCTATGAGCAAGAGTTGTTTTATGGTAAGAAGAGTCACTATTGCGCTCCCATTGTCATACACAGGGCAAATAATACTGGCGTCTGTTCCCAGCATGTACAGTGTATTGGACTGAAGAGGATCTACTGTTCTTGTCAGTTTCCTAAGCAGAATTTAACTAGATATGGCCGTATTTGTAGGAAGCACAGTGCTTTTGTTCTGAGCAAACTCACTGTTCTGGCCCTATAGGAAACACAGTAGAGTAGAAGATTGCTCTTTTCTCAAAAGGAGAGTGTGTTTCTTGTAATGCGAACTAGTGTTTGTTTCCCAGTCAGAAATGGAGTTGAATCCCATGCAGTTTCTGGTCCTACGAGCAAGAGTTGTTTTCTGGTAAGAAGAGTCACTATTACGCTCCCATTGTCATACACAGGGCAAATAGCACTGGCGTCTGTTCCCAGCAAGTACAGTGTATTGTACTGAAGCGGAGCTACTGTTCTTGTCAGTTTCCTAAGCAGAGCTGAACTAGATATGGCCCCTGTGTGTAGGAAGCACAGTTCTTTTGTTCTGAGCAAGCTCAATGTTCGGACCCCATAGAAAACACATTAGAGTAGAAGAGTGCTCTTTTCTGAAAAGCAGAGTGTGTTTCTTGTAAGGCGAGCTAGTGTTTGTTTCCCAATCCTAAATGGAGTTGAATCACATTCAGTTTTTAGTCCTACGAGCAAGAGTTGTTTTCTGGTAAGGAAAGTCACTATTGCACTCCCATTGCCATACACAGTTCAAAATAGCACTCGTGTCTGTTCCCAGCAAGTACAGTGTATTGGACTGAAGAGGAGCTACTGTTCTTGTCAGTTTCCTAAGGAGAGTTGAATTAGATATGGCCCGCGTGTGGAGAAAGCACAGTTGTTTTGTTCTGAGCAAGCTCAATGATCGGACCCCATATGAACCACAGTAGAATAGAAGACTGCTCTTTTCTCAAAAACAGAGTGTGTTTTTGTAAGGTGAGCTAGCGTTTATTTCCCAGTCCTAAATGGAGTTGAATCACATGCAGTTTTTGGTCCTACGAGCAAGAGTTGTTTTCTCGTAGCAAAGTCACTATTGTGCTCCCATTGCCATACACAGTGCAAATAGCACTCGCGTCTGTTCCCAGCAAGTACAGTGTATTGGACTGAAGAGGAGCTACTCTTCTTGTCAGTTTCCTAAGCAGAGTTGAACTACATATGGCCCGTGTGTGTAGGAAGCACAGTTCTTTTGTTCTGAGCAAGCTCAATGTTCGGACCCCATATGAACCACAGTAGAATAGAAGACTGCTCTTTTCTCAAAAACAGAGTGTGTTTCTTGTAAGGCGAGCAAGCGTTTGTTTCCCAGTCCTAAATGGAGTTGAATCACATGCAGTTTTTGGTCCTACGAGCAAGAGTTGTTTTCTGGTAAGGAAAGTCACTATTGTGCTCCCTTTGCCATACACAGTGCAAATAGCACTCCCATCTGTTCCCAGCAAGTACAGTGTATTGGACTGAAGAGGAGCTACTGTTCTTGTCAGTTTCCTAAGCAGAGTTGAACTAGATATGGCCCATGTGTGTAGGAAGCAAAGTTCTTTTGTTCTGTGCAAGCTCACTGTTCGGACCACATAGGAAACACAGTAGAGTAGAAGAGTGCTCTTTTCTCAAAAGCAGAGTGTGTTTCTTGTAAAGCGAGCTAGCCTCTGTTTCCCAGTCCTAAATGGAGTTGAATCACATGCAGTTTCTTGTCCTACGACCAAGAGTTGTTTTCTGGTAAGAAGAGTAACTATTGCGCTCCCATTGTCATACACAGGGCAAATAGCACTGACGTCTGTTCCCAGCAAGTACAGTGTATTGGACTGAAGCAGAGCTACTGTTCTTGTCAGTTTCCTAAGCAGAGTTGAACTAGATATGGCCCGTGTGTGTAGGAAGCACAGTTCTTTTGTTCTGAGCGAGCTCAGTGTTCGGACCCCATATGAACCACAGTAGAATAGAAGACTGCTCTTTTCTCAAAAGCAGAGTGTATTTCTTGTAAGGCGAGCTAGAGTTTGTTCCCCAGTCCTAAATGGAGTTAAATCACATGCAGTTTTTGGTCCTATGAGCAAGAGTTGTTTTCGCGTAAGCAAAGTACACTATTGCGCTCCCATTGCCATACACAGTGCAAAGAGCATTGGCGTCTGTTCCAGCAAGTACAGTGTATTGGACTGAAGAGGAGCTACTGTTCTTGTCAGTTTCCTAAGCAGAGTTGAACTAGATATGGCCCGTGTGTGTAGGAAGCACAGTTCTTTTATTCTGAGCAAGCTCAATGTTCGGATACCATATGAACCACAGTATAATAGAAGACTGCTCTTTTCTCAAAAGCAGAGTGTGTTTCTTGTATGGCAAGCTAGTGTTTGTTTCCCAGTCAGAAACGGAGTTGAATCCCATGCAGTTTCTGGTCCTACGAGCAAGAGTTGTTTTCTGGTAAGAAGAGTCACTATTGCGCTCCCTTTGTCATACACAGGGCAAATAGCACTGGCGTCTGTTCCCAGCAAGTACAGTGTATTGGAATGAAGCGGAGCTACTGTTCTTGTCAGTTTCCTAAGCAGAGCTGAACTAGATATGGCCCCTGTGTGTAGGAAGCACAGTTGTTTTGTTCTGAGCAAGCTCAATGTTCGGACCCCGTAGAAAACACATTAGAGTAGAAGAGTGCTCTTTTCTCAAAACCAGAGTGTGTTTCTTGTAAGGCGAGCTAGTGTTTGTTTACCAGTCCTAAATGGAGTTGAATCACATACAGTTTTTGGTCCTACGAGCAAGAGTTGTTTTCTGGTAAGGAAAGTCACTATTGCACTCCCATTGTCATACACAGTTCAAATAGCACTCATGTCTGTTCCCAGCAAGTACAGTGTATTGGACTGAAGAGGAGCTACTCTTCTTGTCAGTTTCCTAAGCAGAGTTGAACTAGATATGGCCCTTGTGTGTAGGATGCACAGTTCTTTTGTTCTGAGCAAGCTCAGTGTTCGGACCCCATATGAACCACAGTAGAATAGAAGACTGCTCTTTTCTCAAAAGCAGAGTGTGTTTCTTGTAAGGCGAGCTAGAGTTTGTTTCCCAGTCCTAAATGGAGTTGAATCACATGCAGTTTTTGGTCCTACGAGCAAGAGTTGTTTTCTGGTAAGGAAAGTCACTATTGCGCTCCCTTTGCCATACACAGTGCAAATAGCACTCGCATCTGTTCCCAGCAAGTACAGTGTACTGGACTGAAGAGGAGCTACTGTTCTTGTCAGTTTCCTAAGCAGAGTTGAACTAGATATGGCCCATGTGTGTAGGAAGCACAGTTCATTTTTTCTGAGCAAGCTCACTGTTCGGACCCCATAGGAAACACAGTAGAGTAGAAGAGTGCTCTTTTCTCAAAAGCAGAGTGTGTTTCTTGTAAAGCGAGCTAGCCTTTGTTTCCCAGTCCTAAATGGAGTTGAATCTCATGCAGTTTCTGGTCCTACGAGCAAGAGTTGTTTTCTGTTAAGAAGAGTCACTATTGCTCTCCCATTGTCATACAAAGTACAAATAGCACTGGCGTCTGTTCCTAGCAAGTACAGTGTATTGCACTGAAGAGGAGCTACTGTTCTTGTCAGTTTCCTAAGCAGAGTTGAACTAGATATGGCCCCTGTGTGTAGGAAGCACAGTTCTTTTGTTCTGAGCAAGTTCACTTTTCGGGCCCCTTAGGAAACACAGTAGAGTAGAAGAGTGCTCTTTTCTCAAAAGGAGAGTGTGTTTCTTGTAAGGCGAGCTAGCGTTTGTTTCCCAGTCCTAAATGGAGTTGAATCACATGCAGTTTCTTGTCCTATGAGCAAGAGTTGTTTTATGGTAAGAAGAGTCACTATTGCGCTCCCATTGTCATACACAGGGCAAATAATACTGGCGTCTGTTCCCAGCATGTACAGTGTATTGGACTGAAGAGGATCTACTGTTCTTGTCAGTTTCCTAAGCAGAATTGAACTAGATATGGCCGTATTTGTAGGAAGCACAGTGCTTTTGTTCTGAGCAAACTCACTGTTCTGGCCGTATAGGAAACACAGTAGAGTAGAAGATTGCTCTTTTCTCAAAAGGAGAGTGTGTTTCTTGTAATGCCAACTAGTGTTTGTTTCCCAGTCAGAAATGGAGTTGAATCCCATGCAGTTTCTGGTCCTACGAGCAAGAGTTGTTTTCTGGTAAGAAGAGTCACTATTACGCTCCCATTGTCATACACAGGGCAAATAGCACTGGCGTCTGTTCCCAGCAAGTACAGTGTATTGTACTGAAGCGGAGCTACTGTTCTTGTCAGTTTCCTAAGCAGAGCTGAACTAGATATGGCCCCTGTGTGTAGGAAGCACAGTTCTTTTTTTCTGAGCAAGCTCAATGTTCGGTCCCCATAGAAAACACATTAGAGTAGAAGAGTGCTCTTTTCTCAAAAGCAGAGTGTGTTTCTTGTAAGGCGAGCTAGTGTTTGTTTCCCAATCCTAAATGGAGTTGAATCACATTCAGTTTTTGGTCCTACGAGCAAGAGTTGTTTTCTGGTAAGGAAAGTCACTATTGCACTCCCATTGCCATACACAGTTCAAATAGCACTCGTGTCTGTTCCCAGCAAGTACAGTGTATTGGACTGAAGAGGAGCTACTGTTCTTGTCAGTTTCCTAAGGAGAGTTGAATTAGATATGGCCCGCGTGTGGAGAAAGCACAGTTCTTTTGTTCTGAGCAAGCTCAATGATCGGACCCCATATGAACCACAGTAGAATAGAAGAGTGCTCTTTATTCAAAAGCAGAGTGTGTTTCTTGTAAGGCGAGCTATCGTTTGTTTCCCAGTCCTAAATGGAGTTGAATCACATGCAGTTTTTGGTCCTACGAGCAAGAGTTGTTTTCTGGTAAGGAAAGTCACTATTGTGCTCCCTTTGCCATACACAGTGCAAATAGCACTCCCGTCTGTTCCCAGCAAGTACAGTGTATTGGACTGAAGAGGAGCTACTGTTCTTGTCAGTTTCCTAAGCAGAGTTGAACTAGATATGGCCCATGTGTGTAGGAAGCAAAGTTCTTTTGTTCTGAGCAAGCTCACTGTTCGGACCCCATAGGAAACACAGTAGAGTAGAAGAGTGCTCTTTTCTCAAAAGCAGAGTGTGTTTCTTGTAAAGCGAGCTAGCCTCTGTTTCCCAGTCCTAAATGGAGTTGAATCACATGCAGTTTCTTGTCCTACGACCAAGAGTTGTTTTCTGGTAAGAAGAGTAACTATTGCGCTCCCATTGTCATACACAGGGCAAATAGCACTGGCGTCTGTTCCCAGCAAGTACAGTGTATTGGACTGAAGCGGAGCTACTGTTCTTCTCAGTTTCCTAAGCAGAGTTGAACTAGATATGGCCCGTGTGTGTAGGAAGCACAGTTCTTTTGTTCTGAGCGAGCTCAGTGTTCGGACCCCATATGAACCACAGTAGAATAGAAGACTGCTCTTTTCTCAAAAGCAGAGTGTATTTCTTGTAAGGCGAGCTAGAGTTTGTTCCCCATTCAGAAATGGAGTTAAATCACATGCAGTTTTTGGTCCTATGAGCAAGAGTCTTTTTCTCGTAAGCAAAGTACACTATTGCGCTCCCATTGCCATACACAGTGCAAATAGCATTGGCGTCTGTTCCAGCAAGTACAGTGTATTGAACTGAAGAGGAGCTACTGTTCTTGTCAGTTTCCTAAGCAGAGTTGAACTAGATATGGCCCGTGTGTGTAGGAAGCACAGTTCTTTTATTCTGAGCAAGCTCAATGTTCGGATACCATATGAACCACAGTATAATAGAAGACTGCTCTTTTCTCAAAAGCAGAGTGTGTTTCTTGTATGGCAAGCTAGTGTTTGTTTCCCAGTCAGAAACGGAGTTGAATCCCATGCAGTTTCTGGTCCTACGAGCAAGAGTTGTTTTCTGGTAAGAAGAGTCACTATTGCGCTCCCTTTGTCATACACAGGGCAAATAGCACTGGCGTCTGTTCCCAGCAAGTACAGTGTATTGGAATGAAGCGGAGCTACTGTTCTTGTCAGTTTCCTAAGCAGAGCTGAACTAGATATGGCCCCTGTGTGTAGGAAGCACAGTTCTTTTGTTCTGAGCAAGCTCAATGTTCGGACCCCATAGAAAACACATTAGAATAGAAGAGTGCTCTTTTCTCAAAAGCAGAGTGTGTTTCTTGTAAGGCGAGCTAGTGTTTGTTTCCCAGTCCTAAATGGAGTTGAATCACATACAGTTTTTGGTCCTACGAGCAAGAGTTGTTTTCTGGTAAGGAAAGTCACTATTGCACTCCCATTGCCATACACAGTTCAAATAGCACTCGTGTCTGTTCCCAGCAAGTACAGTGTATTGGACTGAAGAGGAGCTACTGTTCTTGTCAGTTTCCTAAGCAGAGTTGAACTAGATATGGCCCTTGTGTGTAGGATGCACAGTTCTTTTGTTCTGAGCAAGCTCAGTGTTCGGACCCCATATGAACCACAGTAGAATAGAAGACTGTTCTTTTCTCAAAAGCAGAGTGTGTTTCTTGTAAGGCGAGCTAGAGTTTGTTTCCCAGTCCAAAATGGAGTTGAATCACATGCAGTTTTTGGTCCTACGAGCAAGAGTTGTTTTCTCGTAAGCAAAGTCACTATTGCGTTCCCATTTCCATACACAGTGCAAATAGCACTCGCGTCTGTTCCCAGCAAGTACAGTGTATTGGAATGAAGCGGAGCTACTGTTCTTGTCAGTTTCCTAAGCAGAGCTGAACTAGATATGGCCCCTGTGTGTAGGAAGCACAGTTGTTTTGTTCTGAGCAAGCTCAATGTTCGGACCCCGTAGAAAACACATTAGAGTAGAAGAGTGCTCTTTTCTCAAAACCAGAGTGTGTTTCTTGTAAGGCGAGCTAGTGTTTGTTTACCAGTCCTAAATGGAGTTGAATCACATACAGTTTTTGGTCCTACGAGCAAGAGTTGTTTTCTGGTAAGGAAAGTCACTATTGCACTCCCATTGTCATACACAGTTCAAATAGCACTCATGTCTGTTCCCAGCAAGTACAGTGTATTGGACTGAAGAGGAGCTACTCTTCTTGTCAGTTTCCTAAGCAGAGTTGAACTAGATATGGCCCTTGTGTGTAGGATGCACAGTTCTTTTGTTCTGAGCAAGCTCAGTGTTCGGACCCCATATGAACCACAGTAGAATAGAAGACTGCTCTTTTCTCAAAAGCAGAGTGTGTTTCTTGTAAGGCGAGCTAGAGTTTGTTTCCCAGTCCTAAATGGAGTTGAATCACATGCAGTTTTTGGTCCTACGAGCAAGAGTTGTTTTCTGGTAAGGAAAGTCACTATTGCGCTCCCTTTGCCATACACAGTGCAAATAGCACTCGCATCTGTTCCCAGCAAGTACAGTGTACTGGACTGAAGAGGAGCTACTGTTCTTGTCAGTTTCCTAAGCAGAGTTGAACTAGATATGGCCCATGTGTGTAGGAAGCACAGTTCATTTTTTCTGAGCAAGCTCACTGTTCGGACCCCATAGGAAACACAGTAGAGTAGAAGAGTGCTCTTTTCTCAAAAGCAGAGTGTGTTTCTTGTAAAGCGAGCTAGCCTTTGTTTCCCAGTCCTAAATGGAGTTGAATCTCATGCAGTTTCTGGTCCTACGAGCAAGAGTTGTTTTCTGTTAAGAAGAGTCACTATTGCTCTCCCATTGTCATACAAAGTACAAATAGCACTGGCGTCTGTTCCTAGCAAGTACAGTGTATTGCACTGAAGAGGAGCTACTGTTCTTGTCAGTTTCCTAAGCAGAGTTGAACTAGATATGGCCCCTGTGTGTAGGAAGCACAGTTCTTTTGTTCTGAGCAAGTTCACTTTTCGGGCCCCTTAGGAAACACAGTAGAGTAGAAGAGTGCTCTTTTCTCAAAAGGAGAGTGTGTTTCTTGTAAGGCGAGCTAGCGTTTGTTTCCCAGTCCTAAATGGAGTTGAATCACATGCAGTTTCTTGTCCTATGAGCAAGAGTTGTTTTATGGTAAGAAGAGTCACTATTGCGCTCCCATTGTCATACACAGGGCAAATAATACTGGCGTCTGTTCCCAGCATGTACAGTGTATTGGACTGAAGAGGATCTACTGTTCTTGTCAGTTTCCTAAGCAGAATTGAACTAGATATGGCCGTGTGTGTAGGAAGCACAGTTCATTTGTTCTGAGCAAGCTCACTGTTCTGGCCGTATAGGAAACACAGTAGAGTAGAAGATTGCTCTTTTCTCAAAAGGAGAGTGTGTTTCTTGTAATGCCAACTAGTGTTTGTTTCCCAGTCAGAAATGGAGTTGAATCCCATGCAGTTTCTGGTCCTACGAGCAAGAGTTGTTTTCTGGTAAGAAGAGTCACTATTACGCTCCCATTGTCATACACAGGGCAAATAGCACTGGCGTCTGTTCCCAGCAAGTACAGTGTATTGTACTGAAGCGGAGCTACTGTTCTTGTCAGTTTCCTAAGCAGAGCTGAACTAGATATGGCCCCTGTGTGTAGGAAGCACAGTTCTTTTTTTCTGAGCAAGCTCAATGTTCGGTCCCCATAGAAAACACATTAGAGTAGAAGAGTGCTCTTTTCTCAAAAGCAGAGTGTGTTTCTTGTAAGGCGAGCTAGTGTTTGTTTCCCAATCCTAAATGGAGTTGAATCACATTCAGTTTTTGGTCCTACGAGCAAGAGTTGTTTTCTGGTAAGGAAAGTCACTATTGCACTCCCATTGCCATACACAGTTCAAATAGCACTCGTGTCTGTTCCCAGCAAGTACAGTGTATTGGACTGAAGAGGAGCTACTGTTCTTGTCAGTTTCCTAAGGAGAGTTGAATTAGATATGGCCCGCGTGTGGAGAAAGCACAGTTCTTTTGTTATGAGCAAGCTCAATGATCGGACCCCATATGAACCACAGTAGAATAGAAGAGTGCTCTTTATTCAAAAGCAGAGTGTGTTTCTTGTAAGGCGAGCTATCGTTTGTTTCCCAGTCCTAAATGGAGTTGAATCACATGCAGTTTTTGGTCCTACGAGCAAGAGTTGTTTTCTGGTAAGGAAAGTCACTATTGTGCTCCCTTTGCCATACACAGTGCAAATAGCACTCCCGTCTGTTCCCAGCAAGTACAGTGTATTGGACTGAAGAGGAGCTACTGTTCTTGTCAGTTTCCTAAGCAGAGTTGAACTAGATATGGCCCATGTGTGTAGGAAGCAAAGTTCTTTTGTTCTGAGCAAGCTCACTGTTCGGACCCCATAGGAAACACAGTAGAGTAGAAGAGTGCTCTTTTCTCAAAAGCAGAGTGTGTTTCTTGTAAAGCGAGCTAGCCTCTGTTTCCCAGTCCTAAATGGAGTTGAATCACATGCAGTTTCTTGTCCTACGACCAAGAGTTGTTTTCTGGTAAGAAGAGTAACTATTGCGCTCCCATTGTCATACACAGGGCAAATAGCACTGGCGTCTGTTCCCAGCAAGTACAGTGTATTGGACTGAAGCGGAGCTACTGTTCTTCTCAGTTTCCTAAGCAGAGTTGAACTAGATATGGCCCGTGTGTGTAGGAAGCACAGTTCTTTTGTTCTGAGCGAGCTCAGTGTTCGGACCCCATATGAACCACAGTAGAATAGAAGACTGCTCTTTTCTCAAAAGCAGAGTGTATTTCTTGTAAGGCGAGCTAGAGTTTGTTCCCCATTCAGAAATGGAGTTAAATCACATGCAGTTTTTGGTCCTATGAGCAAGAGTCTTTTTCTCGTAAGCAAAGTACACTATTGCGCTCCCATTGCCATACACAGTGCAAATAGCATTGGCGTCTGTTCCAGCAAGTACAGTGTATTGAACTGAAGAGGAGCTACTGTTCTTGTCAGTTTCCTAAGCAGAGTTGAACTAGATATGGCCCGTGTGTGTAGGAAGCACAGTTCTTTTATTCTGAGCAAGCTCAATGTTCGGATACCATATGAACCACAGTATAATAGAAGAGTGCTCTTTTCTCAAAAGCAGAGTGTGTTTCTTGTATGGCAAGCTAGTGTTTGTTTCCCAGTCAGAAACGGAGTTGAATCCCATGCAGTTTCTGGTCCTACGAGCAAGAGTTGTTTTCTGGTAAGAAGAGTCACTATTGCGCTCCCTTTGTCATACACAGGGCAAATAGCACTGGCGTCTGTTCCCAGCAAGTACAGTGTATTGGAATGAAGCGGAGCTACTGTTCTTGTCAGTTTCCTAAGCAGAGCTGAACTAGATATGGCCCCTGTGTGTAGGAAGCACAGTTCTTTTGTTCTGAGCAAGCTCAATGTTCGGACCCCATAGAAAACACATTAGAATAGAAGAGTGCTCTTTTCTCAAAAGCAGAGTGTGTTTCTTGTAAGGCGAGCTAGTGTTTGTTTCCCAGTCCTAAATGGAGTTGAATCACATACAGTTTTTGGTCCTACGAGCAAGAGTTGTTTTCTGGTAAGGAAAGTCACTATTGCACTCCCATTGCCATACACAGTTCAAATAGCACTCATGTCTGTTCCCAGCAAGTACAGTGTATTGGACTGAAGAGGAGCTACTCTTCTTGTCAGTTTCCTAAGCAGAGTTGAACTAGATATGGCCCTTGTGTGTAGGATGCACAGTTCTTTTGTTCTGAGCAAGCTCAGTGTTCGGACCCCATATGAACCACAGTAGAATAGAAGACTGTTCTTTTCTCAAAAGCAGAGTGTGTTTCTTGTAAGGCGAGCTAGAGTTTGTTTCCCAGTCCAAAATGGAGTTGAATCACATGCAGTTTTTGGTCCTACGAGCAAGAGTTGTTTTCTCGTAAGCAAAGTCACTATTGCGTTCCCATTTCCATACACAGTGCAAATAGCACTCGCGTCTGTTCCCAGCAAGTACAGTGTATTGGACTGAAGCGGAGCTACTGTTCTTGTCAGTTTCCTAAGCAGAGTTGAACTAGATATGGCCCCTGTGTGTAGGAAGCATAGTTCTTTTGTTCTGAGCAAGCTCACTATTCGGACCCCATAGGAAACACATTAGAGTAGAAGAGTGCTCTTTTCTCAAAAGGAGAGTGTGTTTCTTGTAAGGCGAGCTAGCGTTTGTTTCCCAGTCCTAAATGGAGTTGAATCACATGCAGTTTCTGGTCCTACGAGCAAGAGTTGTTTTCTGGTAAGAAGAGTCACTATTGCTCTCCCATTGTCATACAAAGTACAAATAGCACTGGCGTCTGTTCCTAGCAAGTACAGTGTATTGCACTGAAGAGGAGCTACTGTTCTTGTCAGTTTCCTAAGCAGAGTTGAACTAGATATGGCCCCTGTGTGTAGGAAGCACAGTTCTTTTGTTCTGAGCAAGTTCACTTTTCGGGCCCCTTAGGAAACACAGTAGAGTAGAAGAGTGCTCTTTTCTCAAAAGCAGAGTGTGTTTCTTGTAAGGCAAGCTAGCGTTTGTTTCCCAGTCCTAAATGGAGTTGAATCACATGCAGTTTCTTGTCCTATGAGCAAGAGTAGTTTTATGGTAAGAAGAGTCACTATTGCGCTCCCATTGTCATACACAGGGCAAATAATACTGGCGTCTGTTCCCAGCATGTACAGTGTATTGGACTGAAGAGGATCTACTGTTCTTGTCAGTTTCCTAAGCAGAATTGAACTAGATATGGCCGTATTTGTAGGAAGCACAGTGCTTTTGTTCTGAGCAAACTCACTGTTCTGGCCCTATAGGAAACACAGTAGAGTAGAAGATTGCTCTTTTCTCAAAAGGAGAGTGTGTTTCTTGTAATGCGAACTAGTGTTTGTTTCCCAGTCAGAAATGGAGTTGAATCCCATGCAGTTTCTGGTCCTACGAGCAAGAGTTGTTTTCTGGTAAGAAGAGTCACTATTACGCTCCCATTGTCATACACAGGGCAAATAGCACTGGCGTCTGTTCCCAGCAAGTACAGTGTATTGTACTGAAGCGGAGCTACTGTTCTTGTCAGTTTCCTAAGCAGAGCTGAACTAGATATGGCCCCTGTGTGTAGGAAGCACAGTTCTTTTGTTCTGAACAAGCTCAATGTTCGGACCCCATAGAAAACACATTAGAGTAGAAGAGTGCTCTTTTCTGAAAAGCAGAGTGTGTTTCTTGTAAGGCGAGCTAGTGTTTGTTTCCCAATCCTAAATGGAGTTGAATCACATTCAGTTTTTAGTCCTACGAGCAAGAGTTGTTTTCTGGTAAGGAAAGTCACTATTGCACTCCCATTGCCATACACAGTTCAAATAGCACTCGTGTCTGTTCCCAGCAAGTACAGTGTATTGGACTGAAGAGGAGCTACTGTTCTTGTCAGTTTCCTAAGGAGAGTTGAATTAGATATGGCCCGCGTGTGGAGAAAGCACAGTTGTTTTGTTCTGAGCAAGCTCAATGATCGGACCCCATATGAACCACAGTAGAATAGAAGACTGCTCTTTTCTCAAAAGCAGAGTATGTTTCTTGTAAGGCGAGCTATCGTTTGTTTCCCAGTCCTAAATGGAGTTGAATCACATGCAGTTTTTGGTCCTACGAGCAAGAGTTGTTTTCTCGTAAGCAAAGTCACTATTGTGCTCCCATTGCCATACACAGTGCAAATAGCACTCGCGTCTGTTCCCAGCAAGTACAGTGTATTGGACTGAAGAGGAGCTACTCTTCTTGTCAGTTTCCTAAGCAGAGTTGAACTACATATGGCCCGTGTGTGTAGGAAGCACAGTTCTTTTGTTCTGAGCAAGCTCAATGTTCGGACCCCATATGAACCACAGTAGAATAGAAGACTGCTCTTTTCTCAAAAACAGAGTGTGTTTCTTGTAAGGCGAGCAAGCGTTTGTTTCCCAGTCCTAAATGGAGTTGAATCACATGCAGTTTTTGGTCCTACGAGCAAGAGTTGTTTTCTGGTAAGGAAAGTCACTATTGTGCTCCCTTTGCCATACACAGTGCAAATAGCACTCCCGTCTGTTCCCAGCAAGTACAGTGTATTGGACTGAAGAGGAGCTACTGTTCTTGTCAGTTTCCTAAGCAGAGTTGAACTAGATATGGCCCATGTGTGTAGGAAGCAAAGTTCTTTTGTTCTGTGCAAGCTCACTGTTCGGACCCCATAGGAAACACAGTAGAGTAGAAGAGTGCTCTTTTCTCAAAAGCAGAGTGTGTTTCTTGTAAAGCGAGCTAGCCTCTGTTTCCCAGTCCTAAATGGAGTTGAATCACATGCAGTTTCTTGTCCTACGACCAAGAGTTGTTTTCTGGTAAGAAGAGTAACTATTGCGCTCCCATTGTCATACACAGGGCAAATAGCACTGACGTCTGTTCCCAGCAAGTACAGTGTATTGGACTGAAGCGGAGCTACTGTTCTTGTCAGTTTCCTAAGCAGAGTTGAACTAGATATGGCCCGTGTGTGTAGGAAGCACAGTTCTTTTGTTCTGAGCGAGCTCATTGTTGGGACCCCATATGAACCACAGTAGAATAGAAGACTGCTCTTTTCTCAAAAGCAGAGTGTATTTCTTGTAAGCCGATCTAGAGTTTGTTCCCCAGTCCTAAATGGAGTTAAATCACATGCAGTTTTTGGTCCTATGAGCAAGAGTTGTTTTCTCGTAAGCAAAGTACACTATTGCGCTCTCATTGCCATACACAGTGCAAAGAGCATTGGCGTCTGTTCCAGCAAGTACAGTGTATTGAACTGAAGAGGAGCTACTGTTCTTGTCAGTTTCCTAAGCAGAGTTGAACTAGATATGGCCCGTGTGTGTAGGAAGCACAGTTCTTTTATTCTGAGCAAGCTCAATGTTCGGATACCATATGAACCACAGTATAATAGAAGACTGCTCTTTTCTCAAAAGCAGAGTGTGTTTCTTGTAAGGCGAGCTAGCGTTTGTTTCCCAGTCCTAAATGGAGTTGAATCTCATGCAGTTTTTGGTCCTACGAGCAAGAGTTGTTTACTCATAAGAAAAGTCACTGTTGCGCTCCCATTGCCATACACAGTGCAAATAGCACTCGCGTCTGTTCCCAGCAAGTACAGTGTATTGGACTGAAGAGGAGCTACTGTTCTTGTCAGTTTCCTAAGCAGAGTTTAACTAGATATGTCCCGTGTGTGTAGGAAGCCCAGTTCTTTTGTTCTGAGCAAGCTCAATGTTCGGACCCCATATGAACCACAGTAGAATAGAAGACTGCTCTTTTCTCAAAAGCAGAGTGTGTTTCTTGTAAGACGAGCTAGCGTTGGTTTCCCAGTCCTAAATGGAGTTTAAACACATGCAGTTTATTGTCCTACGAGCAAGAGTTGTTTTCTGGTAAGAAGAGTCACTATTGCAATCCCATTGTCATACACAGGGCATATAGCACTGGCGTCTGTTCCCAGCATGTACAGTGTATTGGACTGAAGAGGATCTACTGTTCTTTTAAGTTTCCTTAGCAGAATTGAACTATATATGACAGTATTTGTATGAAGCACAGTTCTTTTGTTCTGAGCAAGCTCACTGTTCTGGTCCTATAGGAAACACAGTAGAGTAGAAGAGTGCTCTTTTCTCAAAAGCAGAGTGTGTTTCTTGTATGGCGAGCTAGTGTTTGTTTCCCAGTCAGAAATGGAGTTGAATCCCATGCAGTTTCTGGTCCTACGAGCAAGAGTTGTTTTCTGGTAAGAAGAGTCACTATTACGCTCCCTTTGTCATACACAGGGCAAATAGCACTGGCGTCTGTTCCCAGCAAATACAGTGTATTTGACTGAAGCGGAGCTACTGTTCTTGTCAGTTTCCTAAGCAGAGCTGAACTAGATATGGCCCCTGTGTGTAGGAAGCACATTCTTTTGTTCTGAGCAAGCTCTATGTTCGGACCCCATAGAAAACACATTAGAGTAGAAGAGTGCTCTTTTCTCCAAAGTAGAGTGTGTTTCTTGTAAGGCGAGCTAGTGTTTGTTTCCCAGTCCTAAATGGAGTTGAATCACATACAGTTTTTGGTCCTACGAGCAAGAGTTGTTTTCTGGTAAGGAAAGTCACTATTGTACTCCCATTGCCATACACAGTTCAAATAGCACTCGTGTCTGTTCCCAGCAAGTACAGTGTATTGAACTGAAGAGGAGCTACTGTTCTTGTCAGTTTCCTAAGCAGAGTTGAACTAGATATGGCCCTTGTGTGTAGGAAGCACAGTTCTTTTGTTCTGTGCAAGCTCACTGTTCGGACCCCATAGGAAACACAGTAGAGTAGAAGAGTGCTCTTTTCTCAAAAGCAGAGTGTGTTTCTTGTAAGGCGAGCTAGCGTTTGTTTCCCAGTCATAAATGGAGTTGAATCACATGCAGTATCTTGTCGTACGAGCAAGAGTTGTTTTCTGGTAAGAAGAGTCACTATTGCGCTCCCATTGTCATACAGAGGGCAAATAGCACTGGCGTCTGTTCCCAGCATGTACAGTGTATTGGACTGAATAGGATCTACTGTTCTTGTCAGTTTCCTAAGCAGAATTGAACTAGATATGGCCATATGTGTAAGAAGCACAGTTCTTTTGTTCTGAGTAAACTCACTGCTCTGGCACTATAGGAGACACAGTAGAGTAGAAGAGTGCTCTTTATTCAAAAGCAGAGTGTTTTTCTTGTAAGGCGAGCTAACGTTTGTTTACCAGTCCTAAATGGAGTTGAATCACATGCAGTTTTTGTTCCTATGTGCAAGAGTTGTTTTCTGGTAAGTAAAGTCACTATTGCGCTCCCATTTCCATACACAGTGCAAATAGCACTCGCACCTTTTCCCAGGAAGTACAGTGTATTGGACTGAAGCGGAGCTGCTGTTCTGGTCAGTTTGCTAAGCAGAGTTGAACTAGATATGGCCCCTGTGGTAGGAAGCACAGTTCTTTTTTTCTGAGCAAGCTCAATGTTCGGACCCCATATGAACCACAGTAGAATAGAAGACTGCTCTTTTCTCCAAAGCAGACTGTGTTTCTTGTAAGGCAAGCTAGCGTTTGTTTCCCAGTCCTAAATGGAGATGAAACACATGCAGTTTATTGTCCTACGAGCAAGAGTTGTTTTCTGGTAAGGAAAGTCACCATTGTGCTCCCTTTGCAATACACAGTGCAAATAGCACTCGCGTCTGTTCCCAGCAAGTACAGTGTATTGAACTGAAGAGGAGCTACTGTTCTTGTCACTTTCCTAGGCAGAGTTGAACTAGATATGGCCCATGTGTGTAGGAAGCACAGTTCTTTTGTTCTCAGCAAGCTCACTGTTCGGACACCATATGAACCACAGTGAAATAGAAGACTGCTCTTTTCTCAAAAGCAGAGTGTGTTTCTTGTAAGGCGAGCTAGCGTTTGTTTCCCAGTCCTAAATGGAGTTGAATCTCATGCAGTTTTTGGTCCTATGCGCAAGAGTTGTTTACTCGTAAGCAAAGTCACTATTGTGCTCCCATATCCATACACAGTGCAAATAGCACTCACGTCTGTTCCCAGCAAGTACAGTGTATTGGACTGAAGAGGAGATACTGTTCTTGTCAGTTTCCTAAGCAGAGTTGAACTAGATATGTCCCGTGTGTGTAGGAAGCACAGTTCTTTTGTTCTGAGTAAGCTCAATGTTCGGTCCCCATATGATCCTGAGTAGAATAGAAGACTACTCTTTTCTCAAAAGCAGAGTGTGTTTCTTGTAAGGCGAGCTAGCGTTTGTTTCCCAGTCCTAAATGGAGTTGAATCTCATGCAGTTTTTGGTCCTATGCGCAAGAGTTGTTTACTCGTAAGCAAAGTCACTATTGTGCTCCCATATCCATACACAGTGCAAATAGCACTCACGTCTGTTCCCAGCAAGTACAGTGTATTGGACTGAAGAGGAGCTACTGTTCTTGTCAGTTTCCTAAGCAGAGTTGAACTAGATATGGCCCATGTGTGTAGGAAGCACAGTTCTTTTGTTCTGCGCAAGCTCACTGTTCGGAACCCATAGGAAACACAGTAGAGTAGAAGAGTGCTCTTTTCTCAAAAGCAGAGTGTGTTTATTGTAAGGCGAGCTAGCGTTTGTTTCCCAGTCCTAAATGGAGTTGAATCACATGCAGTTTCTTGTCCTAAGAGCAAGAGGTGTTTTCTGGTAAAAAGAGTCACTGTTACGCTCCCATTGTCATACACAGGGCAAATAGCACTGGCGTCTGTTCCCAGCATGTACAGTGTATTGGATTGAAGAGGAGCTACTGTTCTTGTCAGTTTCCTAAGCAGAATTGAACTAGATATGGCCGTATTTGTAGGAAGCACAGTAATTTTGTTCTGAGCAAACTCACTGTTCTGGCCCTATAAGAAACACAGTAGAGTAGAAGAGTGCTCTTTTCTCAAAAGCAGAGTGTGTTTCTTGTAAGGAGAGCTAGCGTTTGTTTCCCAGTCCTAAAGGGAGTTGAATCACATGCAGTTTATTGTCCTATGAGCAAGAGTTGTTTTCTGGTAAGGAAACTCACTATTGCGCTCCCATTGTCATACACAGGGCAAATAGCACTGGCGTCTGTTCCCAGCATGTACAGTGTATTGGACTGAAGAGGATCTACTGTTCTTTTCAGTTTCCTAAGCAGAATTGAACTAGATATGGCCGTATTTGTATGAAGCACAGTTCTTTTGTTCTGAGCAATCTCACTGTTTTGGCCCTATAGGAAACACAGTAGAGTAGAAGAGTGCTCTTTTCTCAAAAGCAGAGTGTGTTTCTTGTAAGGCGAGCTAGCGTTTGTTTCCCAGTCCTAAATGGAGTTGAATCACATGTAATTTTTGGTCCTATGAGCAAGAGTTATTTTTTCGTAAGCAAAGTCACTATTGCGCTCCCATTGCCATATACAGTGCAAATAGCACTCGCGTCTGTTCCCAGCAAGTACAGTGTATTGAACTGAAGAGGAGCTACTGTTCTTGTCAGTTTCCTAAGCAGAGTTGAACTAGATATGGCCCCTGTGTGTAGGAAGCACAGTTCTATTGTTCTGAACAAGCTCACTGTTCGGACCCCATAGGAAACACAGTAGAGTATAAGAGTGCTCTTTTCTCAAAAGCAGAGTGTGTTTCTAGTAAGGCAAGCAAGTGTTTATTTCCCAGTCCTAAATGGAGTTGAATCACATCCGGTTTTTGGTCCTACGAGCAAGAGTTGTTTTCTGGTATGGAAAGTCACTATTGCACTCCCATTGCCATACACAGTGCAAATAGCACTCGCATCTGTTCCCAGCAAATACAGTGTATTGGACTGAAGAGGAGGTACTGTTCTTGTCAATTTCCTAAGCAGAGTTGAACTAGATATGGCCCTTGTGTGTACGAAGCACAGTTCTTTTGTTCTGAGCAAGCTCACTGTTCGGGCCCCATAGGATACACAGTAGAGTAGAAGAGTGCTCTTTTCTCAAAAGCAGAGTGTGTTTCTTGTAAGGAGAGCTAGCGTTTGTTTCCCAGTCCTAAATGGAGTTGAATCACATTTAGTTTCTGGTCCTACGAGCAAGAGTTGTTTTCTGGTAAGAAGAGTCACTATTGCACTCCCATTTTCATACACAGGACAAATAGCACTGGCGTCTGTTCCCAGCATGTACAGTATATTGGACTGAAGAGGATCTACTGTTCTTGTCAGTTTTCTAAGCAGAATAGAACTAGATATGGCCTTATTTGTAGGAAGCACAGTCTTTTGTTCTGAGCAAACTCACTGTTCTGGCCCTATAGGAAACACAGTAGAGTAGAAGAGTGCTCTTTTCTCAAAATCAGAGTGTCTTTCTTGTAAGGCGAGCTAGCGTTTGTTTCACAGTCCTAAATGAAGTTGAATCACATGCAGTTTTTGGTCCTATAAGCAAGAGTTGTTTTTTGTTAAGAAGAGTCACTATTGCGCTCCCATTGTCATACACAGGGCAAGTAGCACTGGCGTCTGTTCCCAGCAAGTACAGTGTATTGGACTGAAGTGGAGATACTGTTCTTGTCAGTTTCATAAGGAGAGTTGAACTAGATATGGCCCCTGTGTGTAGGAAGCACAGTTCTTTTGTTCTGAGCAAGCTCACTCTTCGCACCCCATAGGAAACACAGTAGAGTAGAAGAGTGCTCTTTTCTCAAAAGCAGAGTGTGTTTCTTGTAAGGCAAGCTAGCATTTGTTTCCCAGTCCTAAATGCAGTTGAATCACATCCTGTTATTGGTACTATGAGCAAGAGTTGTTTTCTGGTAAGGAAAGTCACTATTGCCCTCCGATTGCCATACACAGTGCAAATAGCACTCGCGTCTGTTCCCAGCAAGTACAGTGTATTGGACTGAAGAGGAGCTGCTGTTCTTTTCAATTTCCTAAGCAGAGTTGAACTAGATATGGCCCCTGTGTGTAGGAAGCACAGTTCTTTTGTTCTGAGCAAGCTCACAGTTCCGACCCCATAGGATACACAGTAGAGTAGAAGAGTGCTCTTTTCTCAAAAGCAGAGTGTGTTTCTTGTAAGGAGAGCTAGCGTTTGTTTCCCAGTCCTAAATGGAGTTGAATCACATACAGTTTCTGGTCCTACGAGCAAGAGTTGTTTTCTGGTAAGAAGAGTCACTATTGTGCTCTCATTGTCATACAGAGGGCAAATAGCCCTGGCGTCTGTTCCCAGCATGTACAGTGCATTGGACTGAAGAGGATCTACAGTTCTTTTAAGTTTCCTAAGCAGAATTGAACTAGATATGGCCATATTTGTATGAAGCACAGTTCTTTTGTTCTGAGCAAGCTCACTGTTCGGACCCCATAAGAAACACAGTAGAGCAGAAGAGTTTTCTTTTCTCAAAAGCAGAGTGTGTTTCTTGTAAGGCGAGCTAGTGTTTGTTTTCCAGTCAGAAATGGAGTTGAATCCCATGCAGTTTCTGGTCCTACAAGCAAGAGTTGTTTTCTGGTAAAGAAAGTCACTATTGTGCTCCCGTTTCCATACACAGTGCAAATAGCACTTGCGTCTGTTCCCAGCAAGTACAGTGTATTGGACTGAAGCGGAGCTACTGTTCTTGTCAGTTTCCTAAGCAGAGTTGAACTAGATATGGCCCCTGTGTGTAGGAAGCACAGTTCTTTTGTTCTGAGCAAGCTCACTATTCGGACCCCATAGGAAACACAGTAGAGTAGAAGAGTGCTCTTTTCTCAAAATCAGAGAGTCTTTCTTGTAAGGCGAGCTAGTGTTTGTTTCCCAGTCAGAAATGGAGTTGAATCCCATGCAGTTTCTGGTCCTACAAGCAAGAGTTGTTTTCTGGTAAGGAAAGTCACTATTGCGCTCCCATTGCCAACACAGTGCCAATAGCACTCCCGTCTGTTCCCAGCAAGTACAGTGTATTGGACTGAAGCGGAGCTACTGTTCTTGTCAATTTCCTAAGCAGAGTTGAACTAGATATGGCCCCTGTGTGTAGGAAGCCCAGTTCTTTTGTTCTGAGCAAGCTCACTGTTCGGACCCCATAGGATACACAGTCGATTAGAAGAGTGCTCTTTTCTCAAAAGCAGAGTGTGTTTCTTGTTACGTGAGCTAGCGTTTGTTTCCCAGTTCTAAATGGAGTTGAATAACATGCAGTTTCTTGTCCTACGAGCAAGAGTTGTTTTCTGGTAATAAGAGTCACTATTGCGCTCCCATTGTCATACAAAGGGCAAATAGCACTGGCGTCTGTTCCCAGAATGTACAGTGTATTGCACTGAACAGGAGCTACTGTTATTTTCAGTTTCCTAAGCAGAATTGAACTAGATATGGCAGTATTTGTATGAAGCACAGTTCTTTTGTTCTGAGCAAGCTCACTGTTCTGGCCCTATAGGAAACACAGTAGAGTAGAAGAGTGCTCTTTTCTCAAAAGCAGAGTGTGTTTCTTTTAAGGCGAGCTAGCATTTGTTTCCCAGTCCTAAACGGATTTGAATCACATGCAGTTTTTGGTCCTACGAGCAAGAGTTGTTTTCTGGTAAGAAAAGTCACTATTGTGCTCCCATTTCCATACTCAGTGCAAATAGCACTCGAGTCTGTTCCCAGCAAGTACAGTGTATTGGACTGAAGCAGAGCTACTGTTCTTGTCAGTTTCCTAAGCAGAGTTGTACTAGATATGGCCCATGTGTGTAGGAAGCACAGTTCTTTTGTTCTGAGCAAGCTCACTGTTCGGACCCCATAGGAAACACAGTAGAGTAGAAGAGTGCTCTTTTCTCAAAAGGAGAGTGTGTTTCTTGTAACGCGAGCTAGTGTTTCTTTTCCAGTCAGAAATGGAGTTGAAACCCATGCAGTTTCTGGTCCTACGAACAAGAGTTGTTTTCTGGTAAGAAGAGTCACTATTGTGCTCCCATTGTCATACACAGGGCAAATAGCACTGGCGTCTGTTTCCAGCAAGTACAGTGCATTGGACTGAAGAGGAGCTACTGTTTTTGTCAGTTTCCTAAGCAGAGTATAACTAGATATGGCCCCTGTGTGTAGGAAGCACAGTTCTTTTGTTCTGAGCAAGGTCACTGTTCGGACCCCATAGAAAAGACATTAGAGTAGAAGAGTGCTCTTTTCTCAAAAGCAGAGTGTGTTCCATATAAGGCGAGCTAGTGTTTGTTTCCCAGTCAGAAATGGAGTTGAATCCCATGCAGTTTCTGGTCCTCTGAGCAAGAGGTGTTTTCTGATAAGAAGAGTCACTATTGCGCTCCTATTGCCATACACAGTGCAAATAGCACTCGCGTCTGTTCCCAGCTAGTACAGTGTATTGGACTGAAAAGGAGCTACCGTTCTTGTCAGTTTCCTAAGCAGAGTTGTACTAGATATGGCCCATGTGTGTATGAAGCACAGTTCTTTTGTTCTGAGCAAGCTCACTGTTCGGACCCCATAGGAAACACAGTAGAGTAGAAGAGTGCTCTTTTCTCAAAAGCAGAGTGTGTTTCTTGTAAGGCAAGCTAGCATTTGTTTCCCAGTCCTAAATGGAGTTGAATCACATCCTGTTTTTGGTACTACGAGCAAGAGTTGTTTTCTGGTAAGGAAAGTCACTATTGCACTCCCATTGCCATACACAGTGCAAATAGCACTCACGTCTGTTCCCAGGAAGTACAGTGTATTGGACTGAAGAGGAGCTGCTGTTCTTGTCAATTTCCAAAGCAGAGTTGAACTAGATATGGCCCCTGTGTGTAGGAAGCACAGTTCTTTTGTTCTGAGCAAGCTCACTGTTCCGACCCCATAGGATACACAGTACAGTAGAAGAGTGCTCTTTTCTCAAAAGCAGAGTGTGTTTCTTGTAAGGAGAGCTAGCGTTTGTTTCCCAGTCCTAAATGGAGTTGAATCACATACAGTTTCTGGTCCTACGAGCAAGAGTTGTTTTCTGGTAAGAAGAGTCACTACTGTGCTCCCATTGTCTTACAGAGGGCAAATAGCCCTGGCGTCTGTTCCCAGCATGTACAGTGTATTGGACTGAGGAGAAGCTACTGTTCTTTTCAGTTTCCTAAGCAGAATTGAACTAGATATGGCCCGTGTGTGCAGGAAGCACAGTTCTCTTGTTCTGAGCAAGCTCACTGTTCGGACAGCATAGGAAACACAGTAGAGTAGAAGAGTGCTCTTTTCTCAAAAGCAGAGTGTGTTTCTTGTAAGGCGAGCTAGTGTTTGTTTCCCAGTCAGAAATGGAGTTGAATCCCATGCAGTTTCTGGTCCTACGAGCAAGAGTTGTTTTCTGGTAAGGAAAGTCACTATTGCGCTCCCATTTCCATACACAGTGCAAATAGCACTCGCGTCTGTTCCCAGGAAGTACAGTGTATTGGACTGAAACGGAGCTACTGTTCTTGTCAGTTTCCTAAGCAGAGATGAACTAGATATGGCCCGTGTGTGTAGGAAGCACAGTTCTTTTGTTCTGAGCAAGCTCACTGTTCAGACCCCCTAGAAAACACAGTAGAGTAGAAGAGTGCTCTTTTCTCAAAAGCAGAGTGTGTTTTTTATAAGGCGAGATAGCGTTTGTTTCCCAGTCCTAAATGAAGTTGAATCACATGCAGTTTTTGGTCCTACGACCAAGAGTTGTTTTCTGGTAAGGAAAGTCACTATTGCGCTCCCATTTACATACACAGTGCAAATAGCACTCATGTCTGTTCCCAGTAAGTACAGTGTATTGGACTGAAGCGTAGCTACTGTTCTTTTCAGTTTCCTAAGCAGAGTTGAACTAGACATGGCCCCTGTGTGTAGGAAGCACACTTCTTTTGTTCTGAGCAAGCTCACTATTCGGACCCCATAGGAAACACAGTAGAGTAGAAGAGTGCTCTTTTCTCAAAATCAGAGTGTCTTTCTTGTAAGGCGAGCTTGTGTTTGTTTCCCAGTCAGAAATGGAGTTGAATCCCATGCAGTTTCTGGTCCTATGAGCAACAGTTGTTTTCTGATAAGAAGAGACACTATTGTGCTCCTATTGCCATACACAGTGCAAATAGCACTCGGGTCTGTTCCCAGCAAGTACAGTGTATTGGACTGAAGCGTAGATACTGTTCTTGTCAGTTTCTTAAGCAGAGTTGAACTACATATGGTCCGTGTGTGTAGGAAGCACAGTTCTTTAGTTCTGAGCAAGCTCACCTTCGGACCCCATAGGTAACACAGTCGAGTAGAAGAGTGCTCTTTTCTCAAAAGCAGAGTGTGTTTCTTGTAAGGCGAGGTAGCATTTGTTTCTCAGTCCTAAATGGAGCTGTATCACATTCAGTATCTGGTCCTACGAGCAAGAGTTGTTTTCTGGTAAGGAAAGTCACTATTGTGCTCCCATTGCATTACACAGTGCCAACAGCACTCGCGTCTATTCCCAGCAAGTACAGTGTATTGGACTGAAGAGGAGCTACTGTTCTTGTCAGTTTCCTAAGCAGAGTTGAACTAGATATGGTCCATGTGTGTAGGAAGCACAGTTCTTTTGTTCTGAGCAAATTCACTGTTCTGGCCCAATAGGAAACACACTAGAGTAGAAGAGTGCTCTTTTCTCAAAAGCAGAGTGTGTTTCTTGTAATGAGAGCTGGCATTTGTTTCCCAGTCCTAAATGGAGTTGAATCACATGCAGTCTTTGGTCCTATGACCAAGAGTTGTTTTCTGGTAAGGAAAGTCATTATTGTGCTCCCATTTCCATACACAGTGCAAATACCACTTGCGACTGTTCCCAGCAATTACAGTGTATTGGACTGAAGCAGAGCTACTGTTCTTGTCAGTTTCCTAAGCAGAATTGAACTAGATATGGCCCCTGTGTGTAGGAAGCACAGTTCTTTTGTTCGGAGCAAGCTCACTATTTGGACCCCACAGGAAACACAGTAGAGTAGAAGAGTGCTCTTTTCTCAAAATCAGAGAGTCTTTCTTGTAAGGCGAGCTAGTGTTTGTTTCCCAGTCCTAAATGGAGTTGAATCCCATGCAGTTTCTTGTCCTACGAGCAAGAGTTGTTTTCTGGTAAGAAGAGTCACTATTGTGCTCCAATTGTCATACACAGGGCAAATAGCACTGGCGTCTGTTCCCAGCATGTACAGTGTATTGGACTGAAGAGGATCTACTGTTCTTGTCAGTTTCCTAAGCAGAATTGAACTAGATATGGCCGTATTTGTAGGAATCACAGTTCTTTTGTTCTGAGCAAACTCACTGTTCTGGCCCTATAGGAAAAACAATAGAGTAGAAGAGTGCTCTTTATTCAAAAGCAGAGTGTGTTTCTTGTAAGGCGAGCTAGCGTTTGTTTCTCAGTCCTAAATGGAGTTGAATCACATGCAGTTTTTGGTCCTATGAGCAAGAGTTGTTTTCTGGTAAGGAAAGTCATTATTGTGCTCGCATTGCCATACACAGTGCAAATAGCACTGGCGTCTGTTCCCAGCAAGTACAGTGTATTGGACTGAAGAGGAGCTACTGTTCTTGTCAGTTTCCTAAGCAGAGTTGAACTAGATATTGCCCCTGTGTGTAGGAAGCACAGTTCTTTTGTTCTGAGCAAGCTCACTGTTCAGACCCCATAGGAAACACAGTAGTGTAGAAGAGTGCTCTTTTCTCAAAAGCAGAGTGTGTTTCTTTTAAAGCGAGCTAGCATTTGTTTCCCAGTCCTAAATGGAGTTGAATCACATGCAGGTTCTTGTCCTTAGAACAAGAGTTGTTTTCTGGTAAGAAGAGTCACTATTGTGCTCCCATTGTCATTTACAGGATAAATAACAGTGGCGTCTGTTTCCAGCATGTACACTGTATTGGACTGAGGAGGATCTACTGTTCTTTTCAGTTTCCTAAGCATATTTGAACTAGATATGGCCGTATTTGTATGAAGCACAGTTCTTTTGTTCTGAGCAAGCTCACTGTTCTGGCCCTATCGGAAACACAGTAGAGTAGAAGAGTGCTCTTTTCTCAAAAGCAGAGTGTGTTTCTTGTAAGGCGAGCTAGCGTTTGTTTCCCAGTCCTAAATGGACTTGAATCACATGCAGTTTTTGGTCCTATGAGCAAGAGTTGTTTTCTGGGAAGGAAAGTCACTCTTGCGCTCCCATTGCCATACACAGTACAAATAGCACTGGCGTCTGTTCCCAGCAAGTACAGTGTATTGGACTGAAGCAGAGCTACAGTTCTTGTCAGTTTCCTAAGCAGAGTTGAACTAGATATGGCCCCTGTGTGTAGGAAGCACGGTTCTTTTGTTCTGAGCAAGCTCACTATTCGGACCACATAGGAAATACAGTAGAGTAGAAGAGTGCTCTTTTCTCAAAAGCAGAGTGTGTTTCTTGTAAGGCGAGCTAGTGTTTGTTTCCCAGTCAGAAATGAAGTTGACTCCCATGCAGTTTCTGGTCCTAAGAGCAAGAGGTGTTTTCTGATAAGAAGAGTCACTATTGCGCTCCCATTGTCATACAGAGGACAAATAGCACTGGCGTCTGTTCCCTGCATGTACAGTGTATTGGACTGAAGAGGAGCTACTGTTCTTGTCAGTTTCCTAAGCAGAGTTGAACTAGATATTGCCCCTGTGTGTAGGAAGCACAGTTCTTTTGTTCTGAGCTAGCTCACTGTTCAGACCCCATAGGAAACACAGTAGAGTAGAAGAGTGCTCTTTTCTCAAAAGCAGAGTGTGTTACTTTTAAAGCGAGCTAGCATTTGTTTCCCAGTCCTAAATGGAGTTGAATCACATGCAGGTTCTTGTCCTTAGAGCAAGAGTTGTTTTCTGGTAAGAAGAGTCACTATTGTGCTCCCATTGTCATTTACAGGATAAATAACAGTGGCGTCTGTTTCCAGCATGTACACTGTATTGGACTGAAGAGGATCTACTGTTCCTTTCAGTTTCCTAAGCATAATTGAACTAGATATGGCCGTATTTGTATGAAGCACAGTTCTTTTGTTCTGAGCAAGCTCACTGTTCTGGCCCTATAGGAAACACAGTAGAGTAGAAGAGTGCTCTTTTCTCAAAAGCAGAGTGTGTTTCTTGTAAGGCAAGCTACCGTTTGTTTCCCAGTCCTAAATGGAGTTGAATCACATGCAGTTTTTGGTCCTACGAGCAAGAGTTGTATTCTGGTAAGGAAAGTCACTCTTGCATTCCCATTGCCATACACAGTGCAAATAGGACTCGTGTCTGTTCCCAGCAAGTACAGTGTATTGGACTGAAGCGGAGCTACTGTTCTTGTCAGTTTCCTAAGCAGAGTTGAACTAGATATGGCCCCTGTGTGTAGGAAGCACAGTTCTTTTGTTCTGAGCAAGCTCACTGTTAGGACCACATAAAAAATACAGTAGAGTAGAAGAGTGCTCTTTTCTCAAAAGCAGAGTGTGTTTCTTGTAAGGCGAGCTAGTGTTTGTTTCCCAGTCAGAAATGGAGTTGAATCCCATGCAGTTTCTGGTACTATGAGCAAGAGGTGTTTTCTGATAAGAAGAGTCACTATTGTGCTCCCATTGTTATACTGAGGACAAATAGCACTGGCGTCTGTTCCCTGCATGTACAGTGTATTGGACTGAAGTTGAGCTACTGTTCTTGTCAGAATCCTAAGCAGAATTGAACTAGATATGGCCCGTGTGTGGAGGAAGCACAGTTCTTTTGTTCTGAGCAAGCTCACTGTTCGGACCCCATAGGATACACAGTAGAGTAGAAGAGTGCTATTTTCTCAAAAGCAGAGTATGTTTCTTGTAAGGCGAGCTAGCGTTTGTTTCCCAGTCCTAAATGGAGTTGAATCCCATGCAGTTTCTTGTCCTACGAGCAAGAGTTGTTTTCTGGTAAGAAGAGTCACTATTGTGCTCCCATTGTCATACACAGGGCAAATAGCACTGGCGTCTGTTCCCAGCATGTACAGTGTATTGGACTGAAGAGGATCTACTGTTCTTGTCAGTTTCCTAAGCAGAATTGAACTAGATATGGCCGTATTTGTAGGAATCACAGTTCTTTTGTTCTGAGCAAACTCACTGTTCTGGCCCTATAGGAAAAACAATAGAGTAGAAGAGTGCTCTTTATTCAAAAGCAGAGTGTGTTTCTTGTAAGGCGAGCTAGCGTTTGTTTCCCAGTCCTAAATGGAGTTGAATCACATGCAGTTTTTGGTCCTATGAGCAAGAGTTGTTTTCTGGTAAGGAAAGTCATTATTGCGCTCGCATTGCCATTCACAGTGCAAATAGCACTGGCGTCTGTTCCCAGCAAGTACAGTGTATTGGACTGAAGAGGAGCTACTGTTCTTGTCAGTTTTCTAAGCAGAGTTGAACTAGATATTGCCCCTGTGTGTAGGAAGCACAGTTCTTTTGTTCTGAGCAAGCTCACTGTTCACACCCCATAGGAAACACAGTAGAGTAGAAGAGTGCTCTTTTCTCAAAAGCAGAGTGTGTTTCTTTTAAAGCGAGCTAGCATTTGTTTCCCAGTCCTAAATGGAGTTGAATCACATGCAGGTTCTTGTCCTTAGAACAAGAGTTGTTTTCTGGTAAGAAGAGTCACTATTGTGCTCCCATTGTCATTTACAGGATAAATAACAGTGGCGTCTGTTCCCAGCATGTACACTGTATTGGACTGAAGAGGATCTACTGTTCTTTTCAGTTTCCTAAGCATATTTGAACTAGATATGGCCGTATTTGTATGAAGCACAGTTCTTTTGTTCTGAGCAAGCTCACTGTTCTGGCCCTATAGGAAACACAGTAGAGTAGAAGAATGCTCTTTTCTCAAAAGCATAGTGTGTTTCTTGTAAGGCGAGCTAGCGTTTGTTTCCCAGTCCTAAATGGAGTTGAATCACATGCAGTTTTTGGTCCTATGAGCAAGAGTTGTTTTCTGGGAAGGAAAGTCACTCTTGCGCTCCCATTGACATACACAGTGCAAATAGCACTCGCGTCTGTTCCCAGCAAGTACAGTGTATTGGACTGAAGCGGAGCTACTGTTCTTGTCAGTTTCCTAACCAGAGTTGAACTAGATATGGCCCCTGTGTGTAGGAAGCACAGTTCTTTTGTTCTGAGCAAGCTCACTGTTCGGACCACATAGGAAATACAGTAGAGTAGAAGAGTGCTCTTTTCTCAAAAGCAGAGTGTGTTTCTTGTAAGGCGAGCTAGTGTTTGTTTCCCAGTCAGAAATGAAGTTGACTCCCATGCAGTTTCTGGTCCTAAGAGCAAGAGGTGTTTTCTGATAAGAAGAGTCACTATTGCGCTCCCATTGTCATACAGAGGACAAATAGCACTGGCGTCTGTTCCCTGCATGTACAGTGTATTGGACTGAAGTGGAGCTACTGTTCTTGTCAGTTTCCTAAGCAGAGTTGAACTAGATATGGCCCGTGTGTGGAGGAAGCACAGTTCTGTTGTTCTGAGCAAGCTCACTGTTCGGACCCCATAGGATACACAGTAGAGTAGAAGAGTGCTCTTTTCTCAAAAGCAGAGTGTGTTTCTTGTAAGTCGAGCTAGCATTTGTTTCCCAGTCCTAAATGGAGTTGAATCACATGCAGTTTCTTGTCCTACGAGCAAGAGTAGTTTTCTGGTAAGAAGAGTCACTATTGTGCTCCCATTGTCATACACAGGGCAAAGAGCACTGGCGTCTGTTCCCAGCATGTACAGTGTATTGGACTGAAGAGGATCTACTGTTCTTGTCAGGTTCCTAAGCAGAATTGAACTAGATATGGCCGTATTTGTAGGAATCACAGTTATTTTGTTCTGAGCAAGCTCACTGTTCTGGCCCTAAAGAAAAAACAGTAGAGTAGAAGTGTGCTCTTTTCTCAAAAGCAGAGTGTGTTTCTTTTAAGGCGAGCTATTGTTTGTTTCCCAGTCCTAAATGGAGTTGAATAACATGCAGTTTTTGGTCCTATGAGCAAGAGTTGTTTTCTGGTAAGGAAAGTCACTCTTGCGCTCCCATTGCCATACACAGGGCAAATAGCACTCGCGTCTGTTCCCAGCAAGTACAGTGTATTGGACTGAAGCGGAGCTACTGTTCCTGTCAGTTTTCTAAGCAGAGTTGAACTAGATATGGACCCTGTGTGTAGGAAGCACTGTTCTTTTGTTCTGAGCAAGCTCACTGTTCGGAACCCCTAGGAAACACAGTAGAGTAGAAGAGTGCTCTTTTCTCAAAAGCAGAGTATGTTTCTTGTACGGCGAGCTAGTGTTTGTTTCCCATTCCAAAATGGAGTTGAATCACATGCAGTTTTTTGTCCTACGACCAAGAGTTGTTTTCTGGTAAGGAAAGTCACTATTGTGCTCCCAATGCCATACAAAGTGCAAATAGCACTCGCGTCTGTTCCCAGCAAGTACAGTGTATTGGACTGAAGAGGAGCTACTGTTCTTGTCAGTTTCCTAAGCAGAGTTGAACTAGATATGTCCCGTGTGTGGAGGAAGCACAGTTCTGTTGTTCTGAGCAAGCTCACTGTTCGGACCCCATAGGATACACAGTAGTGTAGAAGTGTGCTCTTTTCTCAAAAGCAGAGTGTGTTTCTTGTAAGTCGAGCTAGCGTTTGTTTCCCAGTCCTAAATGGAGTTGAATCACATGCAGTTTCTTGTTCTACGAGCAAGAGTAGTTTTCTGGTAAGAAGAGTCACTATTGTGCTCCCATTGTCATACACAGGGCAAAGAGCACTGGCGTCTGTTCCCAGCATGTACAGTGTATTGGACTGAAGAGGATCTACTGTTCTTGTCAGTTTCCTAAGCAGAATTGAACTAGATATGGCCGTATTTGTAGGAATCACAGTTATTTTGTTCTGAGCAAACTCACTGTTCTGGCCCTAAAGAAAAAACAGTAGAGTAGAAGTGTGCTCTTTTCTCAAAAGCAGAGTGTGTTTCTTGTAAGGCGAGCTAGCGTTTGTTTCCCAGTCCTAAATGGAGTTGAATCACATGCAGTTTTTGGTCCTATGAGCAAGAGTTTTTTTCTGGTAAGGAAAGTCACTCTTGCGCTCCCATTGCCATACACAGTGCAAATAGCACTCGCGTCTGTTCCCAGCAAGTACAGTGTATTGGACTGAAGCGGAGCTACTGTTCTTGTCAGTTTTCTAAGCAGAGTTGAACTAGATATGGACCCTGTGTGTAGGAAGCACTGTTCTTTTGTTCTGAGCAAGCTCACTGTTCGGAACCCCATAGGAAACACAGTAGAGTAGAAGAGTGCTCTTTTCTCAAAAGCAGAGTATGTTTCTTGTACGGCGAGCTAGTGTTTGTTTCCCATTCCAAAATGGAGTTGAATCACATGCAGTTTTTTGTCCTACGACCAAGAGTTGTTTTCTGGTAAGGAAAGTCACTATTGTGCTCCCAATGCCATACAAAGTGCAAATAGCACTCGCGTCTGTTCCCAGCAAGTACAGTGTATTGGACTGAAGAGGAGCTACTGTTCTTGTCAGTTTCCTAAGCAGAGTTGAACTAGATATGGCCCGTGTGTGGAGGAAGCACAGTTCTGTTGTTCTGAGCAAGCTCACTGTTCGGACCCCATAGGATACACAGTAGTGTAGAAGTGTGCTCTTTTCTCAAAAGCAGAGTGTGTTTCTTGTAAGTCGAGCTAGCGTTTGTTTCCCAGTCCTAAATGGAGTGAATCACATGCAGTTTCTTGTCCTACGAGCAAGAGTAGTTTTCTGGTAAGAAGAGTCACTATTGTGCTCCCATTGTCATACACAGGGCAAAGAGCACTGGCGTCTGTTCCCAGCATGTACAGTGTATTGGACTGAAGAGGATCTACTGTTCTTGTCAGTTTCCTAAGCAGAATTGAACTAGATATGGCCGTATTTGTAGGAATCACAGTTATTTTGTTCTGAGCAAACTCACTGTTCTGGCCCTAAAGAAAAAACAGTAGAGTAGAAGTGTGCTCTTTTCTCAAAAGCAGAGTGTGTTTCTTGTAAGGCGAGCTAGCGTTTGTTTCCCAGTCCTAAATGGAGTTGAATCACATGCAGTTTTTGGTCCTATGAGCAAGAGTTTTTTTCTGGTAAGGAAAGTCACTCTTGCGCTCCCATTGCCATACACAGTGCAAATAGCACTCGCGTCTGTTCCCAGCAAGTACAGTGTATTGGACTGAAGCGGAGCTACTGTTCTTGTCAGTTTTCTAAGCAGAGTTGAACTAGATATGGACCCTGTGTGTAGGAAGCACTGTTCTTTTGTTCTGAGCAAGCTCACTGTTCGGAACCCCTAGGAAACACAGTAGAGTAGAAGAGTGCTCTTTTCTCAAAAGCAGAGTATGTTTCTTGTACGGCGAGCTAGTGTTTGTTTCCCATTCCAAAATGGAGTTGAATCACATGCAGTTTTTTGTCCTACGACCAAGAGTTGTTTTCTGGTAAGGAAAGTCACTATTGTGCTCCCAATGCCATACAAAGTGCAAATAGCACTCGCGTCTGTTCCCAGCAAGTACAGTGTATTGGACTGAAGAGGAGCTACTGTTCTTGTCAGTTTCCTAAGCAGAGTTGAACTAGATATGGCCCGTGTGTGGAGGAAGCACAGTTCTGTTGTTCTGAGCAAGCTCACTGTTCGGACCCCATAGGATACACAGTAGTGTAGAAGTGTGCTCTTTTCTCAAAAGCAGAGTGTGTTTCTTGTAAGTCGAGCTAGCGTTTGTTTCCCAGTCCTAAATGGAGTGAATCACATGCAGTTTCTTGTCCTACGAGCAAGAGTAGTTTTCTGGTAAGAAGAGTCACTATTGTGCTCCCATTGTCATACACAGGGCAAAGAGCACTGGCGTCTGTTCCCAGCATGTACAGTGTATTGGACTGAAGAGGATCTACTGTTCTTGTCAGTTTCCTAAGCAGAATTGAACTAGATATGGCCGTATTTGTAGGAATCACAGTTATTTTGTTCTGAGCAAACTCACTGTTCTGGCCCTAAAGAAAAAACAGTAGAGTAGAAGTGTGCTCTTTTCTCAAAAGCAGAGTGTGTTTCTTGTAAGGCGAGCTAGCGTTTGTTTCCCAGTCCTAAATGGAGTTGAATCACATGCAGTTTTTGGTCCTATGAGCAAGAGTTTTTTTCTGGTAAGGAAAGTCACTCTTGCGCTCCCATTGCCATACACAGTGCAAATAGCACTCGCGTCTGTTCCCAGCAAGTACAGTGTATTGGACTGAAGCGGAGCTACTGTTCTTGTCAGTTTTCTAAGCAGAGTTGAACTAGATATGGACCCTGTGTGTAGGAAGCACTCTTCTTTTGTTCTGAGCAAGCTCACTGTTCGGACCCCCTAGGAAACACAGTAGAGTAGAAGAGTGCTCTTTTCTCAAAAGCAGAGTATGTTTCTTGTACGGCGAGCTAGTGTTTGTTTTCCATTCCTAAATGGAGTTGAATCACATGCAGTGTTTTGTCCTACGACCAAGAGTTGTTTTCTGGTAAGGAAAGTCACTATTGTGCTCCCAATGCCATACACAGTGCAAATAGCACTCGCGTCTGTTCCCAGCAAGTACAGTGTATTGGACTGAAGAGGAGCTACTGTTCTTGTCAGTTTCCTAAGCAGAGTTGAACTAGATATGGCCCCTGTGTGTAGGAAGCACAGTTCTTTTGTTCTGAGCAAGCTCACTGTTCATACCCCATAGGAAACACAGTAGAGTAGAAGAGTGCTCTTTTCTCAAAAGCAGAGTGTGTTTCTTGTAAAGCGAGCTAGCATTTGTTTCACAGTCCTAAATGGAGTTGAATCACATGCAGGTTCTTGTCCTAAGAGCAAGAGTTGTTTTCTGGTACGAAGAGTCACTGTTGTGCTCCCATTGTCATTCATAGGATAAATAACAGTGTCGTCTGTTTGCAGCATGTACACTGTTTTGGACTGAAGAGGATCTACTGTTCTTTTCAGTTTCCTAAGCATAATTGAACTAGATATGGCCGTATTTGTATGAAGCACAGTTCTTTTGTTCTGAGCAAGCTCACTGTTCTGGCCCTATAGGAAACACAGTAGAGTAGAAGAGTGCTCTTTTCTCAAAAGCAGAGTGTGTTTCTTGTAAGGCGAGCTAGCGTTTGTTTCCCAGTCCTAAATGGAGTTGAATCACATGCAGTTTTTGGTCCTATGAGCAAGAGTTGTTTTCTGGTAAGGAAAGTCACTCTTGCCCTCCCATTGCCATACACAGTGCAAATAGCACTCGTGTCTTTTCCCAGCAAGTACAGTGTATTGGACTGAAGCGGAGCTACTGTTCTTGTCAGTTTCCTAAGCAGAGTTTAACTAGATATGGACCGTGTGTGTAGGAAGCACAGTTCTTTTGTTCTGAGAATGCTCACTGTTCTGGCCCTATAGGAAACACATTAGAGTAGAAGAGTGCTCCTTTCTCAATTCCGAGTGTGTTTCTTGTAAGTCGAGCTATCGTTTGTTTCCCAGTAATAAATAGAGTTGAATCCCATGCAGTTTCTGGTCCTACCAGCAAGAGTTGTTTTCTGATAAGAAGAGTCACTATTGCGCTCCTATTGCCATACACAGTACAAATAGCACTCGCGTCTGTTCCCAGCTAGGACAGTGTATTCGACTGAGGAGGAGCTACCGTTCTTGTCAGTTTCCTAAGCAGAATTGAACTAGATATGGCCGTATTTGTTGGAAGCACAGTTCTTTTGTTCTGAGCAAACTCACTGTTCTGGCCCTATAGGAAACACAGTAGAGTAGAAGAGTGCTCTTTTCTCAAAAGCAGAGTGTGTTTCTTGAAAGGCGAGCTAGCATTTGTTTCCCAGTCATAATTGGAGTTGAATCACATGCAGTTTTTGGTCCTATGAGCAAGATTTGTTTTCTGGTAAGGAAAGTCATTATTGCGCTCCCATTTCCATACACAGTACAAATAGCACTCGCATCTGTTCCCAGCAAGTAGAGTGTATTGAACTGAAGCGGAGCTACTGTTCTTGTCAGTTTCCTAAGCAGAGTTGAACTAGATATGGCCCCTGTGTGTAGGAAGCACAGTTCTTTTGTTCTGAGCAAGCTCACTGTTCGGACCACATAGGAAACACAGAAGAGTAGAAGAGTGCTCTTTTCTCAAAAGCAGAGTGTGTTTCTTGTAAGGCAAACTAGTGTTTGTTTCCAGTCAGAAATGGAGTTGAATCCCATGCAGTTTCTGGTCCTATGAGCAAGAGGTTTTTTCCAATAAGAAAAGTCACTATTGCGCTCCTATTTCCATACACAGTGCAAATAGCACTCGCGTCTGTTCCCAGCTAGTACAGTGTATTGGACTGAAGAGGATCTACTGTTCTTGCAAGTTTCCTAAGCATAATTGAACTAGATATGGCCGTATTTGTATGAAGCACAGTTCTTTTGTTCTGAGCAAGCTCACTGTTCTGGCCCTATAAAAAACACAGTAGAGTAGAAGAGTGCTCTTTTCTCAAAAGCAGAGTGTGTTTCTTGTAAGGCGAGCTAGCGTTTGTTTCCCAGTCCTAAATGGAGTTGAATCACATGCAGTTTTTGGTCCTATGAGCAAGAGTTGTTTTCTGGTAAGGAAAGTCACTCTTGCCCTCCCATTGCCATACACAGTGCAAATAGCACTCCTGTCCTTTCCCAGCAAGTACAGTGTATTGGACTGAAAAGGACCTACTGTTCTTGTCAGTTTCCTAAGCAGAGTTTAACTAGATATGGACCGTGTGTGTAGGAAGCACATTTCTTTTGTTCTGAGAATGCTCATTGTTCTGGCCCTATAGGAAACACATTAGAGTAGAAGAGTGCTCCTTTCTCAATTCCGAGTGTGTTTCTTGTAAGTCGAGCTATTGTTTGTTTAGCAGTAATAAATAGAGTTGAATCCCATGCAGTTTTGGTCCTACCAGCAAGAGTTTTTTTCTGATGAGAAGAGTCACTATTGCGCTCCTATTGCCATACACAGTACAAATAGCACTCGCGTCCGTTCCCAGCTAGGACAGTGTATTCGACTGAGGAGGAGCTACCGTTCTTGTCAGTTTGCTAAGCAGAGTTGAACTAGATATGGCCCGTGTGTGTAGGAAGCACAGTTCTTTTGTTCTGAGCAAGCTCGCTGTTCGGACCCCATAGGAAATACAGTAGAGTAGAAGAGTGCTCTTTTCTCAAAAGCAGAGTGTGTTTCTTGTAAGGCGAGCTAGCGTTTGTTTCCCAGTCATAAAAGGAGTTGAATCACATGCACTTTCTTGTCCTACGAGCAAGAGTTGTTTTCTGGTAAGCAGAGTCACTATTGCGCTCCCATTGTCATACACAGGGCAAATAGCACTGGCGTCTGTTCCCAGCATGTACAGTGTATTGGACTGAAGAGGATCTACTGTTCCTGTAAGATTCCTAAGCAGAATTGAACTAGATATGGCCGTATTTGTTGGAAGCACAGTTCTTTTGTTCTGAGCAAACTCACTGTTCTGGCCCTATAGGAAACACAGTAGAGTAGAAGAGTGCTCTTTTCTCAAAAGCAGAGTGTGTTTCTTGAAAGGCGAGCTAGTGTTTGTTTCCCAGTCCTAAATGGAGTTGAATCACATGCAGTTTTTGGTCCTATGAGCAAGATTTGTTTTCTGGTAAGGAAAGTCACTATTGCGCTCCCATTTCCATACACAGTGCAAATAGCACTCGCATCTGTTCCCAGCAAGTAGAGTGTATTGGACTGAAGCGGAGCTACTGTTCTTGTCAGTTTCCTAAGCAGAGTTGAACTAGATATGGCCCCTGTGTGTAGGAAGCACAGTTCTTTTGTTCTGAGCAAGCTCACTGTTCGGACCACATAGGAAACACAGAAGAGTAGAAGAGTGCTCTTTTCTCAAAAGCAGAGTGTGTTTCTTGTAAGGCAAACTAGTGTTTGTTTCCAGTCAGAAATGGAGTTGAATCCCATGCAGTTTCTGGTCCTATGAGCAAGAGGTGTTTTCCGATAAGAAAAGTCACTATTGCGATCCTATTTCCATACACAGTGCAAATAGCACTCACGTCTGTTCCCAGCTAGTACAGTGTATTGGACTGAAAAGGAGCTACCGTTCTTGTCAGTTTCCTAAGCAGAGTTGAACTAGATATGGCCCGTGTGTGTAGGAAGCACAGTTCTTTTGTTCTGAGCAAGCTCACTGTTCGTACCCCATAGGAAACACAGTAGAGTAGAAGACTGCTCTTTTCTCAAAAGCAGAGTGTGTTTCTTGTAAGGCGAGCTAGTGTTTGTTTCCCAGTCCTAAATGGAGTGGAATCACATGCAGTTTCTTGTCCTACAAGCAAGAGTTGTTTTCTGGTAAGAAGAGTCACTATTGCGCTCCCATTGTCATACACAGGGCAAATAGCACTGGCGTCTGTTCCCAGCAACTACAGTGTATTGGACTGAAGCGGAGCTACTGTTCTTGTCAGTTTCCTAAGCAGAGTTGAACTAGATATGTCCCATGTGTATGGGAAGCACAGTTCTTTTGTTCTGAGCAAACTCACTGTTCGCATCCCATAGGATACACAGTAGAGTAGAAGTGTGCTCTTTTCTCAAAACCAGAGTGTGTTTCTTGTAAGGCGAGCTAGCGTTTGTTTCCCAGTCCTAAATGGAGTTGAATCACATGCAGTTTCTTGTCCTACGAGCAAGAGTTGTTTTCTGGTTAGAAGAGTCACTATTGTGCTCCCATTGCCATACACAGTGCAAATAGCACTTGCGTCACTTCCCAGCAAGTACAGTGTATTGGACTGAAGCGGAGCTACTGTTCTTGTCAGTTTCCTAAGCAGAGTTGAACTAGATATGGCCCATGTGTATAGGAAGCACAGTTCTTTAATCTGAGCAAGCTCACTGTTCGGATTCCATAGGATACACAGTAGAGAAGTTGAGTGCTCTTTTCTCCAAAGCAGAGTGTGTTTCTTGTAAGGCGAGCTAGAGTTTGTTTCCCAGTCCTAAATGGAGTTGAATCACATGCAGTTTCTTGTCCTACGAGCAAGAGTTGTTTTCTGGTAAGAAGAGTCACTATTGCGCTCCAATTGTCATACACAGGGCAAATAGCACTGGCGTCTGTTCCCAGCATGTACAGTGTATTGGACTGAAGAGGACCTACTGTTCTTGTCACTTTCCTAAGCAGAATTGAACTAGATAAGGCGGTATTTGTAGGAAGCACAGTTCTTTTTTTCTGAGCAAACTCACTGTTCTGGCCCTATAGGAAACACAGTAGAGTAGAAGAGTGCTCTTTTCTCAAAAGCAGAGTGTGTTTCTTGTAAAGCGAGCTAGCGTTTGTTTCCCAGTCCTAAATGGAGTTGAATCACATGCAGTTTCTTGTCCTATGAGCAAGAGTTGTTTTCTGGTAAGGAAAGTCACTATTGCGCTCCCATTGCCATACACAGTGCAAATATCATTCGCCTCTGTTCCCAGCAAGTACAGTGTATTGGACTAAAGCGGAGCTACTGTTCTTGTCAGTTTCCTAAGCAGAGTTGAACTAGATATGGCCCATGTGTGTAGGAAGCACAGTTCTTTTGTTCTGAGAATGCTGACTGTTCTGGCCTTATAAGAAAGACATTAGAGTAGAACAGTGCTCTTTTCTCAAAAGCAGAGTGTGTTTCTTGTAAGGCGAGCTAGCGTTTGTTTCCCAGTCCTAAATGGAGTTGAAACACATGCAGTTTCTGGTCCTACGAGCAAGAGTTGTTTTCTGGTAAGAAGAGTCACTATTGTGCTCCCATTATCATAAACAGGGCAAATAGCACTGGCATCTATTCCCAGCAAGTACAGTGTATTGGACTGAAGAGGATCTACTGTTCTTGTCAGTTTCCTAAGCATAATTGAACTAGATATGGCCCGTGTGTGTAGGAAGCACAGTTCTTTTGTTCTGAGCAAGCTAACTGTTTTGGCCCTATAGGAAACACAGTAGAGTAGAAGAGTGATCATTTCTCAAAAGCAGAATGTGTTTCTTGTAAGGCGAGCTAGCGTTTGTTTCCCAGTCCTAAATGGAGTTGAATCACATGCAGTTTTTGGTCCTGCGAGCAAGAGTTGTTTTCTGGTAAGGAAAGTCACTATTGTGCTCCCATTGGCATACACAGTGCAAATAGCACTCGCGTCTGTTCCCAGTAAGTACAGTGTATTGGACTGAGGAGAAGCTACTGTTCTTGTCAGTTTCCTAAGCAGAGTTGAACTAGATATGGCTCGTGTTTGTAGGAAGCACAGTTCTTTTGTTCTGAGCAAGCTCACTGTTCGGACCCCATAGGAAACACAGCAGAGTAGAAGACTGCTCTTTTCTCAAAAGCAGAGTGTGTTTCTTGTAAGGCGAGATAGTGTTTGTTTCCCAGTCCTAAATGGAGAGGAATCACATGCAGTTTCTTGTCCTACAAGCAAGAGTTGTTTTCTGGTAAGAAGAGTCACTATTGTGCTCCCATTGTCATACACTGGGCAAATAGCACTGGCGTCTGTTCCCACCAACTACAGTGTATTGGACTGAAGAGGATCTACTGTTCTTGTCAGTTTCCTAAGCAGAGTTGAACTAGATATGGCCGTATTTGTAGGAAGCACAGTTCTTTTGTTCTGAGCAAACTTACTGTTCTGGCCCTATCGGAAACACAGTAGAGTAGAAGAGTGCTCTTTTCTCAAAAGCAGAGTGTGTTTCTTGTAAGGCGAGCTAGCGTTTGTTTCCCAGTCCTAAATGGAGTTGAATCACATGCAGTTTTTGGTCCTACGAGCAAGAGTTGTTTTCTGGTAAGGAAAGTCACTATTGTGCTCCCATTGCCATACACAGTGCAAATAGCACTCGCGTCTGTTCCCAGCAAGTACAGTGTATTGGACTGAAGCGGAGCTACTGTTCTTGTCAGTTTCCTAAGCAGAGTTGAACTAGATATGGCCCATGTGTATAGGAAGCCCAGTTCTTTTGTTCTGAGCAAGTTCACTGTTCGGATCCTATAGGATACACAGTAGAGTAGAAGAGTGCTCTTTTCTCAAAAGCAGAGTGTGTTCCTTCTAAGGCGAGCTAGCGTTTGTTTCCCAGTCCTAAATGGAGTTGAATCACATGCAGTTTCTTGTCCTACGAGCAAGAGTTGTTTTCTGGTAAGAAGAGTCACTATTGCGCTCCCATTGTCATACACAGGGCAAATAGCACTGGCGTCTGTTCCCAGCATGTACAGTGTATTGGACTGAAGAGGACCTACTGTTCTTGTCACTTTCCTAAGCAGAATTGAACTACATAAGGCGGTATTTGTAGGAAGCACAGTTCTTTTTTTCTGAGCAAACTCACTGTTCGGATTCCATAGGATACACAGTAGAGAAGAACAGTGCTCTTTTCTCCAAAGCAGAGTGTCTTTCTTGTAAGGCGAGCTAGCATTTGTTTTCCAGTCCTAAATGGAGTTGAATCACATGCAGTTTCCTGTCCTACGAGCAAGAGTTTTTTTCTGGTAAGAAGAGTCACTATTGCGCTCCCATTGTCATACACAGGGCAAATAGCACTGGCGTCTGTTCCCAGCATGTACAGTTTATTGGACTGAAAAGGACCTACTGTTCTTGTCACTTTTCTAGGCAGAATTGAACTAGATAAGGCGGTATTTGTAGGAAGCACAGTTTTTTTTTTCTGAGCAAACTCACTGTTCTGGCCCTATAGGAAACACAGTAGAGTAGAAGAGTCCTCTTTTCTCAAAAGCAGAGTGTGTTTCTTGTAAGGTGAGCTAGCGTTTGTTTCCCAGTCCTAAGTGGAGTTGAATCACATGCAGTTTTTGGTCCTTTGACCAAGAATTGTTTTCTGTTAAGAAAAGTCACTATTGCGCTCCCATTGCCATACACAGTGCAAATAGCACTCACGTCTGTTCCCAGCAAGAACAGTGTATTGGACTGAAGAGGAGCTACTGTTCTTGTCAGTTTCCAAAGCAGAGTTGAACTAGATATGGCCCGTGTGTGTTGGAATAACAGTTCTTTTGTTCTGAGCAAGCTCACTGTTCGGACCACATAGGAAACACAGAAGAGTAGAAGAGTGCTCTTTTCTCAAAAGCAGAGTGTGTTTCTTGTAAGGCAAACTAGTGTTTGTTTCCAGTCAGAAATGGAGTTGAATCCCATGCAGTTTCTGGTCCTATGAGCAAGAGGTGTTTTCCGATAAGAAAAGTCACTATTGCGCTCCTATTTCCATACACAGTGCAAATAGCACTCACGTCTGTTCCCAGCTAGTACAGTGTATTGGACTGAAAAGGAGCTACCGTTCTTGTCAGTTTCCTAAGCAGAGTTGAACTAGATATGGCCCGTGTGTGTAGGAAGCACAGTTCTTTTGTTCTGAGCAAGCTCACTGTTCGTACCCCATAGGAAACACAGTAGAGTAGAAGACTGCTCTTTTCTCAAAAGCAGAGTGTGTTTCTTGTAAGGCGAGCTAGTGTTTGTTTCCCAGTCCTAAATGGAGTGGAATCACATGCAGTTTCTTGTCCTACAAGCAAGAGTTGTTTTCTGGTAAGAAGAGTCACTATTGCGCTCCCATTGTCATACACAGGGCAAATAGCACTGGCGTCTGTTCCCAGCAACTACAGTGTATTGGACTGAAGCGGAGCTACTGTTCTTGTCAGTTTCCTAAGCAGAGTTGAACTAGATATGTCCCATGTGTATGGGAAGCACAGTTCTTTTGTTCTGAGCAAACTCACTGTTCGCATCCCATAGGATACACAGTAGAGTAGAAGTGTGCTCTTTTCTCAAAACCAGAGTGTGTTTCTTGTAAGGCGAGCTAGCGTTTGTTTCCCAGTCCTAAATGGAGTTGAATCACATGCAGTTTCTTGTCCTACGAGCAAGAGTTGTTTTCTGGTTAGAAGAGTCACTATTGTGCTCCCATTGCCATACACAGTGCAAATAGCACTTGCGTCACTTCCCAGCAAGTACAGTGTATTGGACTGAAGCGGAGCTACTGTTCTTGTCAGTTTCCTAAGCAGAGTTGAACTAGATATGGCCCATGTGTATAGGAAGCACAGTTCTTTAATCTGAGCAAGCTCACTGTTCGGATTCCATAGGATACACAGTAGAGAAGTTGAGTGCTCTTTTCTCCAAAGCAGAGTGTGTTTCTTGTAAGGCGAGCTAGAGTTTGTTTCCCAGTCCTAAATGGAGTTGAATCACATGCAGTTTCTTGTCCTACGAGCAAGAGTTGTTTTCTGGTAAGAAGAGTCACTATTGCGCTCCAATTGTCATACACAGGGCAAATAGCACTGGCGTCTGTTCCCAGCATGTACAGTGTATTGGACTGAAGAGGACCTACTGTTCTTGTCACTTTCCTAAGCAGAATTGAACTAGATAAGGCGGTATTTGTAGGAAGCACAGTTCTTTTTTTCTGAGCAAACTCACTGTTCTGGCCCTATAGGAAACACAGTAGAGTAGAAGAGTGCTCTTTTCTCAAAAGCAGAGTGTGTTTCTTGTAAAGCGAGCTAGCGTTTGTTTCCCAGTCCTAAATGGAGTTGAATCACATGCAGTTTCTTGTCCTATGAGCAAGAGTTGTTTTCTGGTAAGGAAAGTCACTATTGCGCTCCCATTGCCATACACAGTGCAAATATCATTCGCCTCTGTTCCCAGCAAGTACAGTGTATTGGACTAAAGCGGAGCTACTGTTCTTGTCAGTTTCCTAAGCAGAGTTGAACTAGATATGGCCCATGTGTGTAGGAAGCACAGTTCTTTTGTTCTGAGAATGCTGACTGTTCTGGCCTTATAAGAAAGACATTAGAGTAGAACAGTGCTCTTTTCTCAAAAGCAGAGTGTGTTTCTTGTAAGGCGAGCTAGCGTTTGTTTCCCAGTCCTAAATGGAGTTGAAACACATGCAGTTTCTGGTCCTACGAGCAAGAGTTGTTTTCTGGTAAGAAGAGTCACTATTGTGCTCCCATTATCATAAACAGGGCAAATAGCACTGGCATCTATTCCCAGCAAGTACAGTGTATTGGACTGAAGAGGATCTACTGTTCTTGTCAGTTTCCTAAGCATAATTGAACTAGATATGGCCCGTGTGTGTAGGAAGCACAGTTCTTTTGTTCTGAGCAAGCTAACTGTTTTGGCCCTATAGGAAACACAGTAGAGTAGAAGAGTGATCATTTCTCAAAAGCAGAATGTGTTTCTTGTAAGGCGAGCTAGCGTTTGTTTCCCAGTCCTAAATGGAGTTGAATCACATGCAGTTTTTGGTCCTGCGAGCAAGAGTTGTTTTCTGGTAAGGAAAGTCACTATTGTGCTCCCATTGGCATACACAGTGCAAATAGCACTCGCGTCTGTTCCCAGTAAGTACAGTGTATTGGACTGAGGAGAAGCTACTGTTCTTGTCAGTTTCCTAAGCAGAGTTGAACTAGATATGGCTCGTGTTTGTAGGAAGCACAGTTCTTTTGTTCTGACCAAGCTCACTGTTCGGACCCCATAGGAAACACAGCAGAGTAGAAGACTGCTCTTTTCTCAAAAGCAGAGTGTGTTTCTTGTAAGGCGAGATAGTGTTTGTTTCCCAGTCCTAAATGGAGAGGAATCACATGCAGTTTCTTGTCCTACAAGCAAGAGTTGTTTTCTGGTAAGAAGAGTCACTATTGTGCTCCCATTGTCATACACTGGGCAAATAGCACTGGCGTCTGTTCCCACCAACTACAGTGTATTGGACTGAAGAGGATCTACTGTTCTTGTCAGTTTCCTAAGCAGAGTTGAACTAGATATGGCCGTATTTGTAGGAAGCACAGTTCTTTTGTTCTGAGCAAACTTACTGTTCTGGCCCTATCGGAAACACAGTAGAGTAGAAGAGTGCTCTTTTCTCAAAAGCAGAGTGTGTTTCTTGTAAGGCGAGCTAGCGTTTGTTTCCCAGTCCTAAATGGAGTTGAATCACATGCAGTTTTTGGTCCTACGAGCAAGAGTTGTTTTCTGGTAAGGAAAGTCACTATTGTGCTCCCATTGCCATACACAGTGCAAATAGCACTCGCGTCTGTTCCCAGCAAGTACAGTGTATTGGACTGAAGCGGAGCTACTGTTCTTGTCAGTTTCCTAAGCAGAGTTGAACTAGATATGGCCCATGTGTATAGGAAGCCCAGTTCTTTTGTTCTGAGCAAGTTCACTGTTCGGATCCTATAGGATACACAGTAGAGTAGAAGAGTGCTCTTTTCTCAAAAGCAGAGTGTGTTCCTTCTAAGGCGAGCTAGCGTTTGTTTCCCAGTCCTAAATGGAGTTGAATCACATGCAGTTTCTTGTCCTACGAGCAAGAGTTGTTTTCTGGTAAGAAGAGTCACTATTGCGCTCCCATTGTCATACACAGGGCAAATAGCACTGGCGTCTGTTCCCAGCATGTACAGTGTATTGGACTGAAGAGGACCTACTGTTCTTGTCACTTTCCTAAGCAGAATTGAACTACATAAGGCGGTATTTGTAGGAAGCACAGTTCTTTTTTTCTGAGCAAACTCACTGTTCGGATTCCATAGGATACACAGTAGAGAAGAACAGTGCTCTTTTCTCCAAAGCAGAGTGTCTTTCTTGTAAGGCGAGCTAGCATTTGTTTTCCAGTCCTAAATGGAGTTGAATCACATGCAGTTTCCTGTCCTACGAGCAAGAGTTTTTTTCTGGTAAGAAGAGTCACTATTGCGCTCCCATTGTCATACACAGGGCAAATAGCACTGGCGTCTGTTCCCAGCATGTACAGTTTATTGGACTGAAGAGGACCTACTGTTCTTGTCACTTTTCTAGGCAGAATTGAACTAGATAAGGCGGTATTTGTAGGAAGCACAGTTTTTTTTTTCTGAGCAAACTCACTGTTCTGGCCCTATAGGAAACACAGTAGAGTAGAAGAGTCCTCTTTTCTCAAAAGCAGAGTGTGTTTCTTGTAAGGTGAGCTAGCGTTTGTTTCCCAGTCCTAAGTGGAGTTGAATCACATGCAGTTTTTGGTCCTTTGACCAAGAATTGTTTTCTGTTAAGAAAAGTCACTATTGCGCTCCCATTGCCATACACAGTGCAAATAGCACTCACGTCTGTTCCCAGCAAGAACAGTGTATTGGACTGAAGAGGAGCTACTGTTCTTGTCAGTTTCCAAAGCAGAGTTGAACTAGATATGGCCCGTGTGTGTTGGAATAACAGTTCTTTTGTTCTGAGCAAGCTCACTGTTCGGACCCCATAGGAAACACAGTCGAGTAGAAGAGTGCACTTTTCTCAAAAGCAGAGTGTGTTTCTTGTAAGGCGAGCTAGCGTTTGTTTCCCAGTCCTAAATGGAGTTGAATCACATGCAGTTTCTTGTCCTATGAGCAAGAGTTGTTTTCTGGTAAGAAGAGTCACTATTGCGCTCCCATTGTCATACACAGTGCAAATAACACTCGCGTCTCTTCCCAGCAAGTGCAGTGTATTGGACTGAAGAGCATCTACTGTTCTTCTCAGTTTCCTAAGCAGAGTTGAACTAGATATGGCCCGTGTGTGTAGGAAGCACAGTTCTTTTGTTCTGAGATTGCTCACTGTTCCAGCCTTATAGGAAAGACATTAGAGTAGAAGACTGCTCTTTTCTCAAAAGCCGAGTGTGTTTCTTGTAAGGCGAGCTAGCGTTTGTTTCCCAATCCTAAATGGAGATGAATCACATGCAGTTGCTTGTCCTTCAAGTAAGAGATGTTTTCTAGTAAGAAGTGTCACTATTGCGCTCCCATTGTCATACACAGGGCAAATAGCTCTGGCGTCTGTTCCCAGCATGTACAGTGTATTGGACTGAAGAGCATCTACTGTTCTTCTCAGTTTCCTAAGCAGAGTTGAACTAGATATGGCCCGTGTGTGTAGGAAGCACAGTTCTTTTGTTCTGAGATTGCTCACTGTTCCAGCCTTATAGGAAAGACATTAGAGTAGAAGAGTGCTCCTTTCTCAAAAGCAGAGTGTGTTTCTTGTAAGTCAAGCTAGCGTTTGTTTCCAAGTCCTAAATGGAGTTGAATCACATGCAGTTTCTGGTCCTACGAGCAAGAGTTGTTATCTGGTAAGAAGAGTCACTATTGCGCTTCCATTGTCATAAACGGGGCAAATAGCACTGGCATCTGTTCCCACCAAAAACAGTGTATTGGAATGAAGAGGAGCTGCTGTTCTTGTCAGTTTCCTAAGCATAATTGAACTAGATATGGCCCGTGTGTGTAGGAAGCACAGTTCTTTTGTTCTGAGCAAGCTCACTGTTCGGACCCCATAGAAAACACAGTAGAGTAGAGGAGTGTTCCTTTCTCAAAAGCAGAATGTGTTTCTTGTAAGGCGAGCTAGTGTTTGTTTCCCAGTTCTAAATGGAGTTGAATCACATGCAGTTTCTGTTCCTATGAGCAAGAATTGTTTTCTGGGCAGAAGAGTCACTATTGTGCTCCCATTGCCATACACAGTACAAATAGCACTCGCGTCTGTTTCCAGCAAGTACAGTGTATTGGACTGAAGAGGAGCGACTGTTCATGTCAGTATCCTAAGCAGAGTTGAACTAATTATGGCCCCTGTGTGTAGGAAGCACAGTTCTTTTGTTCTGAGCAAACTCACTGTTCGGACACCATAGGAAACATAGTAGAGTAGAAGAGTGCTCTTTTCTCAAAAGCAGAGTGTGTTTCTTGTAAGGCGAGCTAGCGTTTGTTTCCCAATCCTAAATGGAGATGAATCACATGCAGTTTCTTGTCCTACGAGCAAGAGTTGTTTTCTGGTAAAAAGAGTCACTATTGCGCTCCCATTGTGATACATAGGGCAAATAGCACTGGCGTCTGTTCCCAGCATGTACAGTGTATTGGACTGAAGAGGATCTACTCTTCTTGTCAGTTTCCTAAGCAGACTTGAACTAGATATGGCCCGTGTGTATAGGAAGCACAGTTCTATTGTTCTGAGAATGCTCACTGTTCTGGCCCTATGGGAAACACAGTAGAGTAGAAGAGTGCTCTTTTCTAAAAAGCAGAGTGTGTTTCTTGTAAGGCGAGCTAGCGTTTGTTTCCCAGTCCTAAATGGAGTTGAATCACATGCAGTTTCTGGACCTATGAGCATGAATTGTTTTCTGGTAAGAAGAGTCACTATTGCGCTCCCATTGTCATACACAGGGCAATTAGCACTGGCGTCTGTTCCCAGCATGTACAGTGTATTGGACTGAAGAGGATCTACTGTTCTTGTCAGTTTCCTAAGTAGAATTGAACTAGATATGGCCGTGTGCGTAGGAAGCACAGTTCTTTTGTTCTGAGCAAGCTCACTGTTCTGGCCCTATAAGAAACAAAGTAGAGTAGAAGAGTGATGGTTTCGAAAAAGCAGAGTGACTTTCTTGTAAGACGAGCTAGCGTTTGTTTCCCAGTCCTAAATGGAGTTGAATCACATGCAGTTTCTTGTCCTACAAGCAAGAGTTGTTTTCTGGTAACGAAAGTCACTATTGCGATCCCATTGCCATACACAGTGCAAATAGCACTCGCGTCTGCTCCCAGCAAGTGCAGTGTATTGGACTGAAGAAGAGCTACTGTTCTTGTCAGTTTCCTAAGCAGAGTTGAACTAGATATGGCCCATGTGTGTAGGAAACACAGTTCTTTTGTTCTGAGGTAGCTCACTGTACGGACCCCATAAGAAACACAGTAGAGTAGAAGAGTGCTCTTTTTTCAAAATCTGAGTTTGTTTCTTGTAAGGCAAGCTAGCATTTGTTTCCCAGTCCTAAATGGAGTTGAATCACATCCTGTTTTTGGTCCTACGAGCAAGAGTTGTTTTCTGGTAAGGAAAGTCACTATTGCGCTCCCATTCCCATACATAGTGCAAATAGCACTCGCGTCTGTTCCCAGCATGAACAGTGTATTGGACTGAAGCGGAGCTACTGTCCTTGTCAGTTTCCTAAGTAGAGTTGAACTAGATATGGCCCCTGTGTGTAGGAAGCACATTTCTTTTGTTCTGAGCAAGCTCACTATTCCGACCCCATAGGAAACACAGTAGAGTAGAAGAGTGCTCTTTTCTCAAAATCAGAGTGTCTTTCTTGTAAGGTGAGCTAGTGTTTGTTTCCCAGTCAAAAATGGAGTTGAATCCCATGCAGTTTCTGGTCCTATGAGCAAGAGTTGTTTTCTGATAAGAAGAGTCACTATTGTGCTCCTATTGACATACACAGTGCAAATAGCACTCGCGTCTGTTCCCAGCTAGTACAGTGTATTGGACTGAAAAGGAGCTACCGTTCTTGTCAGTTTGCTAAGCAGAGTTGAGCTAATTATGGCCCCTGTGTGTAGGAAGCACAGTTCTTTTGTTCTGAGCAAGCTCGCTGTTCGGACCCCATAGGAAATACAGTAGAGTAGAAGAGTGCTCTTTTCTCAAAAGCAGAGTGTGTTTCTTGTAAGGCGAGCTAGCGTTTGTTTCCCAGTCATAAAAGGAGTTGAATCACATGCACTTTCTTGTCCTACGAGCAAGAGTTGTTTTCTGGTAAGCAGAGTCACTATTGCGCTCCCATTGTCATACACAGGGCAAATAGCACTGGCGTCTGTTCCCAGCATGTACAGTGTATTGGACTGAAGAGGATCTACTGTTCTTGTAAGATTCCTAAGCAGAATTGAACTAGATATGGCCGTATTTGTTGGAAGCACAGTTCTTTTGTTCTGAGCAAACTCACTGTTCTGGCCCTATAGGAAACACAGTAGAGTAGAAGAGTGCTCTTTTCTCAAAAGCAGAGTGTGTTTCTTGAAAGGCGAGCTAGTGTTTGTTTCCCAGTCCTAAATGGAGTTGAATCACATGCAGTTTTTGGTCCTATGAGCAAGATTTGTTTTCTGGTAAGGAAAGTCACTATTGCGCTCCCATTTCCATACACAGTGCAAATAGCACTCGCATCTGTTCCCAGCAAGTAGAGTGTATTGGACTGAAGCGGAGCTACTGTTCTTGTCAGTTTCCTAAGCAGAGTTGAACTAGATATGGCCCCTGTGTGTAGGAAGCACAGTTCTTTTGTTCTGAGCAAGCTCACTGTTCGGACCACATAGGAAACACAGAAGAGTAGAAGAGTGCTCTTTTCTCAAAAGCAGAGTGTGTTTCTTGTAAGGCAAACTAGTGTTTGTTTCCAGTCAGAAATGGAGTTGAATCCCATGCAGTTTCTGGTCCTATGAGCAAGAGGTGTTTTCCGATAAGAAAAGTCACTATTGCGCTCCTATTTCCATACACAGTGCAAATAGCACTCACGTCTGTTCCCAGCTAGTACAGTGTATTGGACTGAAAAGGAGCTACCGTTCTTGTCAGTTTCCTAAGCAGAGTTGAACTAGATATGGCCCGTGTGTGTAGGAAGCACAGTTCTTTTGTTCTGAGCAAGCTCACTGTTCGTACCCCATAGGAAACACAGTAGAGTAGAAGACTGCTCTTTTCTCAAAAGCAGAGTGTGTTTCTTGTAAGGCGAGCTAGTGTTTGTTTCCCAGTCCTAAATGGAGTGGAATCACATGCAGTTTCTTGTCCTACAAGCAAGAGTTGTTTTCTGGTAAGAAGAGTCACTATTGCGCTCCCATTGTCATACACAGGGCAAATAGCACTGGCGTCTGTTCCCAGCAACTACAGTGTATTGGACTGAAGCGGAGCTACTGTTCTTGTCAGTTTCCTAAGCAGAGTTGAACTAGATATGTCCCATGTGTATGGGAAGCACAGTTCTTTTGTTCTGAGCAAACTCACTGTTCGCATCCCATAGGATACACAGTAGAGTAGAAGTGTGCTCTTTTCTCAAAACCAGAGTGTGTTTCTTGTAAGGCGAGCTAGCGTTTGTTTCCCAGTCCTAAATGGAGTTGAATCACATGCAGTTTCTTGTCCTACGAGCAAGAGTTGTTTTCTGGTAAGAAGAGTCACTATTGTGCTCCCATTGCCATACACAGTGCAAATAGCACTTGCGTCACTTCCCAGCAAGTACAGTGTATTGGACTGAAGCGGAGCTACTGTTCTTGTCAGTTTCCTAAGCAGAGTTGAACTAGATATGGCCCATGTGTATAGGAAGCACAGTTCTTTAATCTGAGCAAGCTCACTGTTCGGATTCCATAGGATACACAGTAGAGAAGTTGAGTGCTCTTTTCTCCAAAGCAGAGTGTGTTTCTTGTAAGGCGAGCTAGAGTTTGTTTCCCAGTCCTAAATGGAGTTGAATCACATGCAGTTTCTTGTCCTACGAGCAAGAGTTGTTTTCTGGTAAGAAGAGTCACTATTGCGCTCCAATTGTCATACACAGGGCAAATAGCACTGGCGTCTGTTCCCAGCATGTACAGTGTATTGGACTGAAGAGGACCTACTGTTCTTGTCACTTTCCTAAGCAGAATTGAACTAGATAAGGCGGTATTTGTAGGAAGCACAGTTCTTTTTTTTCTGAGCAAACTCACTGTTCTGGCCCTATAGGAAACACAGTAGAGTAGAAGAGTGCTCTTTTCTCAAAAGCAGAGTGTGTTTCTTGTAAAGCGAGCTAGCGTTTGTTTCCCAGTCCTAAATGGAGTTGAATCACATGCAGTTTCTTGTCCTATGAGCAAGAGTTGTTTTCTGGTAAGGAAAGTCACTATTGCGCTCCCATTGCCATACACAGTGCAAATATCATTCGCCTCTGTTCCCAGCAAGTACAGTGTATTGGACTAAAGCGGAGCTACTGTTCTTGTCAGTTTCCTAAGCAGAGTTGAACTAGATATGGCCCATGTGTGTAGGAAGCACAGTTCTTTTGTTCTGAGAATGCTGACTGTTCTGGCCTTATAAGAAAGACATTAGAGTAGAACAGTGCTCTTTTCTCAAAGCAGAGTGTGTTTCTTGTAAGGCGAGCTAGCGTTTGTTTCCCAGTCCTAAATGGAGTTGAAACACATGCAGTTTCTGGTCCTACGAGCAAGAGTTGTTTTCTGGTAAGAAGAGTCACTATTGTGCTCCCATTATCATAAACAGGGCAAATAGCACTGGCATCTATTCCCAGCAAGTACAGTGTATTGGACTGAAGAGGATCTACTGTTCTTGTCAGTTTCCTAAGCATAATTGAACTAGATATGGCCCGTGTGTGTAGGAAGCACAGTTCTTTTGTTCTGAGCAAGCTAACTGTTTTGGCCCTATAGGAAACACAGTAGAGTAGAAGAGTGATCATTTCTCAAAAGCAGAATGTGTTTCTTGTAAGGCGAGCTAGCGTTTGTTTCCCAGTCCTAAATGGAGTTGAATCACATGCAGTTTTTGGTCCTGCGAGCAAGAGTTGTTTTCTGGTAAGGAAAGTCACTATTGTGCTCCCATTGGCATACACAGTGCAAATAGCACTCGCGTCTGTTCCCAGTAAGTACAGTGTATTGGACTGAGGAGAAGCTACTGTTCTTGTCAGTTTCCTAAGCAGAGTTGAACTAGATATGGCTCGTGTTTGTAGGAAGCACAGTTCTTTTGTTCTGAGCAAGCTCACTGTTCGGACCCCATAGGAAACACAGCAGAGTAGAAGACTGCTCTTTTCTCAAAAGCAGAGTGTGTTTCTTGTAAGGCGAGATAGTGTTTGTTTCCCAGTCCTAAATGGAGAGGAATCACATGCAGTTTCTTGTCCTACAAGCAAGAGTTGTTTTCTGGTAAGAAGAGTCACTATTGTGCTCCCATTGTCATACACTGGGCAAATAGCACTGGCGTCTGTTCCCACCAACTACAGTGTATTGGACTGAAGAGGATCTACTGTTCTTGTCAGTTTCCTAAGCAGAGTTGAACTAGATATGGCCGTATTTGTAGGAAGCACAGTTCTTTTGTTCTGAGCAAACTTACTGTTCTGGCCCTATCGGAAACACAGTAGAGTAGAAGAGTGCTCTTTTCTCAAAAGCAGAGTGTGTTTCTTGTAAGGCGAGCTAGCGTTTGTTTCCCAGTCCTAAATGGAGTTGAATCACATGCAGTTTTTGGTCCTACGAGCAAGAGTTGTTTTCTGGTAAGGAAAGTCACTATTGTGCTCCCATTGCCATACACAGTGCAAATAGCACTCGCGTCTGTTCCCAGCAAGTACAGTGTATTGGACTGAAGCGGAGCTACTGTTCTTGTCAGTTTCCTAAGCAGAGTTGAACTAGATATGGCCCATGTGTATAGGAAGCCCAGTTCTTTTGTTCTGAGCAAGTTCACTGTTCGGATCCTATAGGATACACAGTAGAGTAGAAGAGTGCTCTTTTCTCAAAAGCAGAGTGTGTTCCTTCTAAGGCGAGCTAGCGTTTGTTTCCCAGTCCTAAATGGAGTTGAATCACATGCAGTTTCTTGTCCTACGAGCAAGAGTTGTTTTCTGGTAAGAAGAGTCACTATTGCGCTCCCATTGTCATACACAGGGCAAATAGCACTGGCGTCTGTTCCCAGCATGTACAGTGTATTGGACTGAAGAGGACCTACTGTTCTTGTCACTTTCCTAAGCAGAATTGAACTACATAAGGCGGTATTTGTAGGAAGCACAGTTCTTTTTTTCTGAGCAAACTCACTGTTCGGATTCCATAGGATACACAGTAGAGAAGAACAGTGTTCTTTTCTCCAAAGCAGAGTGTCTTTCTTGTAAGGCGAGCTAGCATTTGTTTTCCAGTCCTAAATGGAGTTGAATCACATGCAGTTTCCTGTCCTACGAGCAAGAGTTTTTTTCTGGTAAGAAGAGTCACTATTGCGCTCCCATTGTCATACACAGGGCAAATAGCACTGGCGTCTGTTCCCAGCATGTACAGTTTATTGGACTGAAGAGGACCTACTGTTCTTGTCACTTTTCTAGGCAGAATTGAACTAGATAAGGCGGTATTTGTAGGAAGCACAGTTTTTTTTTTCTGAGCAAACTCACTGTTCTGGCCCTATAGGAAACACAGTAGAGTAGAAGAGTCCTCTTTTCTCAAAAGCAGAGTGTGTTTCTTGTAAGGTGAGCTAGCGTTTGTTTCCCAGTCCTAAGTGGAGTTGAATCACATGCAGTTTTTGGTCCTTTGACCAAGAATTGTTTTCTGTTAAGAAAAGTCACTATTGCGCTCCCATTGCCATACACAGTGCAAATAGCACTCACGTCTGTTCCCAGCAAGAACAGTGTATTGGACTGAAGAGGAGCTACTGTTCTTGTCAGTTTCCAAAGCAGAGTTGAACTAGATATGGCCCGTGTGTGTTGGAATAACAGTTCTTTTGTTCTGAGCAAGCTCACTGTTCGGACCCCATAGGAAACACAGTCGAGTAGAAGAGTGCACTTTTCTCAAAAGCAGAGTGTGTTTCTTGTAAGGCGAGCTAGCGTTTGTTTCCCAGTCCTAAATGGAGTTGAATCACATGCAGTTTCTTGTCCTATGAGCAAGAGTTGTTTTCTGGTAAGAAGAGTCACTATTGCGCTCCCATTGTCATACACAGTGCAAATAACACTCGCGTCTCTTCCCAGCAAGTGCAGTGTATTGGACTGAAGAGCATCTACTGTTCTTCTCAGTTTCCTAAGCAGAGTTGAACTAGATATGGCCCGTGTGTGTAGGAAGCACAGTTCTTTTGTTCTGAGATTGCTCACTGTTCCAGCCTTATAGGAAAGACATTAGAGTAGAAGACTGCTCTTTTCTCAAAAGCCGAGTGTGTTTCTTGTAAGGCGAGCTAGCGTTTGTTTCCCAATCCTAAATGGAGATGAATCACATGCAGTTGCTTGTCCTTCAAGTAAGAGATGTTTTCTAGTAAGAAGTGTCACTATTGCGCTCCCATTGTCATACACAGGGCAAATAGCTCTGGCGTCTGTTCCCAGCATGTACAGTGTATTGGACTGAAGAGCATCTACTGTTCTTCTCAGTTTCCTAAGCAGAGTTGAACTAGATATGGCCCGTGTGTGTAGGAAGCACAGTTCTTTTGTTCTGAGATTGCTCACTGTTCCAGCCTTATAGGAAAGACATTAGAGTAGAAGAGTGCTCCTTTCTCAAAAGCAGAGTGTGTTTCTTGTAAGTCAAGCTAGCGTTTGTTTCCAAGTCCTAAATGGAGTTGAATCACATGCAGTTTCTGGTCCTACGAGCAAGAGTTGTTATCTGGTAAGAAGAGTCACTATTGCGCTTCCATTGTCATAAACGGGGCAAATAGCACTGGCATCTGTTCCCACCAAAAACAGTGTATTGGAATGAAGAGGAGCTGCTGTTCTTGTCAGTTTCCTAAGCATAATTGAACTAGATATGGCCCGTGTGTGTAGGAAGCACAGTTCTTTTGTTCTGAGCAAGCTCACTGTTCGGACCCCATAGAAAACACAGTAGAGTAGAGGAGTGTTCCTTTCTCAAAAGCAGAATGTGTTTCTTGTAAGGCGAGCTAGTGTTTGTTTCCCAGTCCTAAATGGATTTGAATCACATGCAGTTTTTGGTCCTATGAGCAAGAGTTGTTTTCTGGAAAGGAAAGTCACTATTGTGCTCCCATTTACATACACAGTGCAAATAGCACTCGCATCTGTTCCCAGCAAGTACAGTGTATTGGACTGAAGCGGAGCTACTGTTCTTGTCAGTTTCCGAAGCAGAGTTGAACTAGATATGGCCCCTGTGTGTAGGAAGCACAGTTCTTTTGTTCTGAGCAAGCTCACTGTTCGGACCCCATAGGAAACACAGTAGAGTAGAAGAGTGCTCTTTTCTCAAAAGCAGTGTGTGTTTCTTGTAAGGCGAGCTAGCGTTTGTTTCCCAGTTCTAAATGGAGTTGAATCACATGCAGTTTCTGTTCCTATGAGCAAGAATTGTTTTCTGGGCAGAAGAGTCACTATTGTGCTCCCATTGCCATACACAGTACAAATAGCACTCGCGTCTGTTTCCAGCAAGTACAGTGTATTGGACTGAAGAGGAGCGACTGTTCATGTCAGTATCCTAAGCAGAGTTGAACTAATTATGGCCCCTGTGTGTAGGAAGCACAGTTCTTTTGTTCTGAGCAAACTCACTGTTCGGACACCATAGGAAACATAGTAGAGTAGAAGAGTGCTCTTTTCTCAAAAGCAGAGTGTGTTTCTTGTAAGGCGAGCTAGCGTTTGTTTCCCAATCCTAAATGGAGATGAATCACATGCAATTTCTTGTCCTACGAGCAAGAGTTGTTTTCTGGTAAAAAGAGTCACTATTGCGCTCCCATTGTGATACATAGGGCAAATAGCACTGGCGTCTGTTCCCAGCATGTACAGTGTATTGGACTGAAGAGGATCTACTCTTCTTGTCAGTTTCCTAAGCAGACTTGAACTAGATATGGCCCGTGTGTATAGGAAGCACAGTTCTATTGTTCTGAGAATGCTCACTGTTCTGGCCCTATGGGAAACACAGTAGAGTAGAAGAGTGCTCTTTTCTAAAAAGCAGAGTGTGTTTCTTGTAAGGCGAGCTAGCGTTTGTTTCCCAGTCCTAAATGGAGTTGAATCACATGCAGTTTCTGGACCTATGAGCATGAATTGTTTTCTGGTAAGAAGAGTCACTATTGCGCTCCCATTGTCATACACAGGGCAATTAGCACTGGCGTCTGTTCCCAGCATGTACAGTGTATTGGACTGAAGAGGATCTACTGTTCTTGTCAGTTTCCTAAGTAGAATTGAACTAGATATGGCCGTGTGCGTAGGAAGCACAGTTCTTTTGTTCTGAGCAAGCTCACTGTTCTGGCCCTATAAGAAACAAAGTAGAGTAGAAGAGTGATGGTTTCGAAAAAGCAGAGTGACTTTCTTGTAAGACGAGCTAGCGTTTGTTTCCCAGTCCTAAATGGAGTTGAATCACATGCAGTTTCTTGTCCTACAAGCATGAGTTGTTTTCTGGTAACGAAAGTCACTATTGCGATCCCATTGCCATACACAGTGCAAATAGCACTCGCGTCTGCTCCCAGCAAGTGCAGTGTATTGGACTGAAGAAGAGCTACTGTTCTTGTCAGTTTCCTAAGCAGAGTTGAACTAGATATGGCCCATGTGTGTAGGAAACACAGTTCTTTTGTTCTGAGGTAGCTCACTGTACGGACCCCATAAGAAACACAGTAGAGTAGAAGAGTGCTCTTTTTTCAAAATCTGAGTTTGTTTCTTGTAAGGCAAGCTAGCATTTGTTTCCCAGTCCTAAATGGAGTTGAATCACATCCTGTTTTTGGTCCTACGAGCAAGAGTTGTTTTCTGGTAAGGAAAGTCACTATTGCGCTCCCATTCCCATACATAGTGCAAATAGCACTCGCGTCTGTTCCCAGCATGAACAGTGTATTGGACTGAAGCGGAGCTACTGTCCTTGTCAGTTTCCTAAGTAGAGTTGAACTAGATATGGCCCCTGTGTGTAGGAAGCACATTTCTTTTGTTCTGAGCAAGCTCACTATTCCGACCCCATAGGAAACACAGTAGAGTAGAAGAGTGCTCTTTTCTCAAAATCAGAGTGTCTTTCTTGTAAGGTGAGCTAGTGTTTGTTTCCCAGTCAAAAATGGAGTTGAATCCCATGCAGTTTCTGGTCCTATGAGCAAGAGTTGTTTTCTGATAAGAAGAGTCACTATTGTGCTCCTATTGACATACACAGTGCAAATAGCACTCGCGTCTGTTCCCAGCTAGTACAGTGTATTGGACTGAAAAGGAGCTACCGTTCTTGTCAGTTTCCTAAGCAGAGTTGAACTAGATATGGCCCGTGTGTGTAGGAAGCACAGTTCTTTTGTTCTGAGCAAACTCACTGTCCTGGCCATATAGGAAACACAGTAGAGTAGAAGAGTGCTCTTTTCTCAAAAGCAGAGTGTGTTTCTTGTAAGGTGAGCTAGCGTTTTTTTCCCAGTCCTAAATGGAGTTGAATCACATGCAGTTTTTGGTCCTATGAGCAAGAGTTGTTTTCTGGTAAGGAAAGACACTATTGCGCTCCCATTGCCATACACAGTGCAAATAGCACTCGTGTCTGTTCCCAGCAAGTACAGTGTATTGGACTGAAGCAGAGCTACCGTTCTTGTCAGTTTCCTAAGCAGAGTTGAACTAGATATGGCCCCTGTGTGTAGGAAGCACAGTTCTTTTGTTCTGAGAATGGTCACTGTTCTGGCCCTATAGGAAACACAGTAGAGTAGAAGAGTGCTCTTTTCTCAGAAGCAGAGTGTGTTTCCTTTAAAGCGAGCTAGCGATTGTTTCCCAATCCTAAATGGAGATGAATCACATGCAGTTTCTGGTCCTACGAGCAAGAGTTGTTTTCTGGTAAGAAGAGTCACTATTGCGCTCCCCATTGTGATACTAGGGCATATAGCACTGGCGTCTGTTCCCAGCATGTACAGTGTATTGGACTGAAGAGGAGCTACTGTTCATGTCAGTTTCTAAGCAGAGTTGAACTAGATATGGTCCGTGTGTGTAGGAAGCACAGTTCTTTTGTTCTGAGAATGCTCACTGTTCGGGCACCATAGGAAACACAGTAGAGTAGAAGAGTGCTCTTTTCTCAAAAGCAGAGTGTGTTTCTTGTAAGGCGAGCTAGCGTTTGTTTCACAGTCCTAAATGGAGTTGAATCACATGCAGTTTTTGGTCCTACGACCAAGAGATGTTTTCTGGTAAGGAAAGTCACTATTGCGCTCCCATTGCCATACACAGTGCAAATAGCACTCGAGTATCTTCCCAGCAAGTACAGTGTATTGGACTGAAGCGGAGCTACTGTTCTTGTCAGTTTCCTAAGCAGAGTTGAACTAGATATGGCCCATGTGTATAGGAAGCACAGTTCTTTTATTCTGAGCAAGCTCACTGTTCGGATTCCATAGGATACACAGTAGAGAAGAAGAGTGCTCTTTTCTCCAAAGCAGAGTGTGTTTCTTGTAAGGCAAGCTAGCATTTGTTTCCCAGTCCTAAATGGAGTTGAGTCACATGCAGTTTCTTTTCTTACGAGCAAGAGTTGTTTTCTGGTAAGAAGAGTCACTACTGCGCTCCCATTGTCATACACAGGGCAAATAGCACTGGCGTCTGTTCCCAGCATGTACAGTGTATTGGACTGAAGAGGACCTACTGTTCTTGTCACTTTCCTAAGCAGAAATGAACTAGATAAGGCGGTATTTGTAGGAAGCACAGTTCTTTTTTCTGAGCAAACTCACTGTTCTGGCCCTATAGGAAACACAGTAGAGTAGAAGAGTGCTCTTTTCTCAAAAGCAGAGTGTGTTTCTTGTAAGGCGAGCTAGCGTTTGTTTCCCAGTCCTAAATGGAGTTGAATCACATGCAGTTTCTTGTCCTACGAGCAAGAGTTGTTTTCTGGTAAGGAAAGTCACTATTGTGCTCCCATTGCCATACACAGTGCAAATATCATTCGCGTCTGGTCCCAGCAAGTACAGTGTATTGGACTAAAGTGGAGCTACTGTTCTTGTCAGTTTCCTAAGCAGAGTTGAACTAGATATGGCCCATGTGTGTAGGAAGCACAGTTCTTTTGTTCTGAGAATACTCACTGTTCTGGCCTTATAGGAAAGACATTAGAGTGGAAGAGTGCTCTTTTCTCAAAAGCAGAGTGTGTTTCTTGTAAGGCGAGCTAGCGTTTGTTTCCCAGTCCTAAATGGAGTTGAATTACATGCAGTTTCTGGTCCTACGAGCAAGAGTAGTTTTCTGGTCAGAAGAGTCACTATCGTGCTCCCATTGTCATACACAAGGCAAATAGCACCGGCGTCTAATCCCAGCAGGTAGAGTCTATTGTACTGAAGAGGATCTACCTTTCTTGTCAGTTTCCTAAGCAGAGTTGAACTAGATGTGGCCCGTGTGTGTAGGAAGCACAGTTCTTTTGTTCTGAGCAAGCTCACTGTTCGGACCCCATAGGAAACACAGTAGAGTAGAAGAGTGCTCTTTTATCAAAAGCAGAGTGTGTTTCCTGTAAGGCAAGCTAGCGTTTGTTTCCCTGTTTTAAATGGAGTTGAATCACATCCTGTTTTTGGTCCTATGAGCAAGAGTTGTTTTCTGGTAAGGAAAGTTGCTATTGCACTCCCGTTGCCATACACAGTGCAAATAGCACTCACGTCTGTTCCAAGCAAGTACAGTGTATTGGACTGAAGAGGAGCTACTGTTCTTGTCAGTTTCCTAAGTAGAGTTGAACTAGATATGGCCCGTGTGTGGAGGAAGCACAGTTCTTTTGTTCTGAGCAAGCTCACTGTTTGGATCCCATAGGATACACAGTAGAGTAGAAGAGTGCTCTTTTCTCCAAAGTAGAGTGTGTTTCTTGTAAGGCGAGCTAGCATTTGTTTCCCAGTCCTAAATGGAGTTGAATCACATGCAGTTTCTTGTCCTATGAGCAAGAGTTGTTTTCTGGTAATAAGAGTCACTATTGCGCTCCCATTGTCATACACAAGGCAAATAGCACTGGCGTCTGTTCCCAGCATGTACAGTGTATTGGACTGTAGAGGATCGACTGTTCTTGTCACTTTCCTAAGCAGAATTGAACTATATAAGGCGATATTTGTAGGAAGCACAGTTCTTTTGTTCTGAGCAAACTCACTGTTCTGGCACTATGGGAAACACAGTAGAGTAGAAGAGTGTTCTTTTCTCAAAAGCAGAGTGTGTTTCTTGTAAGGCGAGCTAGAGATTGTTTCCCAGTCCTAAATGGTGTTGAATCACATGCAATTTCTGGTCCTATGAGCATGAATTTTTTCTGGTAAGTAGAGTCACTATTGCGCTCCCATTGTCATACACAGAGCAATTAGCACTGGCGTCTGTTCCCAGCATGTACAGTGTATTGGACTGAAGAGGATCTACTGTTCTTGTCAGTTTCCTAAGCAGAATTGAACTACATATGGCCGTGTGTGTAGGAAGCACAGTTCTTTTGTTCTGAGTAAGCTCACTGTTCTGGCCCTATAGGAAACAAAGTAGAGTAGAAGAGTGATGTTTTCGAAAAAGCAGAGTGTGTTTCTTGTAAGGCGAGCTAGCGTTTGTTTCCCAGTCCTAAATGGAGTTGAATCACATGTAGTTTTTGGTGCTATGAGCAAGAGTTGTTTTCTGGTAAGGAAAGTCACTATTGAGCTCCCATTGCCATACAAAGTGCAAATAGCACTCGCGTCTGTTCCCAGCAAGTACAGTGTATTGGACTGAAGAGGAGCTACTGTTCTTGTCAGTTTCCAAATCAGAGTTGAACTAGATATGGCCCATGTGTGTAGGAAGCACAGTTCTTTTGATCTGAGCAAGCTCACTCTTTGGACCCCATAGGAAACACAGTAGAGTAGAAGAGTGCTCCTTTCTCAAAAGCACAGTGTGTTTCTTGTAAGGCGAGCTAGCCTTTGTTTCCCAGTCCTAAATGGAGTTGAATCACATGCAGTATCTTGTCCTACGAGCAAGAGTTGTTTTCTGGTAAGAAGAGTCACTATTGCGCTCCCATTGTCATACACAGGGCAAATAGCACTGGCGTCTGTTCCCAGCATGTACAATGTATTGGACTGAAGAGGATCTACTGTTCTTGTCAGTTTCCTAAGCAGAATTGAACTAGATAAGGCGGTATTTGTAGGAAGCACAGTTCTTTTTTCTGAGCAAACTCACTGTTCTGGCCCTATAGGAAACACAGTAGAGTAGAAGAGTGCTCTTTTCTCAAAAGCAGAGTGTGTTTCTTGTAAGGCGAGCTAGCGTTTGTTTCCCAGTCCTAAATGGAGTTGAATCACATGCAGTTTCTTGTCCTACGAGCAAGAGTTGTTTTCTGGTAAGGAAAGTCACTATTGTGCTCCCATTGCCATACACAGTGCAAATATCATTCGCGTCTGGTCCCAGCAAGTACAGTGTATTGGACTAAAGTGGAGCTACTGTTCTTGTCAGTTTCCTAAGCAGAGTTGAACTAGATATGGCCCATGTGTGTAGGAAGCACAGTTCTTTTGTTCTGAGAATACTCACTGTTCTGGCCTTATAGGAAAGACATTAGAGTGGAAGAGTGCTCTTTTCTCAAAAGCAGAGTGTGTTTCTTGTAAGGCGAGCTAGCGTTTGTTTCCCAGTCCTAAATGGAGTTGAATTACATGCAGTTTCTGGTCCTACGAGCAAGAGTAGTTTTCTGGTCAGAAGAGTCACTATCGTGCTCCCATTGTCATACACAAGGCAAATAGCACCGGCGTCTAATCCCAGCAGGTAGAGTCTATTGTACTGAAGAGGATCTACCTTTCTTGTCAGTTTCCTAAGCAGAGTTGAACTAGATGTGGCCCGTGTGTGTAGGAAGCACAGTTCTTTTGTTCTGAGCAAGCTCACTGTTCGGACCCCATAGGAAACACAGTAGAGTAGAAGAGTGCTCTTTTATCAAAAGCAGAGTGTGTTTCCTGTAAGGCAAGCTAGCGTTTGTTTCCCTGTTTTAAATGGAGTTGAATCACATCCTGTTTTTGGTCCTATGAGCAAGAGTTGTTTTCTGGTAAGGAAAGTTGCTATTGCACTCCCGTTGCCATACACAGTGCAAATAGCACTCACGTCTGTTCCAAGCAAGTACAGTGTATTGGACTGAAGAGGAGCTACTGTTCTTGTCAGTTTCCTAAGTAGAGTTGAACTAGATATGGCCCGTGTGTGGAGGAAGCACAGTTCTTTTGTTCTGAGCAAGCTCACTGTTTGGATCCCATAGGATACACAGTAGAGTAGAAGAGTGCTCTTTTCTCCAAAGTAGAGTGTGTTTCTTGTAAGGCGAGCTAGCATTTGTTTCCCAGTCCTAAATGGAGTTGAATCACATGCAGTTTCTTGTCCTATGAGCAAGAGTTGTTTTCTGGTAATAAGAGTCACTATTGCGCTCCCATTGTCATACACAAGGCAAATAGCACTGGCGTCTGTTCCCAGCATGTACAGTGTATTGGACTGTAGAGGATCGACTGTTCTTGTCACTTTCCTAAGCAGAATTGAACTATATAAGGCGATATTTGTAGGAAGCACAGTTCTTTTGTTCTGAGCAAACTCACTGTTCTGGCACTATGGGAAACACAGTAGAGTAGAAGAGTGTTCTTTTCTCAAAAGCAGAGTGTGTTTCTTGTAAGGCGAGCTAGAGATTGTTTCCCAGTCCTAAATGGTGTTGAATCACATGCAATTTCTGGTCCTATGAGCATGAATTTTTTCTGGTAAGTAGAGTCACTATTGCGCTCCCATTGTCATACACAGAGCAATTAGCACTGGCGTCTGTTCCCAGCATGTACAGTGTATTGGACTGAAGAGGATCTACTGTTCTTGTCAGTTTCCTAAGCAGAATTGAACTACATATGGCCGTGTGTGTAGGAAGCACAGTTCTTTTGTTCTGAGTAAGCTCACTGTTCTGGGCCTATAGGAAACAAAGTAGAGTAGAAGAGTGATGTTTTCGAAAAAGCAGAGTGTGTTTCTTGTAAGGCGAGCTAGCGTTTGTTTCCCAGTCCTAAATGGAGTTGAATCACATGTAGTTTTTGGTGCTATGAGCAAGAGTTGTTTTCTGGTAAGGAAAGTCACTATTGAGCTCCCATTGCCATACAAAGTGCAAATAGCACTCGCGTCTGTTCCCAGCAAGTACAGTGTATTGGACTGAAGAGGAGCTACTGTTCTTGTCAGTTTCCAAATCAGAGTTGAACTAGATATGGCCCATGTGTGTAGGAAGCACAGTTCTTTTGATCTGAGCAAGCTCACTCTTTGGACCCCATAGGAAACACAGTAGAGTAGAAGAGTGCTCCTTTCTCAAAAGCACAGTGTGTTTCTTGTAAGGCGAGCTAGCCTTTGTTTCCCAGTCCTAAATGGAGTTGAATCACATGCAGTATCTTGTCCTACGAGCAAGAGTTGTTTTCTGGTAAGAAGAGTCACTATTGCGCTCCCATTGTCATACACAGGGCAAATAGCACTGGCGTCTGTTCCCAGCATGTACAATGTATTGGACTGAAGAGGATCTACTGTTCTTGTCAGTTTCCTAAGCAGAATTGAACTAGATATGGCCGTATTTGTAGGAAGCACAGTTGTTGTTCTGAGCAAAGTCACTGTTCTGGCCCTATAGGAAAGACAGTAGAGTAGAACAGTGCTCTTTTCTCAAAAGCAGAGTGTGTTTCTTGTAAGGCGTGCTAGCGTTTGTTTCCCAGTCCTAAATGGAGTTGAATCACATGCTGTTTCTTGTCCTACGAGCAAGAGTTGTTTTCTGGTAAGGAAAGTCACTTTTGTGCTCCCATTGCCATACACAGTGCAAATAGCACTCGCGTCTGTTCCCAGCAAGTACAGTGAATTGGACTGAAGCGGAGCTAATGTTCTTGTCAGTTTCCTAAGCAGAGTTGAACTAGATATGGCCCCTGTTTGTAGGAAGCACAGTTCTTTTATTCTGAGCAAGCTCACTGTTTAGACACCATAGGAAACACAGTCGAGTAGAAGAGTGCTCTTTTCTCAAAAGCAGAGTGTGTTTCTTGTAAGGGGAGCTAGCGTTTGTTACCCAGTCCTAAATGGAGTTGAATCCCATGCTGTTTCTTGTCCTGCGAGCAAGAGTTGTTTTCTGGTAAGAAGAGTCACTATTGTGCTCCCATTGTCATACACAGGGCAAATAGCACCGGCGTCTGTTCACAGCATGTACAGTGTATTGGACTGAAGAGGATCTACTGTTCTTGTCAGTTTCCTAAGCAGAATTGAACTAGATATGGCCGTTTGCGTAGGAAGCACAGTTATTTTTTTCTGAGCAAGCTCACTGTTCTGGCCCTATAGCAAACACATTAGAGTAGAAGAGTGCTCTTTTCTCAAATGCAGAGTGTGTTTCTTGTAAGGCAAGCTAGCGTTTGTTTCCCAGTCCTAAATGGAGTTGAATCACATGCAGTTTTTGGTCCTACGAACAAGAGTTTTTTTCTGGTAAGGAAAGAAACTATTGCTTTCCCATTGCCATACACAGTGCAAATAGCCCTCGCGTCTGTTCCCAGCAAGTACAGTGTATTGGACTGAAGAGGATCTACTGTTCTTGTCAGTTTGCTAAGCAGAATTGAACTAGATATGGCCGTATTTGTAGGAAGCACAGTTCTTTTGTTCTGAGCAAACTCACTGTTCTGGCCCTATAGGAAACACAGTAGAGTAGAAGAGTGCTCTTTTCTCAAAAGCAGAGTGTGTTTCTTGTAAGTTGAGCTAGCATTTGTTTCCAAGTCCTAAAAGAAGTTGAATCACATGCAGTTTCTGGTCCTACCAGCAAGAGTTGTTTTCTGGTAAGAAGAGTCACTATTGTGCTCCCATTGTCATACACAAGGCAAATAGCACTGGCGTCTAATCCCAGCAAGTACAGTGTATTGGACTGAAGAGGATCTAACTTTCTTGTCAGTTTCCTAAGCAGAGTTGAACTAGATATGGCCCGTGTAGGTAGGAAGCACAGTTCTTTTGTTCTGAGCAAGGTCACTGTTCGGACCCCATAGGAAACACAGTAGAGTAGAAGAGTGCACTTTTCTCAAAAGCAGAGTGTGTTTCTTTTATGGCAAGCTAGCGTTTGTTTCCCTGTCCTAAAAGGAGTTGAATCACATGCAGTTTTTGTTCCTACGAGCAAGAGTTGTTTTCTGGTAAGGAAAGTCACTGTTGCACTCCCATTGCCATACACAGTGCAAATAGCACTCACGTCTGTTCCAAGCAAGTACAGTGTATGGACTGAAGAGGAGCTACTGTTCTTGTCAGTTTCCTAAGTAGAGTTGAACTAGACATGGCCCGTTTGTGTAGGAAGCATAGTTCTTTTGTTCTGAGCAAGCTCACTGTTCAGATCCCATAGGATACACAGTAGAGTAGAAGAGTGCTCTTTTCTCAAAAGCAGAGTTTGTTTCTTGTAAGGCGAGCTAGCCTTTGTTTCCCAGTCCTAAATGGAGTTGAATCCCATGCAGATTCTTCTCATATGAGCAAGAGTTGTTTTCTGGTAAGAAGAGTCACTATTGCGCTCCCATTGTCATACACAGGGCAAATTGCACTGGCGTCTGTTCACAGCATGTACAGGGTATTGGACTGAAGAGGATCTACTGTTCTTGTCAGTTTCCTAAGCAGAATTGAACTAGATATGGCCGTGTGTGTAGGAAGCACAGTTCTTTTTTTCTGAGCAAGCTCAATGTTCTGGCCCTATAGGAAACACAATAGAATAGAAGAGTGCTCTTGTCTCAAAAGCAGAGTGTGTTTCTTGTAAGGCAAGCTAGCGTTTGTTTCCCAGTCCTAAATGTAGTTGAATCACATGCAGTTTTTCATCCTATGAGCAAGAGTTTTTTTCTGGTAAGGAAAGTAACTATTGCTCTCCCACCGCCATACACAGTGCAAATAGCACTGGCGTGGGTTCCCAGCAAGTACAGTGTATTGGACTGAAGAGGAGCTACCGTTCTTGTCAGTTTCCTAAGCAGAGTTGAACTAGATATGGCAGTGTTTGTAGGAAGCACAGTTCTTTTGTTCTGAGCAAGCTCACTGTTCGGACCCCATAGGAAACACAGTCGAGTAGAAGAGTGCTCTTTTCTCAAAAGCAGAGTGTGTTTCTTGCAAGGCGAGCTAGCGTTTGTTTCCCATTCCTAAATGGAGTTGAATCACATGCAGTTTCTGGTCCTACGAGCAAGAGTTGTTTTCTGGTAAGAAGAGTCACTATTGCGCTCCCATTGTCATACACAGGGCAAATAGCACTGGCGTCTGTTCCCAGCAAGTACAGTGTATTGGACTGAAGCGGAGCTACTCTTCATGTCAGTTTCCTAAGCATAGTTGAACTAGATATGGCCCCTGAGTGTAGGAAGTACAGTTCTTTTGTTCTGAGCAAGCTCACTCTTCGGACCCCATTGGAAACACAGTAGAGTAGAAGAGTGCTCTTTTCTCAAAAGCAGAGTATGTTTCTTGTAAGATGAGCTAGCGTTTGTTTCCCAGTCCTAAATGGAGTTGAATCACATGCACTTTTTGGTCCTACGAACAAGAGTTTTTTTCTGGTAAGGAAAGTCACTATTGCTTTCCCATTGCCGTACACAGTACTAATAGCACTCGCGTCTGTTCCCAGCAAGTACAGTGTATTGGACTGAAGAGGATCTACTGTTCTTGTCAGTTTCCTAAGCAGAATTGAACTAGATATGGCCGTATTTGTAGGAAGCACAGTTCTTTTGTTCTGAGCAAACTCACTGTTCTGGCCCTATAGGAAACACGGTAGAGTAGAAGAGTGCTCTTTTCTCAAAAGCAGAGTGTGTTTCTTGTAAGTTGAGCTAGCGTTTGTTTCCAAGTCCTAAATGGAGTTGAATCACATGCAGTTTCTGGTCCTACTAGCAAGAGTTGTTTTCTGGTAAGAAGATTCACTATTGTGCTCCCATTGTCATACACAAGGCAAATAGCACTGGCGTCTAATCCCAGCAAGTACAGTGTATTGGACTGAAGAGGATCTACCTTTCTTGTCAGTTTCCTAAGCAGAGTTGAACTATATATGGCCCGTGTGTGTAGGAAGCACAGTTCTTTTGTTCTGAGCAAGCTCACTGTTCGGACCCCATAGGAAACACAGTAGAGTAGAAGACTGCTCTTTTCTCAAAAGCAGAGTGTGTTTCTTGTAAGGCGAGCTAGCATTTGTTTCCCAGTCCTAAGTGGAGTTGAATCACATGCAGTTTCTGGTCCTACGAGCAAGAGTTGTTTTCTGGTAAGAAGAGTCACTATTGCGCTCCCATTGTCATACACAGGGCAAATAGCACTGGCGTCTGTTCCCAGCAAGTACAGTGTATTGGACTGAAGCGGAGCTACTCTTCATGTCAGTTTCCTAAGCATAGTTGAACTAGATATGGCCCCTGTGTGTAGGAAGCACAGTTCATTGTTCTGAGCAAGCTCACTGTTCGGACCCCATTGGAAACACTGTAGAGTAGAAGAGTGCTCTTTTCTCTAAAGCAGAGTATGTTTCTTGTAAGGCGAGCTAGCGTTTGGTTCTCTGTCCTAAATGGAGTTGAATCACATGCAGTTTCTTGTCCTACGAGCAAGAGTTGTTTTCTGGTAAGAAGAGTCACTATTGTGCTCCCATTGCCATACACAGTACAAATAGCACTCGCGTCTTTTCCCAGCTAGTACAGTGTATTGGACTGAAGCGGAGCTACTGTTCTTGTCAATTTCCTAAGCAGAGTTGAACTAATATGGCCCGTGTGTGTAGGAAGCACAGTTCTTTTATTCTGAGCAAGCTCACTGTTCGGATTCCATAGGATACACAGTAGAGTAGAAGAGTGCTCTTTTCTCCAAAGCAGACTGTGTTTCTTGTAAGTTGAGCTAGCGTTTGTTTCCCAGTCCTAAATGGAGTTGAATCACATGCAGTTTTTGGTCCTACGAGCAAGAGTTGTTTTCTGGTAAGGAAAGTCACTATTGTGCTCCCATTGCCATACACAGTACAAATAGCACTCGCATCTGTTCCCAACAAGTACAGTGTATTGGACTGAAGCGGAGCTACTGTTTTTGTCAGTTTCCTAAGCAGAGTTGAACTAGATATGGCCCGTGTGTTAGGAAGCACAGTTCTTTTGTTCTGAGCAAGCTCACTGTTCGGACCCCATAGGAAACACAGTTGAGTAGAAGAGTGCTCTTTTCTCAAAAGCAGAGAGTCTTTCTTGTAAGGCAAGCTAGCGTTTGTTTCCCAGTCCTAAATGGAGTTGAATCACATGCAGTTTTTGGTCCTACGAGCAAGAGTTGTTTTCTGGTAAGGAAAGTCACTATTGCACTCACATTGCCATACACAGTGCAAATAGCACTCACGTCTGTTCCAAGCAAGTACAGTGTATGGACTGAAGAGGAGCTACTGTTCTTGTCAGTTTCCTAAGTAGAGTTGAACTAGACATGGCCCGTTTGTGTAGGAAGCATAGTTCTTTTGTTCTGAACAAGCTCACTGTTCAGATCCCATAGGATACACAGTAGAGTAGAAGAGTGCTCTTTTCTCAAAAGCAGAGTTTGTTTCTTGTAAGGCGAGCATACTTTGTTTCCCAGTCCTAAATGGAGTTGAATCCCATGCAGATTCTTCTCATATGAGCAAGAGTTGTTTTCTGGTAAGAAGAGTCACTATTGCGCTCCCATTGTCATACACAGGGCAAATTGCACTGGCGTCTGTTCACAGCATGTACAGGGTATTGGACTGAAGAGGATCTACTGTTCTTGTCAGTTTCCTAAGCAGAATTGAACTAGATATGGCCGTGTGTGTAGGAAGCACAGTTCTTTTTTTCTGAGCAAGCTCAATGTTCTGGCCCTATAGGAAACACAATAGAATAGAAGAGTGCTCTTGTCTCAAAAGCAGAGTGTGTTTCTTGTAAGGCAAGCTAGCGTTTGTTTCCCAGTCCTAAATGTAGTTGAATCACATGCAGTTTTTCGTCCTATGAGCAAGAGTTTTTTTCTGGTAAGGAAAGTAACTATTGCTCTCCCACCGCCATACACAGTGCAAATAGCACTGGCGTGGGTTCCCAGCAAGTACAGTGTATTGGACTGAAGAGGAGATACCGTTCTTGTCAGTTTCCTAAGCAGAGTTGAACTAGATATGGCAGTGTTTGTAGGAAGCACAGTTCTTTTGTTCTGAGCAAGCTCACTGTTCGGACCCCATAGGAAACACAGTCGAGTAGAAGAGTGCTCTTTTCTCAAAAGAAGAGTGTGTTTCTTGCAAGGCGAGCTAGCGTTTGTTTCCCATTCCTAAATGGAGTTGAATCACATGCAGTTTCTGGTCCTACGAGCAAGAGTTGTTTTCTGGTAAGAAGAGTCACTATTGCGCTCCCATTGTCATACACAGGGCAAATAGCACTGGCGTCTGTTCCCAGCAAGTACAGTGTATTGGACTGAAGCGGAGCTACTCTTCATGTCAGTTTCCTAAGCATAGTTGAACTAGATATGGCCCCTGTGTGTAGGAAGTACAGTTCTTTTGTTCTGAGCAAGCTCACTCTTCGGACCCCATTGGAAACACAGTAGAGTAGAAGAGTGCTCTTTTCTCAAAAGCAGAGTATGTTTCTTGTAAGATGAGCTAGCGTTTGTTTCCCAGTCCTAAATGGAGTTGAATCACATGCAGTTTTTGGTCCTACGAACAAGAGTTTTTTTCTGGTAAGGAAAGTCACTATTGCTTTCCCATTGCCGTACACAGTACTAATAGCACTCGCGTCTGTTCCCAGCAAGTACAGTGTATTGGACTGAAGAGGATCTACTGTTCTTGTCAGTTTCCTAAGCAGAATTGAATTAGATATGGCCGTATTTGTAGAAAGCACAGTTCTGTTCTTCTGAGCAAACTCAGTGTTCTGGCCCTATAGGAAACACAGTAGAGTAGAAGAGTGCTCTTTTCTCAAAAGCAGAGTGTGTTTCTTGTAAGACAAGCGAGCTTTTGTTTCCCAACCCTAAATGGAGTTGAATCACATGCAGTTTCTTTTCCTACGAGCAAGAGTTGTTTTCTGGTAAGAAGAGTCACTATTGTGCTCCCATTGCCATACACAGTACAAATAGCACTCGCGTCTTTTCCCAGCAAGTACAGTGTATTGGACTGAAGCGGAGCTACTGTTCTTGTCAGTTTCCTAAGCAGAGTTGAACTAATATGGCCCGTGTGTGTAGGAAGCACAGTTCTTTTATTCTGAGCAAGCTCACTGTTCGGATTCCATAGGATACACAGTAGAGTAGAAGAGTGCTCTTTTCTCCAAAGCAGACTGTGTTTCTTGTAAGTTGAGCTAGCGTTTGTTTCCCAGTCCTAAATGGAGTTGAATCACATGCAGTTTTTGGTCCTACGAGCAAGAGTTGTTTCCTGGTAAGGAAAGTCACTATTGTGCTCCCATTGCCATACACAGTACAAATAGCACTCGCATCTGTTCCCAACAAGTACAGTGTATTGGACTGAAGCGGAGCTACTGTTTTTGTCAGTTTCCTAAGCAGAGTTGAACTAGATATGGCCCGTGTGTGTAGGAAGCACAGTTCTTTTGTTCTGAGCAAGCTCACTGTTCGGACCCCATAGGAAACACAGTTGAGTAGAAGAGTGCTCTTTTCTCAAAAGCAGAGAGTGTTTCTTGTAAGGCAAGCTAGCGTTTGTTTCCCAGTCCTAAATGGAGTTGAATCACATGCAGTTTTTGGTCCTACGAGCAAGAGGTTTTTTTTGGTAAAGAAAGTCACTATTGTGCTCCCATTGCCATACACAGTACACATAGCACTCACGTCTGTTCCCAGCAAGTGCAGTGTATTGGACTGAAGCGGAGCTACTCTTCAGGTCAGTTTCCTAAGCATAGTTGAACTAGATATGGCCCCTGAGTGTAGGAAGTACAGTTCTTTTGTTCTGAGCAAGCTCACTCTTCGGACCCCATTGGAAACACAGTAGAGTAGAAGAGTGCTCTCTTTTCAAAAGCAGAGTATGTTTCTTGTAAGATGAGCTAGCGTTTGTTTCCCAGTCCTAAATGGAGTTGAATCACATGCAGTTTTTGGTCCTACGTACAAGAGTTTTTTTCTGGTAAGGAAAGTCACTATTGCTTTCCCATTGCCGTACACAGTACTAATAGCACTCGCGTCTGTTCCCAGCAAGTACAGTGTATTGGACTGAAGAGGATCTACTGTTCTTGTCAGTTTCCTAAGCAGAATTGAACTAGATATGGCCGTATTTGTAGGAAGCACAGTTCTTTTGTTCTGAGCAAACTCACTGTTCTGGCCCTATAGGAAACACGGTAGAGTAGAAGAGTGCTCTTTTCTCAAAAGCAGAGTGTGTTTCTTGTAAGTTGAGCTAGCGTTTGTTTCCAAGTCCTAAATGGAGTTGAATCACATGCAGTTTCTGGTCCTACCAGCAAGAGTTGTTTTCTGGTAAGAAGAGTCACTATTGTGCTCCCATTGTCATACACAAGGCAAATAGCACTGGCGTCTAATCCCAGCAAGTACAGTGTATTGGACTGAAGAGGATCTACCTTTCTTGTCAGTTTCCTAAGCAGAGTTGAACTATATATGGCCCGTGTGTGTAGGAAGCACAGTTCTTTTGTTCTGAGCAAGCTCACTGTTCGGACCCCATAGGAAACACAGTAGAGTAGAAGACTGCTCTTTTCTCAAAAGCAGAGTGTGTTTCTTGTAAGGCGAGCTAGCGTTTGTTTCCCAGGCCTAAGTGGAGTTGAATCACATGCAGTTTCTGGTCCTACGAGCAAGAGTTGTTTTCTGGTAAGAAGAGTCACTATTGCGCTCCCATTGTCATACACAGGGCAAATAGCACTGGCGTCTGTTCCCAGCAAGTACAGTGTATTGGACTGAAGCGGAGCTACTCTTCATGTCAGTTTCCTAAGCATAGTTGAACTAGATATGGCCCCTGTGTGTAGGAAGCACAGTTCTTTTGTTCTGAGCAAGCTCACTGTTCGGACCCCATTGGAAACACTGTAGAGTAGAAGAGTGCTCTTTTCTCTAAAGCAGAGTATGTTTCTTGTAAGGCGAGCTAGCGTTTGGTTCTCTGTCCTAAATGGAGTTGAATCACATGCAGTTTCTTGTCCTACGAGCAAGAGTTGTTTTCTGGTAAGAAGAGTCACTATTGTGCTCCCATTGTCATAAACAGGGCAAATAGCACTGGCGTCTGTTCCCAGCATGTACAGTGTATTGGACTGAAGAGGATCTACTGTTCTTGTCAGTTTCCTAAGCAGAATTGAATTAGATATGGCCGTATTTGTAGAAAGCACAGTTCTGTTCTTCTGAGCAAACTCAGTGTTCTGGCCCTATAGGAAACACAGTAGAGTAGAAGAGTGCTCTTTTCTCAAAAGCAGAGTGTGTTTCTTGTAAGGCAAGCTAGCTTTTGTTTCCCAACCCTAAATGGAGTTGAATCACATGCAGTTTCTTGTCCTACGAGCAAGAGTTGTTTTCTGGTAAGAAGAGTCACTATTGTGCTCCCATTGCCATACACAGTACAAATAGCACTCGCGTCTTTTCCCAGCAAGTACAGTGTATTGGACTGAAGCGGAGCTACTGTTCTTGTCAGTTTCCTAAGCAGAGTTGAACTAATATGGCCCGTGTGTGTAGGAAGCACAGTTCTTTTATTCTGAGCAAGCTCACTGTTCGGATTCCATAGGATACACAGTAGAGTAGAAGAGTGCTCTTTTCTCCAAAGCAGACTGTGTTTCTTGTAAGTTGAGCTAGCATTTGTTTCCCAGTCCTAAATGGAGTTGAATCACATGCAGTTTTTGGTCCTACGAGCAAGAGTTGTTTTTTGGTAAGGAAAGTCACTATTGTGCTCCCATTGCCATACACAGTACAAATAGCACTCGCATCTGTTCCCAACAAGTACAGTGTATTGGACTGAAGCGGAGCTACTGTTTTTGTCAGTTTCCTAAGCAGAGTTGAACTAGATATGGCCCGTGTGTGTAGAAAGCACAGTTCTTTTGTTCTGAGCAAGCTCACTGTTCGGACCCCATAGGAAACACAGTTGAGTAGAAGAGTGCTCTTTTCTCAAAAGCAGAGAGTGTTTCTTGTAAGGCAAGCTAGCGTTTGTTTCCCAGTCCTAAATGGAGTTGAATCACATGCAGTTTTTGGTCCTACGAGCAAGAGTTGTTTTCTGGTAAGGAAAGTCACTATTGCACTCACATTGCCATACACAGTGCAAATAGCACTCACGTCTGTTCCAAGCAAGTACAGTGTATGGACTGAAGAGGAGCTACTGTTCTTGTCAGTTTCCTAAGTAGAGTTGAACTAGACATGGCCCGTTTGTGTAGGAAGCATAGTTCTTTTCTTCTGAACAAGCTCACTGTTCAGATCCCATAGGATACACAGTAGAGTAGAAGAGTGCTCTTTTCTCAAAAGCAGAGTTTGTTTCTTGTAAGGCGAGCTAGCCTTTGTTTCCCAGTCCTAAATGGAGTTGAATCCCATGCTGTTTCTTGTCCTGCGAGCAAGAGTTGTTTTCTGGTAAGAAGAGTCACTATTGTGCTCCCATTGTCATACACAGGGCAAATAGCACCGGCGTCTGTTCACAGCATGTACAGTGTATTGGACTGAAGAGGATCTACTGTTCTTGTCAGTTTCCTAAGCAGAATTGAACTAGATATGGCCGTTTGCGTAGGAAGCACAGTTATTTTTTTCTGAGCAAGCTCACTGTTCTGGCCCTATAGCAAACACATTAGAGTAGAAGAGTGCTCTTTTCTCAAATGCAGAGTGTGTTTCTTGTAAGGCAAGCTAGCGTTTGTTTCCCAGTCCTAAATGGAGTTGAATCACATGCAGTTTTTGGTCCTACGAACAAGAGTTTTTTTCTGGTAAGGAAAGAAACTATTGCTTTCCCATTGCCATACACAGTGCAAATAGCCCTCGCGTCTGTTCCCAGCAAGTACAGTGTATTGGACTGAAGAGGATCTACTGTTCTTGTCAGTTTGCTAAGCAGAATTGAACTAGATATGGCCGTATTTGTAGGAAGCACAGTTCTTTTGTTCTGAGCAAACTCACTGTTCTGGCCCTATAGGAAACACAGTAGAGTAGAAGAGTGCTCTTTTCTCAAAAGCAGAGTGTGTTTCTTGTAAGTTGAGCTAGCATTTGTTTCCAAGTCCTAAAAGAAGTTGAATCACATGCAGTTTCTGGTCCTACCAGCAAGAGTTGTTTTCTGGTAAGAAGAGTCACTATTGTGCTCCCATTGTCATACACAAGGCAAATAGCACTGGCGTCTAATCCCAGCAAGTACAGTGTATTGGACTGAAGAGGATCTAACTTTCTTGTCAGTTTCCTAAGCAGAGTTGAACTAGATATGGCCCGTGTAGGTAGGAAGCACAGTTCTTTTGTTCTGAGCAAGGTCACTGTTCGGACCCCATAGGAAACACAGTAGAGTAGAAGAGTGCACTTTTCTCAAAAGCAGAGTGTGTTTCTTTTATGGCAAGCTAGCGTTTGTTTCCCTGTCCTAAAAGGAGTTGAATCACATGCAGTTTTTGTTCCTACGAGCAAGAGTTGTTTTCTGGTAAGGAAAGTCACTGTTGCACTCCCATTGCCATACACAGTGCAAATAGCACTCACGTCTGTTCCAAGCAAGTACAGTGTATGGACTGAAGAGGAGCTACTGTTCTTGTCAGTTTCCTAAGTAGAGTTGAACTAGACATGGCCCGTTTGTGTAGGAAGCATAGTTCTTTTGTTCTGAGCAAGCTCACTGTTCAGATCCCATAGGATACACAGTAGAGTAGAAGAGTGCTCTTTTCTCAAAAGCAGAGTTTGTTTCTTGTAAGGCGAGCTAGCCTTTGTTTCCCAGTCCTAAATGGAGTTGAATCCCATGCAGATTCTTCTCATATGAGCAAGAGTTGTTTTCTGGTAAGAAGAGTCACTATTGCGCTCCCATTGTCATACACAGGGCAAATTGCACTGGCGTCTGTTCACAGCATGTACAGGGTATTGGACTGAAGAGGATCTACTGTTCTTGTCAGTTTCCTAAGCAGAATTGAACTAGATATGGCCGTGTGTGTAGGAAGCACAGTTCTTTTTTTCTGAGCAAGCTCAATGTTCTGGCCCTATAGGAAACACAATAGAATAGAAGAGTGCTCTTGTCTCAAAAGCAGAGTGTGTTTCTTGTAAGGCAAGCTAGCGTTTGTTTCCCAGTCCTAAATGTAGTTGAATCACATGCAGTTTTTCATCCTATGAGCAAGAGTTTTTTTCTGGTAAGGAAAGTAACTATTGCTCTCCCACCGCCATACACAGTGCAAATAGCACTGGCGTGGGTTCCCAGCAAGTACAGTGTATTGGACTGAAGAGGAGCTACCGTTCTTGTCAGTTTCCTAAGCAGAGTTGAACTAGATATGGCAGTGTTTGTAGGAAGCACAGTTCTTTTGTTCTGAGCAAGCTCACTGTTCGGACCCCATAGGAAACACAGTCGAGTAGAAGAGTGCTCTTTTCTCAAAAGCAGAGTGTGTTTCTTGCAAGGCGAGCTAGCGTTTGTTTCCCATTCCTAAATGGAGTTGAATCACATGCAGTTTCTGGTCCTACGAGCAAGAGTTGTTTTCTGGTAAGAAGAGTCACTATTGCGCTCCCATTGTCATACACAGGGCAAATAGCACTGGCGTCTGTTCCCAGCAAGTACAGTGTATTGGACTGAAGCGGAGCTACTCTTCATGTCAGTTTCCTAAGCATAGTTGAACTAGATATGGCCCCTGAGTGTAGGAAGTACAGTTCTTTTGTTCTGAGCAAGCTCACTCTTCGGACCCCATTGGAAACACAGTAGAGTAGAAGAGTGCTCTTTTCTCAAAAGCAGAGTATGTTTCTTGTAAGATGAGCTAGCGTTTGTTTCCCAGTCCTAAATGGAGTTGAATCACATGCACTTTTTGGTCCTACGAACAAGAGTTTTTTTCTGGTAAGGAAAGTCACTATTGCTTTCCCATTGCCGTACACAGTACTAATAGCACTCGCGTCTGTTCCCAGCAAGTACAGTGTATTGGACTGAAGAGGATCTACTGTTCTTGTCAGTTTCCTAAGCAGAATTGAACTAGATATGGCCGTATTTGTAGGAAGCACAGTTCTTTTGTTCTGAGCAAACTCACTGTTCTGGCCCTATAGGAAACACGGTAGAGTAGAAGAGTGCTCTTTTCTCAAAAGCAGAGTGTGTTTCTTGTAAGTTGAGCTAGCGTTTGTTTCCAAGTCCTAAATGGAGTTGAATCACATGCAGTTTCTGGTCCTACTAGCAAGAGTTGTTTTCTGGTAAGAAGATTCACTATTGTGCTCCCATTGTCATACACAAGGCAAATAGCACTGGCGTCTAATCCCAGCAAGTACAGTGTATTGGACTGAAGAGGATCTACCTTTCTTGTCAGTTTCCTAAGCAGAGTTGAACTATATATGGCCCGTGTGTGTAGGAAGCACAGTTCTTTTGTTCTGAGCAAGCTCACTGTTCGGACCCCATAGGAAACACAGTAGAGTAGAAGACTGCTCTTTTCTCAAAAGCAGAGTGTGTTTCTTGTAAGGCGAGCTAGCATTTGTTTCCCAGTCCTAAGTGGAGTTGAATCACATGCAGTTTCTGGTCCTACGAGCAAGAGTTGTTTTCTGGTAAGAAGAGTCACTATTGCGCTCCCATTGTCATACACAGGGCAAATAGCACTGGCGTCTGTTCCCAGCAAGTACAGTGTATTGGACTGAAGCGGAGCTACTCTTCATGTCAGTTTCCTAAGCATAGTTGAACTAGATATGGCCCCTGTGTGTAGGAAGCACAGTTCATTGTTCTGAGCAAGCTCACTGTTCGGACCCCATTGGAAACACTGTAGAGTAGAAGAGTGCTCTTTTCTCTAAAGCAGAGTATGTTTCTTGTAAGGCGAGCTAGCGTTTGGTTCTCTGTCCTAAATGGAGTTGAATCACATGCAGTTTCTTGTCCTACGAGCAAGAGTTGTTTTCTGGTAAGAAGAGTCACTATTGTGCTCCCATTGCCATACACAGTACAAATAGCACTCGCGTCTTTTCCCAGCTAGTACAGTGTATTGGACTGAAGCGGAGCTACTGTTCTTGTCAATTTCCTAAGCAGAGTTGAACTAATATGGCCCGTGTGTGTAGGAAGCACAGTTCTTTTATTCTGAGCAAGCTCACTGTTCGGATTCCATAGGATACACAGTAGAGTAGAAGAGTGCTCTTTTCTCCAAAGCAGACTGTGTTTCTTGTAAGTTGAGCTAGCGTTTGTTTCCCAGTCCTAAATGGAGTTGAATCACATGCAGTTTTTGGTCCTACGAGCAAGAGTTGTTTTCTGGTAAGGAAAGTCACTATTGTGCTCCCATTGCCATACACAGTACAAATAGCACTCGCATCTGTTCCCAACAAGTACAGTGTATTGGACTGAAGCGGAGCTACTGTTTTTGTCAGTTTCCTAAGCAGAGTTGAACTAGATATGGCCCGTGTGTTAGGAAGCACAGTTCTTTTGTTCTGAGCAAGCTCACTGTTCGGACCCCATAGGAAACACAGTTGAGTAGAAGAGTGCTCTTTTCTCAAAAGCAGAGAGTCTTTCTTGTAAGGCAAGCTAGCGTTTGTTTCCCAGTCCTAAATGGAGTTGAATCACATGCAGTTTTTGGTCCTACGAGCAAGAGTTGTTTTCTGGTAAGGAAAGTCACTATTGCACTCACATTGCCATACACAGTGCAAATAGCACTCACGTCTGTTCCAAGCAAGTACAGTGTATGGACTGAAGAGGAGCTACTGTTCTTGTCAGTTTCCTAAGTAGAGTTGAACTAGACATGGCCCGTTTGTGTAGGAAGCATAGTTCTTTTGTTCTGAACAAGCTCACTGTTCAGATCCCATAGGATACACAGTAGAGTAGAAGAGTGCTCTTTTCTCAAAAGCAGAGTTTGTTTCTTGTAAGGCGAGCATACTTTGTTTCCCAGTCCTAAATGGAGTTGAATCCCATGCAGATTCTTCTCATATGAGCAAGAGTTGTTTTCTGGTAAGAAGAGTCACTATTGCGCTCCCATTGTCATACACAGGGCAAATTGCACTGGCGTCTGTTCACAGCATGTACAGGGTATTGGACTGAAGAGGATCTACTGTTCTTGTCAGTTTCCTAAGCAGAATTGAACTAGATATGGCCGTGTGTGTAGGAAGCACAGTTCTTTTTTTCTGAGCAAGCTCAATGTTCTGGCCCTATAGGAAACACAATAGAATAGAAGAGTGCTCTTGTCTCAAAAGCAGAGTGTGTTTCTTGTAAGGCAAGCTAGCGTTTGTTTCCCAGTCCTAAATGTAGTTGAATCACATGCAGTTTTTCGTCCTATGAGCAAGAGTTTTTTTCTGGTAAGGAAAGTAACTATTGCTCTCCCACCGCCATACACAGTGCAAATAGCACTGGCGTGGGTTCCCAGCAAGTACAGTGTATTGGACTGAAGAGGAGATACCGTTCTTGTCAGTTTCCTAAGCAGAGTTGAACTAGATATGGCAGTGTTTGTAGGAAGCACAGTTCTTTTGTTCTGAGCAAGCTCACTGTTCGGACCCCATAGGAAACACAGTCGAGTAGAAGAGTGCTCTTTTCTCAAAAGAAGAGTGTGTTTCTTGCAAGGCGAGCTAGCGTTTGTTTCCCATTCCTAAATGGAGTTGAATCACATGCAGTTTCTGGTCCTACGAGCAAGAGTTGTTTTCTGGTAAGAAAAGTCACTATTGCGCTCCCATTGTCATACACAGGGCAAATAGCACTGGCGTCTGTTCCCAGCAAGTACAGTGTATTGGACTGAAGCGGAGCTACTCTTCATGTCAGTTTCCTAAGCATAGTTGAACTAGATATGGCCCCTGTGTGTAGGAAGTACAGTTCTTTTGTTCTGAGCAAGCTCACTCTTCGGACCCCATTGGAAACACAGTAGAGTAGAAGAGTGCTCTTTTCTCAAAAGCAGAGTATGTTTCTTGTAAGATGAGCTAGCGTTTGTTTCCCAGTCCTAAATGGAGTTGAATCACATGCAGTTTTTGGTCCTACGAACAAGAGTTTTTTTCTGGTAAGGAAAGTCACTATTGCTTTCCCATTGCCGTACACAGTACTAATAGCACTCGCGTCTGTTCCCAGCAAGTACAGTGTATTGGACTGAAGAGGATCTACTGTTCTTGTCAGTTTCCTAAGCAGAATTGAATTAGATATGGCCGTATTTGTAGAAAGCACAGTTCTGTTCTTCTGAGCAAACTCAGTGTTCTGGCCCTATAGGAAACACAGTAGAGTAGAAGAGTGCTCTTTTCTCAAAAGCAGAGTGTGTTTCTTGTAAGACAAGCGAGCTTTTGTTTCCCAACCCTAAATGGAGTTGAATCACATGCAGTTTCTTTTCCTACGAGCAAGAGTTGTTTTCTGGTAAGAAGAGTCACTATTGTGCTCCCATTGCCATACACAGTACAAATAGCACTCGCGTCTTTTCCCAGCAAGTACAGTGTATTGGACTGAAGCGGAGCTACTGTTCTTGTCAGTTTCCTAAGCAGAGTTGAACTAATATGGCCCGTGTGTGTAGGAAGCACAGTTCTTTTATTCTGAGCAAGCTCACTGTTCGGATTCCATAGGATACACAGTAGAGTAGAAGAGTGCTCTTTTCTCCAAAGCAGACTGTGTTTCTTGTAAGTTGAGCTAGCGTTTGTTTCCCAGTCCTAAATGGAGTTGAATCACATGCAGTTTTTGGTCCTACGAGCAAGAGTTGTTTCCTGGTAAGGAAAGTCACTATTGTGCTCCCATTGCCATACACAGTACAAATAGCACTCGCATCTGTTCCCAACAAGTACAGTGTATTGGACTGAAGCGGAGCTACTGTTTTTGTCAGTTTCCTAAGCAGAGTTGAACTAGATATGGCCCGTGTGTGTAGGAAGCACAGTTCTTTTGTTCTGAGCAAGCTCACTGTTCGGACCCCATAGGAAACACAGTTGAGTAGAAGAGTGCTCTTTTCTCAAAAGCAGAGAGTGTTTCTTGTAAGGCAAGCTAGCGTTTGTTTCCCAGTCCTAAATGGAGTTGAATCACATGCAGTTTTTGGTCCTACGAGCAAGAGGTTTTTTTTGGTAAAGAAAGTCACTATTGTGCTCCCATTGCCATACACAGTACACATAGCACTCACGTCTGTTCCCAGCAAGTGCAGTGTATTGGACTGAAGCGGAGCTACTCTTCAGGTCAGTTTCCTAAGCATAGTTGAACTAGATATGGCCCCTGAGTGTAGGAAGTACAGTTCTTTTGTTCTGAGCAAGCTCACTCTTCGGACCCCATTGGAAACACAGTAGAGTAGAAGAGTGCTCTCTTTTCAAAAGCAGAGTATGTTTCTTGTAAGATGAGCTAGCGTTTGTTTCCCAGTCCTAAATGGAGTTGAATCACATGCAGTTTTTGGTCCTACGTACAAGAGTTTTTTTCTGGTAAGGAAAGTCACTATTGCTTTCCCATTGCCGTACACAGTACTAATAGCACTCGCGTCTGTTCCCAGCAAGTACAGTGTATTGGACTGAAGAGGATCTACTGTTCTTGTCAGTTTCCTAAGCAGAATTGAACTAGATATGGCCGTATTTGTAGGAAGCACAGTTCTTTTGTTCTGAGCAAACTCACTGTTCTGGCCCTATAGGAAACACGGTAGAGTAGAAGAGTGCTCTTTTCTCAAAAGCAGAGTGTGTTTCTTGTAAGTTGAGCTAGCGTTTGTTTCCAAGTCCTAAATGGAGTTGAATCACATGCAGTTTCTGGTCCTACCAGCAAGAGTTGTTTTCTGGTAAGAAGAGTCACTATTGTGCTCCCATTGTCATACACAAGGCAAATAGCACTGGCGTCTAATCCCAGCAAGTACAGTGTATTGGACTGAAGAGGATCTACCTTTCTTGTCAGTTTCCTAAGCAGAGTTGAACTATATATGGCCCGTGTGTGTAGGAAGCACAGTTCTTTTGTTCTGAGCAAGCTCACTGTTCGGACCCCATAGGAAACACAGTAGAGTAGAAGACTGCTCTTTTCTCAAAAGCAGAGTGTGTTTCTTGTAAGGCGAGCTAGCGTTTGTTTCCCAGGCCTAAGTGGAGTTGAATCACATGCAGTTTCTGGTCCTACGAGCAAGAGTTGTTTTCTGGTAAGAAGAGTCACTATTGCGCTCCCATTGTCATACACAGGGCAAATAGCACTGGCGTCTGTTCCCAGCAAGTACAGTGTATTGGACTGAAGCGGAGCTACTCTTCATGTCAGTTTCCTAAGCATAGTTGAACTAGATATGGCCCCTGTGTGTAGGAAGCACAGTTCTTTTGTTCTGAGCAAGCTCACTGTTCGGACCCCATTGGAAACACTGTAGAGTAGAAGAGTGCTCTTTTCTCTAAAGCAGAGTATGTTTCTTGTAAGGCGAGCTAGCGTTTGGTTCTCTGTCCTAAATGGAGTTGAATCACATGCAGTTTCTTGTCCTACGAGCAAGAGTTGTTTTCTGGTAAGAAGAGTCACTATTGTGCTCCCATTGTCATAAACAGGGCAAATAGCACTGGCGTCTGTTCCCAGCATGTACAGTGTATTGGACTGAAGAGGATCTACTGTTCTTGTCAGTTTCCTAAGCAGAATTGAATTAGATATGGCCGTATTTGTAGAAAGCACAGTTCTGTTCTTCTGAGCAAACTCAGTGTTCTGGCCCTATAGGAAACACAGTAGAGTAGAAGAGTGCTCTTTTCTCAAAAGCAGAGTGTGTTTCTTGTAAGGCAAGCTAGCTTTTGTTTCCCAACCCTAAATGGAGTTGAATCACATGCAGTTTCTTGTCCTACGAGCAAGAGTTGTTTTCTGGTAAGAAGAGTCACTATTGTGCTCCCATTGCCATACACAGTACAAATAGCACTCGCGTCTTTTCCCAGCAAGTACAGTGTATTGGACTGAAGCGGAGCTACTGTTCTTGTCAGTTTCCTAAGCAGAGTTGAACTAATATGGCCCGTGTGTGTAGGAAGCACAGTTCTTTTATTCTGAGCAAGCTCACTGTTCGGATTCCATAGGATACACAGTAGAGTAGAAGAGTGCTCTTTTCTCCAAAGCAGACTGTGTTTCTTGTAAGTTGAGCTAGCATTTGTTTCCCAGTCCTAAATGGAGTTGAATCACATGCAGTTTTTGGTCCTACGAGCAAGAGTTGTTTTTTGGTAAGGAAAGTCACTATTGTGCTCCCATTGCCATACACAGTACAAATAGCACTCGCATCTGTTCCCAACAAGTACAGTGTATTGGACTGAAGCGGAGCTACTGTTTTTGTCAGTTTCCTAAGCAGAGTTGAACTAGATATGGCCCGTGTGTGTAGGAAGCACAGTTCTTTTGTTCTGAGCAAGCTCACTGTTCGGACCCCATAGGAAACACAGTTGAGTAGAAGAGTGCTCTTTTCTCAAAAGCAGAGAGTGTTTCTTGTAAGGCAAGCTAGCGTTTGTTTCCCAGTCCTAAATGGAGTTGAATCACATGCAGTTTTTGGTCCTACGAGCAAGAGTTGTTTTCTGGTAAGGAAAGTCACTATTGCACTCACATTGCCATACACAGTGCAAATAGCACTCACGTCTGTTCCAAGCAAGTACAGTGTATGGACTGAAGAGGAGCTACTGTTCTTGTCAGTTTCCTAAGTAGAGTTGAACTAGACATGGCCCGTTTGTGTAGGAAGCATAGTTCTTTTCTTCTGAACAAGCTCACTGTTCAGATCCCATAGGATACACAGTAGAGTAGAAGAGTGCTCTTTTCTCAAAAGCAGAGTTTGTTTCTTGTAAGGCGAGCTAGCCTTTGTTTCCCAGTCCTAAATGGAGTTGAATCCCATGCAGATTCTTCTCATATAAGCAAGAGTTGTTTTCTGGTAAGAAGAGTCACTATTGCGCTCCCATTGTCATACACAGTGCAAATTGCACTGGCGTCTGTTCACAGCATGTACAGGGTATTGGACTGAAGAGGATCTACTGTTCTTGTCAGTTTCCTAAGCAGAATTGAACTAGATATGGCCGTGTTTGTAGGAAGCACAGTTCTTTTTTTCTGAGCAAGCTCAATGTTCTGGCCCTATAGGAAACACAATAGAATAGAAGAGTGCTCTTGTCTCAAAAGCAGAGTGTGTTTCTTGTAAGGCAAGCTAGCGTTTGTTTCCCAGTCCTAAATGTAGTTGAATCACATGCAGTTTTTCGTCCTATGAGCAAGAGTTTTTTTCTGGTAAGGAAAGTAACTATTGCTCTCCCACCGCCATACACAGTGCAAATAGCACTGGCGTGGGTTCCCAGCAAGTACAGTGTATTGGACTGAAGAGGAGCTACCGTTCTTGTCAGTTTCCTAAGCAGAGTTGAACTAGATATGGCAGTGTTTGTAGGAAGCACAGTTCTTTTGTTCTGAGCAAGCTCACTGTTCGGACCCCATAGGAAACAGAGTCGAGTAGAAGAGTGCTCTTTTCTCAAAAGAAGAGTGTGTTTCTTGCAAGGCGAGCTAGCGTTTGTTTCCCATTCCTAAATGGAGTTGAATCACATGCAGTTTCTGGTCCTACGAGCAAGAGTTGTTTTCTGGTAAGAAGAGTCACTATTGCGCTCCCATTGTCATACACAGGGCAAATAGCACTGGCGTCTGTTCCCAGCAAGTACAGTGTATTGGACTGAAGCGGAGCTACTCTTCATGTCAGTTTCCTAAGCATAGTTGAACTAGATATGGCCCCTGTGTGTAGGAAGTACAGTTCTTTTGTTCTGAGCAAGCTCACTCTTCGGACCCCATTGGAAACACAGTAGAGTAGAAGAGTGCTCTTTCTCAAAAGCAGAGTATGTTTCTTGTAAGATGAGCTAGCGTTTGTTTCCCAGTCCTAAATGGAGTTGAATCACATGCAGTTTTTGGTCCTACGAACAAGAGTTTTTTTCTGGTAAGAAAAGTCACTATTGCTTTCCCATTGCCATACACAGTACTAATAGCACTCGCGTCTGTTCCCAGCAAGTACAGTGTATTGGACTGAAGAGGATCTACTGTTCTTGTCAGTTTCCTAAGCAGAATTGAATTAGATATGGCCGTATTTGTAGAAAGCACAGTTCTGTTCTTCTGAGCAAACTCAGTGTTCTGGCCCTATAGGAAACACAGTAGAGTAGAAGAGTGCTCTTTTCTCAAAAGCAGAGTGTGTTTCTTGTAAGACAAGCTAGCTTTTGTTTCCCAACCCTAAATGGAGTTGAATCACATGCAGTTTGTTTTCCTACGAGCAAGAGTTGTTTTCTGGTAAGAAGAGTCACTTTTGTGCTCCCATTGCCATACACAGTACAAATAGCACTCGCGTCTTTTCCCAGCAAGTACAGTGTATTGGACTGAAGCAGAGCTACTGTTCTTGTCAGTTTCCTAAGCAGAGTTGAACTAATATGGCCCGTGTGTGTAGGAAGCACAGTTCTTTTATTCTGAGCAAGCTCACTGTTCGGATTCCATAGGATACACAGTAGAGTAGAAGAGTGCTCTTTTCTCCAAAGCAGACTGTGTTTCTTGTAAGTTGAGCTAGCGTTTGTTTCCCAGTCCTAAATGGAGTTGAATCACATGCAGTTTTTGGTCCTACGAGCAAGAGTTGTTTCCTGGTAAGGAAAGTCACTATTGTGCTCCCATTGCCATACACAGTACAAATAGCACTCGCATCTGTTCCCAACAAGTACAGTGTATTGGACTGAAGCGGAGCTACTGTTTTTGTCAGTTTCCTAAGCAGAGTTGAACTAGATATGGCCCGTGTGTGTAGGAAGCACAGTTCTTTTGTTCTGAGCAAGCTCACTGTTCGGACCCCATAGGAAACACAGTTGAGTAGAAGAGTGCTCTTTTCTCAAAAGCAGAGAGTGTTTCTTGTAAGGCAAGCTAGCGTTTGTTTCCCAGTCCTAAATGGAGTTGAATCACATGCAGTTTTTGGTCCTACGAGCAAGAGGTTTTTTTTGGTAAAGAAAGTCACTATTGTGCTCCCATTGCCATATACAGTACATATAGCACTCACGTCTGTTCCCAGCAAGTGCAGTGTATTGGACTGAAGAGGAGCTACTGTTCTTGTCAGTTTCCTAAGCATAGTTGAACTAGATATGGCCCCTGTGTGTAGGAAGCACAGTTCTTTTGTTCTGAGCAAGGTCACTGTTCGGACCCCATTGGAAACACAGTAGAGTAGAAGAGTGCTCTTTTCTCAAAAGCAGAGTATGTTTCTTGTAAGGCGAGCTAGCGTTTGGTTCCCTGTCCTAAATGGAGTTGAATCACATTCAGTTTCTTGTCCCACGAGCAAGAGTTGTTTTCTGGTAAGAAGAGTCACTATTGTGCTCCCATTGTCACACACAGAGCAAATAGCACTGGCGTCTGTTCCCAGCATGTCCAGTGTATTGGACTGAAGAGGATCTACTGTTCTTGTCAGTTTCCTAAGCAGAATTGAATTAGATATGGCCGTATTTGTAGGAAGCCCAGTCCTTTTGTTCTGAGCAAACTCAGTGTTCTGGCCCTATAGGAAACACAGTAGAGTAGACGAGTGCTCTTTTCTCCAAAGCAGAGTGTGTTTCTTGTTCGGCGAGCTAGCGTTTGTTTCCCAGTCCTAAATGGAGTTGAATCACATGCAGTTTTTGGTCCTATGAGCAAGAGTTGTTTTCTGGTAAGGAAAGTCACTGTTGTGCTCCCATTGCCATACACAGTGCAAATAGCACTAGCGTCTGTTCCCAGCAAGTACAGTGTATTGGACTGAAGCGGAGCTACTGTTCTTGTCAGTTTCCTAAGCAGAGTTGAACTAGATATGGCCCGTGTGTGTAGGAAGCACTGTTCTTTTGTTCTGAGCAAGCTCACTGTTCGGATCCCATAGGATACACAGTAGAGTAGAAGAGTGCTCTTTTCTCAAAAGCAGAGTGTGTTTCTTGTAATCGAGCTAGCTTTTGTTTCCCAGTCCTAAATGGAGTTGAATCACATGCAGTTTCTTGTCCTACGAGCAAGAGTTGTTTTCTGGTAAGAAGAGTCACTATTGTGCTCCCATTGCCATACACAGTACAAATAGCACTCGCGTCTGTTCCCAGCAAGTACAGTGTATTGGACTGAAGCGGAGCTACTGTTCTTGACAGTTTCCTAAGCAGAGTTGAACTAATATGGTCCGTGTGTGTAGGAAGCACAGTTCTTTTATTCTGAGCAAGCTCACTGTTCGGATTCCATAGGATACACAGTAGAGAAGAAGAGTGCTCTTTTCTCCAAAGCAGACTGTGTTTCTTGTAAGGTGAGCTAGCATTTGTTTCCCAGTCTAAATGGAGTTGAATCACATGCAGTTTCTTCTCCTACGAGCAAGAGTTATTTTCTGGTAAGAAGAGTCACTATTGTGCTCCCATTGTCATACACAGGGTAAATAGCACTGGCGTCTGTTCCCAGCATGTACAGTGTATTGGACTGAAGAGGACCTACTGTTCTGGTCACTTTCCTAAGCAGAATTGAACTATATAAGGCTGTATTTGTAGGAAGCACAGTTCTTTTTTTCTGAGCAAACTCACTGTTCTGGCCCTATAGGAAACACAGTAGAGTAGAAGAGTCCTCTTTTCTCAAAAGCAGAGTGTGTTTCTTGTAAGTTGAGCTAGCGTTTGTTTCCCAGTCCTAAATGGAGTTGAATCACATGCAGTTTTTGGTCCTATGAGCAAGAGTTGTTTTCTGGTAAGGAAAGTCACTATTGTGCTCCCATTGCCATACACAGTACAAATAGCACTCGCGTCTGTTTCCAACAAGTACAGTGTATTGGACTGAAGCAGAGCTACTGTTTTTGTCAGTTTCCTAAGCAGAGTTGAACTAGATATGGCCCGTGTGTGTAGGAAGCACAGTTCTTTTGTTCTGAGCAAGCTCACTGTTCGGACCCCATAGGAAACACAGTCGAGTAGAAGAGTGCTCTTTTCTCAAAAGCAGAGAGTGTTTCTTGTAAGGCGAGCTAGCGTTTGTTTCCCAGTCCTAAATGGAGTTGAATCACATGCAGTTTTTGGTCCTATGAGCAAGAGTTTTTTTTTTGTAAGGAAAGTCACTATTGTGCTCCCATTGCCATACACAGTACATATAGCACTCGCGTCTGTTCCCAGCAAATGCAGTGTATTGGACTGAAGAGGAGCTACTGTTCTTGTCAGTTTCCTAAGCAGAATTGAACTAGATATGGCCCATGTGTGTAGGAAACACAGTTCTTTTGTTCTGAGCAAGCTCACTTTTCTGGCCCCATAGGAAACACAGTAGAGTAGAAGAGTGCTCTTTTCCCAAAAGCAGAGTGTGTTTCTTGTAAGTTGAGCTAGCGTTTGTTTCCAAGTCCTAAATGGAGTTGAATCACATGCAGTTTCTGGTCCTACCAGCAAGAGTTGTTTCTGGTAAGAAGAGTCACTATTGTGCTCCCATTGTCATACACAAGGCAAATAGCACTGGCATCTAATCCCAGCAAGTACAGTGTATTGGACTGAAGAGGATCTACCTTTCTTGTCAGTTTCCTAAGCAGAGTTGAACTAGATATGGCCCGTGTGTGTAGGAAGCACAGTTCTTTTGTTCTGAGCAAGCTCACTGTTCGGACCCCATAGGAAAAACAGTAGCGTAGAAGACTGCTCTTTTCTCAAAAGCAGAGTGTGTTTCTTGTAAGTCAAGCTAGCATTTGTTTCCCAGTCCTAAATGGAGTTGCATCACATGCAGTTTTTGGTCCTATGAGCAAGAGTTGTTTTCTGGTAAGAAGAGTCACTATTGTGCTCCCATTGTCATGCACAGGGAAAATAGCACTGGCGTTGTTCCCAGCAAGTACAGTGTATTGGACTGAAGAGGATCTACTGTTCTTTTCATTTTCGTAAGCAGAATTGAACTAGATATGGCCCGTGTATGTAGGAAGCACAGTTCTTTTGTTCTAAGCAAGCTAACTGTTTTGGCCCTATAGAAAACACTGTAGAGTAGAAGAGTGATCATTTCTCAAAAGCAGAGTGTGTTTCTTGTAAGGCGAGCTAGCGTTTGTTTCCTAGTCAGAAATGGAGTTGAATCCCATGCAGTTTCTGGTCCTACCAGTAAGAGGTGTTTTCTGATAAGAAGAGTCACTATTGCGCTCCTATTACCATACACAGTGGAAATAGCACTCGTGTCTGTTCCCAGCTAGTACAGTGTATTGGACTGAAGAGGAGCTACCATTCTTGTCAGTTTCCTTAGCAGAGTTGAACTAGATATGGCCCGTGTGTGTAGGAAGCAGAGTTCTTTGTTCTGAGCAAGCTCACTATTCGGACCCCATAGGAAACACAGTAGAGTAGAAGAGTGCTCTTTTCTCAAAAGCAGAGTGTGTTTCTTATAAGGCGAGCTAGCAGTTTCCTATGTGGCCAGACGAGTGAGCTTGCTCAGAACAAAAGAACTGTGCTTCCTACACACATGGGCCATATCTAGTTCAACTCTGCGTCGAAAACTAACAAGAACAGTAGATCCTCATCAGTCCAATACACTGTACATGCTGGGAACAGACGCCAGTGCTCTTTGCCCTGTGTATGACAATGGGAGCACAATAGTGACTCTTATTACCAGAAAACAACTCTTGCTCATAGGACAAGAAACTGCATGTGATTCAACTCCATTTAGGACTGAGAAACAAACGCTAGCTCGCCTTACAAGAAACACACTCTGCTTTTGAGAAAAGAGCACTCTTCTACTCTACTGTGTTTCCTAAAGTGCCAGAACAGTAAGCTTGCTCAGAACAAAAGAACTGTGCTTCCTACACACACGGGCCATATCTAGTTCAATTCTGCTTAGGAAACTGACTAGAACAGTAGCTCCTCTTCAGTCAAATACACTGTACTTGCTGGGAACATACGCGAGTGCTATTTGCACTCTGTACAGCAATGGGAGCGCAATAGTGACTATTCTTACCAGAAAACAACTCTTGCTCGTAGGACCAGAAACTGAATGTCATTCAACTCCATTTAGGACTGGGAAACAAACGCTAGCTTGCCTTACAAGAAGCACACTCTGCTTTTGAGAAAAGAGCACTCTTCTACTCTACTGTGTTTCCTATAGCGGCAGAACAGTGAGCTTGCTCAGAACAAAAGAACTGTGATTCCTACACACACGGCCATATCTAGTTCAATTCTGTTTAGTAAACTGACAAGAACAGTAGATCCTCTTCAGTGCAATACACTGTACATGCTGGGAACAGACGCAAGTGCTATTTGCACTGTGTTCAGCAATGGGAGCACAATAGTGACTCTTCTCACCAGAAAACAACTCTTGCTCGTATGACCAGAAACTGCATGTGATTCAACTCCATTTACAACTGGGAAACAAACACCAGCTCGCCTTACAAGAAACCCACTCTGCTTTTGAGAAAAGAGCAATCTTCTACTCTACTGTGCTTCCTATAGGCCCAGAACAGTGAGCTTTCTCAGAACAAAAGAACTGTGCTTCCTGCACACACAGTGGATATCTAGTTCAACTCTGCTTAGGAAACTGACAAAAACAGTAGCTCCTCTTCAGTCCAATACACTGTACTTGCTGGGAACAGACGCGAGTGCTATTAGCACTGTGTACAGCAATGGGTGCACAATAGTGACTCTTCTTACCAGAAAACAATTCTGGCTCTTAGGACAAGAAACTGCATGTGATTCAACTCAACTTAGGACTGGGAAACAAAGGCTATACTGCCTTACACGAAACAAGCTCTGCTTTTGAGAAAAGGGCACACTTCTACTCTACTGTGTTTCCTATTGGGTCCGAACAGTGAGCTTGCTCAGAACAAAAGAACTGTGCTTCCTACACACACGGGCCATATCTAGTTCAATTCTGCTTAGGAAACTGACAAGAACAGTAGATTCCCCTTCAGTCCAATACACTGTACTTGCTGTGAAAAGACGCCAGTGCTATTTGCACTGTGTATGACAATGGGAGCACAAAAGTGACTCTTGTTACCACAAAACAACTATTGGTCCTAGGACCACAAACTGCATGGGACTCAACTCCTTTTAGGACTGTGAAACAAACGATAGCTTGCCTTACAAGAAACACACTCTGCTTTTGAGAAAAGAACACTCTTCTACTCTACTGTGTTTCCTATAGGGCCAGAACAGTGAGCTTGCTCAGAAAAAAATAATGTGCTTCATACACACACGGGCCATATCTAGTTCAACTCTGCATAGGAAACTGACAAGAACAGTAGCTCTTCTTCAGTCCAATACACTGTACTTGCTGGGAACAGACTCCAGTGCTATTTGCACTGTGTATGACAATGGGAGCGCAATAGTGACTTCCCTTACCAGAAAACAACTCTTGCTCGTAGGACCCAAAACTGCATGTTATTCAACTCAATTTATGACTGGGAAATAAACGCTAGCTCACCTTACAAGAAACACACTCTGCTTTTGAGAAAAGAGCACTCTTCTCCTCTACTGTGTTTCCTATAGGGCCAGAAGAGTGAGCTTACTCAGAACAAAAGAACTGTGCTTCCTACACACACGGGCCATATCTAGTTCAACTCTGCTTAGGAAACTGACAAGAACAGTAGCTCTTCTTCAGTCCAAAACACTGTACTTGCTGGGAACAGACGCGAGTGCTATTTACACTGTGTACAGCAATGGGAGCACAATAGTGTATCTTCTTACCAGAAAACGACTCTTGCTCATAGGACCAGAAACTGCATGGGATTCAACTCCATTTAGGACTGGGAAACAAACGCTAGCTCACCTTACAAGAAACACACTCTGCTTTTGAGAAAAGAGCACTCTTCTACTCTACTGTGTTTCCTATAGCACCAGAACAGTGAGCTTGCTCAGAACAAAAGAACTGTGCTTCCTACACACACGGGCCTTATCTAGTTCCACTCTGCTTAGGAAACTGACTAGAACAGTAGCTCCTCTTCAGTCCAATACACTGTACTTGCTGGGAACAGATGCGAGTGCTATTTGCACTGTGTACAGCAATGGGAGTGCAATAGTGACTCTTCTTACCAGAAAACAACTCTTGCTCGTAGGACCAGAAACTGCATGTGATTCATCTCCACTTAGGACTGGGAAACAAACGCTATCTTGCCTTACACGAAACAAGCTCTGCTTTTGAGAAAAGGGCACACTTCTACTCTATTGTGTTTCCTATGGGGTCCGAACAGTGAGCTTGCTCAGAAAAAAAGAACTGTGCTTCCTACACACACGGGCCATATCTAGTTCAACTCTGCTTAGGAAACTGACAAGAACAGTAGCTCCTCTTCAGTCCAATACACTGTACTTGATTGGAACAGACAGAAGTGCTATTTGTACTGTGTATGGCAATGGGAGCGTAATAGTGACTCTTCTTACCAAAAAACAACTCTACTCGTAGGACCAGAAACTGCATGTGATTCAACTTCATTTAGGACTGGGAAACAAAAGCTAGCTCGCCTTACAAGAAACACACTCTGCTTTTGAGAAAAGAGCACACTTCTACTCTACTGTGTTTCATATGTGGTCCGAACAGTGATCTTGCTCAGAACAAAAGATCTGTGCTTCCTACACACACATGGCCATATCTAGTTCAACTCTGCTTAGGAAACTGACAAGAACAGTAGCTCTTCTTCAGTCCAATACACTGTACTTGCTGGGAACAGACACCAGTGGTATTTGCACTGTGTACGGCAATGGGAGCACAATAGTGACTCTTTTTACCAGAAAACAACTCTTGCTCGTACGACCAGAAACTGCATGTGATTCAACTCCATTTATGACTGGGAAACAAACTCCAGCTCGACTTACAAGAAACACAGTCTGCTTTTGAGAAAAGAGCACTCTTCTACTGTAATTGTGTTTCCTATAGCGCCAGAACAGTGAGCTTGCTCAGAAAAAAAGAACTGTGCTTCCTGCACACACGGGCCATATCTAGTTCAACTCTGCTTAGGAAACTGACTAGAACAGTAGCTCCTCTTCAGTCCAATACACTGTACTTGCTGGGAACATATGCGAGTGCTGTTTGCACTGTGTACAGCAATGGGAGTGCAATAGTGACTCTTCTTACCAGAAAAAATTTTCTGGCTCTTAGGACCAGAAACTGCATGTGATTCCACTCCACATAGGACTGGGAAACAAACGCTATCTTGCCTTACACAAAACAAGCTCTGCTTTTGAGAAAAGGGCACACTTCTACTCTACTGTGTTTCCTATGGGGTCCGAACAGTGTGCTTGCTCAGAACAAAAGAACTGTGCTTACTACACACACGGTCATATCTAGTTCAATTCTGCTTATGAAACTGACAAGAACAGTAGATCCTCTTCAGTCCCATACACTGTACTTGCTGGGAACAGACGCCAGTGCTATTTGCCCTGTGTATGACAATGGGAGCGCAATAGTGACTCTTCTTACCAGAAAACAACTCTTGCTCGTAGGACCAGAAACTGCATGTGATTCAACTCCATTTAGGACTGGGAAACAAACGCTAGCTCGCCTTACAAGAAACACACTCTGCTTTTGAGAAAAGATCACTCTTCTACTCTACTGTGTTTCCTATAGAGCCAGAATAGTGAGCTTACTCAGAACAAAAGAAATGTGCTTCCTACACACACGGGCCATATCTAGTTCAATTCTGCTTAGGAAACTGACAAGAACAGTAGCTCTTCTTCAGTCCAATACACTGTACTTGCTGGGAACAGACACCAGTGGTATTTGCACTGTGTACGGCAATGGGAGCACAATAGTGAAACTTTTTACCACAAAACAACTCTTGCTCGTAGGACCAGAAACTGCATGTGATTCAACTCCATTTATGACTGGGAAACAAACACCAGCTCACCTTACAAGAAACACATTCTGCTTTTGAGAAAAGAGCACTCTTCTACTCTACTGTGTTTCCTATAGGGCCAGAACAGTGAGCTTGCTCAGAACAAAAGAACTGTGCTTCCTGCACACACGGGCCATATCTAGTTCAACTCTGCTTAGGGAACTGACTAGAACAGTAGCTCCTCTTCAGTCCAAAACACTGTACTTGCTGGGAACATACACGAGTGCTATTTGCACTGTGTAAAGCAATGGGAGTGCAATAGTGACTCTTCTTACCAGAAAACATTTCTGGCTCTTAGGACCAGAAACTGCATGTGATTCAACTCCACTTAGGACTGGGAAACTAACGCTATCTTGCCTTACACGAAAGAAGCTCTGCTTTTGAGAAAAGGGCACACTTCTACTCTACTGTGTTTCCTATCGGTTCCGAACAGTGAGCTTGCTCAGAACAAAAGAACTGTGCTTCCTACACACACGGTCATATCTAGTTCAATTCTGCTCATGAAACTGACAAGAACAGTAGATCCTCTTCAGTCCCATACACTGTACTTGCTGGGAACAGACGCCAGTGCTATTTGCCCTGTGTATGACAATGGGAGCGCAATAGTGACTCTTCTTACCAGAAAACAACTCTTGCTTGTAGGACCAGAAACTGCATGTGATTCAACTCCATATAGGACTGGGAAACAAACGCTAGCTCGCCTTACAAGAAACACACTCTGCTTTTGAGAAAAGATCACTCTTCTACTCTACTGTGTTTCCTATAGAGCCAGAATAGTGAGCTTGCTCAGAACAAAAGAAATGTGCTTCCTACACACACGGGCCATATCTAGTTTAATTCTGCTTAGGAAACTGACAAGAACAGTAGCTCCTCTTCAGTCCAATACACTGTTCTTGCTGGGAACAGACGCCAGTGCTATTTGTACTGTGTATGGCAATGGGACAACAATAGTGACTTTCTTTACCAGAAAAAAACTCTTGCTCGTAGGACCAAAAACTGCATGTGATTCAACTCCATTTAGGACTGGGAAACATACGCTAGCTCGCCTTACAAGAAACACACTCTGCCTTTGAGAAAATTATACTCTTCTACTCTACTGTGTTTCTTATGGGGTCAGAACAGTGAGGTTGCTCAGAACAAAAGATCTGTGCTTCCTACACACACGGGCCATATCTAGATCAATTCTCCTTAGGAAACTGACAAGGACAGTAGATCCTCTTCAGTCCAATACACTGTACATGCTGGGAATAGACGCCAGTGCTATTTGCCCTGTGTATGACAATGGGAGCGCAATAGTGACTCTTCTTACCAGAAAACAACTCTTGCTCGTAGGACCAGAAACTGCATGTGATTCAACTCCATTTAGGACTTCGAAACAATCGTTAGCTCGCCTTACAAGAAACACACTCTGCTTTTGAGAAAAGAGCACTCTTCTACTCTACTGTGTTTCCAATAGGGCCTGAATAGTGAGCTTGCTCAGAACAAAAGAACTGTGCTTCCTACACACACGGGCCATATCTAGTTCAACTCTGTTTAGTAAACTGACAAGAACAGTAGATCCTCTTCAGTCCAATACACTGTACATGCTGGGAACAGACGCCAGTGGTATTTGCACTGTGTACGGCAGTGGGAGCACAAGGGTGACACTTTTTACCAGAAAACAACTCTTGCTCATAGGACCAGAAACTGCATGTGATTCAACTCCATTTACGACTGGGAAACAAACACCAGCTTGCCTTACAAGAAACACACTCTGCTTTTGAGAAAAGAGCAATCTTCTACTCTACTGTGTTTCCTATAGGCCCAGAACAGTGAGCTTTCTCAGAACAAAAGAACTGTGCTTCCTGCACACACAGGGGATATCTAGTTCAACTCTGCTTAGGAAACTGACAAAAACAGTAGCTCCTCTTCAGTCCAATACACTGTACTTGCTGGGAACAGACGCGAGTGCTATTAGCACTGTGTACAGCAATGGGAGCACAATAGTGACTCTTCTTACCAGAAAACAATTCTGGCTCTTAGGACAAGAAACTGCATGTGATTCAACTCAACTTAGGACTGGGAAACAAAGGCTATACTGCCTTACACGAAACAAGCTCTGCTTTTGAGAAAAGGGCACACTTCTACTCTACTGTGTTTCCTATTGGGCCGAACAGTGAGCCTGCTCAGAACAAAAGAACTGTGCTTCCTACACACACGGGCCATATCTAGTTCAATTCTGCTTAGGAAACTGACAAGAACAGTAGATCCCCTTCAGTCCAATACACTGTACTTGCTGTGAAAAGACGCCAGTGCTATATGCACTTTGTATGACAATGGGAGCCCAAAAGTGACTCTTGTTACCACAAAACAACTCTTGGTCCTAGGACCACAAACTGCATGGGACTCAACTCCTTTTAGGACTGTGAAACAAATGATAGCTTGCCTTACAAGAAACACACTCTGCTTTTGAGAAAAGAACACTCTTCTACTCTACTGTGTTTCATATAGGGCCAGAACAGTGAGCTTGCTCAGAACAAAATAATGTGCTTCATACACACACGGGCCATATCTAGTTCAACTCTGCATAGGAAACTGAAAAGAACAGTAGCTCTTCTTCAGTCCAATACACTGTACTTGCTGGGAACAGACTCCAGTGCTATTTGCACTGTGTATGACAATGGGAGCGCAATAGTGACTTCCCTTACCAGAAAACAACTCTTGCTCGTAGGACCCAAAACTGCATGTTATTCAACTCCATTTACGACTGGGAAATAAACGCTAGCTCACCTTACAAGAAACACACTCTGCTTTTGAGAAAAGAGCACTCTTCTCCTCTACTGTGTTTCCTATAGGGCCAGAAGAGTGAGCTTGCTCAGAACAAAAGAACTGTGCTTCCTACACACACGGGCCATATCTAGTTCAACTCTGCTTAGGAAACTGACAAGAACAGTAGCTCTTCTTCAGTCCAATACACTGTACTTGCTGGGAACAGACGCGAGTGCTATTTACACTGTGTACAGCAATGGGAGCACAATAGTGTCTCTTCTTACCAGAAAACGACTCTTGCTCATAGGACCAGAAACTGCATGGGATTCAACTCCATTTAGGACTGGGAAACAAAGGCTAGCTCACATTACAAGAAACACACTCTGCTTTTGAGAAAAGAGCACTCTTCTACTCTACTGTGTTTCCTACAACGCCAGAACAGTGAGCTTGCTCAGAACAAAAGAACTGTGCTTCCTACACACACGGGCCATATCTAGTTCCACTCTGCTTAGGAAACTGACTAGAACAGTAGCTCCTCTTCAGTCCAATACACTGTACTTGCTGGGAACAGATGCGAGTGCTATTTGCACTGTGTACAGCAATGGGAGTGCAATAGTGACTCTTCTTACCAGAAAACAACTCTTGCTCGTAGGACCACAAACTGCATGTGATTCATCTCCACTTAGGACTGGGAAACAAACGCTATCTTGCCTTACACGAAACAAGCTCTGCTTTTGAGAAAAGGGCACACTTCTACTCTATTGTGTTTCCTATGGGGTCCGAACAGTGAGCTTGCTCAGAAAAAAAGAACTGTGCTTCCTACACACACGGGCCATATCTAGTTCAACTCTGCTTAGGAAACTGACAAGAACAGTAGCTCCTCTTCAGTCCAATACACTGTACTTGATTGGAACAGACAGAAGTGCTATTTGTACTGTGTATGGCAATGGGAGCGTAATAGTGACTCTTCTTACCAAAAAACAACTCTACTCGTAGGACCAGAAACTGCATGTGATTCAACTTCATTTAGGACTGGGAAACAAAAGCTAGCTCGCCTTACAAGAAACACACTCTGCTTTTGAGAAAAGAGCACACTTCTACTCTACTGTGTTTCATATGTGGTCCGAACAGTGATCTTGCTCAGAACAAAAGATCTGTGCTTCCTACACACACATGGCCATATCTAGTTCAACTCTGCTTAGGAAACTGACAAGAACAGTAGCTCTTCTTCAGTCCAATACACTGTACTTGCTGGGAACAGACACCAGTGGTATTTGCACTGTGTACGGCAATGGGAGCACAATAGTGACTCTTTTTACCAGAAAACAACTCTTGCTCGTACGACCAGAAACTGCATGTGATTCAACTCCATTTATGACTGGGAAACAAACTCCAGCTCGACTTACAAGAAACACAGTCTGCTTTTGAGAAAAGAGCACTCTTCTACTGTAATTGTGTTTCCTATAGCGCCAGAACAGTGAGCTTGCTCAGAACAAAAGAACTGTGCTTCCTGCACACACGGGCCACATCTAGTTCAACTCTGTTTAGGAAACTGACTAGAACAGTAGCTCCTCTTCAGTCCAATACACTGTACTTGCTGGGAACATATGCGAGTGCTGTTTGCACTGTGTACAGCAATGGGAGTGCAATAGTGACTCTTCTTACCAGAAAACAATTCTGGCTCTTAGGACCAGAAACTGCATGTGATTCAACTCCACATAGGACTGGGAAACAAACGCTATCTTGCCTTACACGAAACAAGCTCTGCTTTTGAGAAAAGGGCACACTTCTACTCTACTGTGTTTCCTATGGGGTCCAAACAGTGAGCTTGCTCAGAACAAAAGAACTGTGCTTACTACACACACGGTCATATCTAGTTCAATTCTGCTTATGAAACTGACAAGAACAGTAGATCCTCTTCAGTCCCATACACTGTACTTGCTGGGAACAGACGCCTGTGCTATTTGCCCTGTGTATGACAATAAGAGCGCAATAGTGACTCTTCTTACCAGAAAACAACTCTTGCTCGTAGGACCAGAAACTGCATGTGATTCAACTCCATTTAGGACTGGCAAACAAACGCTAGCTCGCCTTAAAAGAAACACACTCTGCTTTTGAGAAAAGATCACTCTTCTACTCTACTGTGTTTCCTATAGAGCCAGAATAGTGAGCTTGCTCAGAACAAAAGAAATGTGCTTCCTACACACACGGGCCATATCTAGTTCAATTCTGCTTAGGAAACTGACAAGAACAGTAGCTCTTCTTCAGTCCAATACACTGTACTTGCTGGGAACAGACACCAGTGGTATTTGCACTGTGTACGGCAATGGGAGCACAATAGTGACACTTTTTACCACAAAACAACTCTTGCTCGTAGGACCAGAAACTGCATGTGATTCAACTCCATTTATGACTGGGAAACAAACACCAGCTCACCTTACAAGAAACACACTCTGCTTTTGAGAAAAGAGCACTCTTCTACTCTACTGTGTCCTATAGGGCCAGAACAGTGAGCTTGCTCAGAACAAAAGAACTGTGCTTCCTGCACACACGGGCCATATCTAGTTCAACTCTGCTTAGGGAACTGACTAGAACAGTAGCTCCTCTTCAGTCCAAAACACTGTACTTGCTGGGAACATACACGAGTGCTATTTGCACTGTGTAAAGCAATGGGAGTGCAATAGTGACTCTTCTTACCAGAAAACATTTCTGGCTCTTAGGACCGGAAACTGCATGTGATTCAACTACACTTAGGACTGGGAAACTAACGCTATCTTGCCTTACATGAAAGAAGCTCTGCTTTTGAGAAAAGGGCACACTTCTACTCTACTGTGTTTCCTATCGGGTCCGAACAGTGAGCTTGCTCAGAACAAAAGAACTGTGCTTCCTACACACACGGTCATATCTAGTTCAATTCTGCTCATGAAACTGACAAGAACAGTAGATCCTCTTCAGTCCCATACACTGTACTTGCTGGGAACAGACGCCAGTGCTATTTGCCCTGTGTATGACAATGGGAGCGCAATAGTGACTCTTCTTACCAGAAAACAACTCTTGCTTGTAGGACCAGAAACTGCATGTGATTCAACTCCATTTAAAACTGGGAAACAAACGCTAGCTCGCCTTACAAGAAACACACTCTGCTTTTGAGAAAAGATCACTCTTCTACTCTACTGTGTTTCCTATAGAGCCAGAATAGTGAGCTTGCTCAGAACAAAAGAAATGTGCTTCCTACACACACGGGCCATATCTAGTTTAATTCTGCTTAGGAAACTGACAAGAACAGTAGCTCCTCTTCAGTCCAATACACTGTTCTTGCTGGGAACAGACGCCAGTGCTATTTGTACTGTGTATGGCAATGGGACAACAATAGTGACTTTCTTTACCAGAAAAAAACTCTTGCTCGTAGGACCAAAAACTGCATGTGATTCAACTCCATTTAGGACTGGGAAACATACGCTAGCTCGCCTTACAAGAAACACACTCTGCCTTTGAGAAAAGGGTACTCTTCTTCTCTACTGTGTTTCTTATGGGGTCAGAACAGTGAGGTTGCTCAGAACAAAAGATCTGTGCTTCCTACACACACGGGCCATATCTAGATCAATTCTCCTTAGGAAACTGACAAGGACAGTAGATCCTCTTCAGTCCAATACACTGTACATGCTGGGAATAGACGCCAGTGCTATTTGCCCTGTGTATGACAATGGGAGTGCAATAGTGACTCTTCTTACCAGAAAACAACTCTTGCTCGTAGGACCAGAAACTGCATGTGATTCAACTCCATTTAGGACTTCGAAACAATCGTTAGCTCGCCTTACAAGAAACACACTCTGCTTTTGAGAAAAGAGCCCTCTTCTATTCTAAAGTGTTTCCTATGGGGTCCGAACAGTGAGCTTGCTCAGAACAAAAGAACTGTGCTTCCTACACACACGGGCCATATCTAGTTCAACTCTGCTTAGGAAACTGACAAGAACAGTAGATCCTCTTCAGTCCAATACAATGTACTTGCTGGGAACAGACGCCAGTGCTATTTGCCCTGTGTATGACAATGGGAGCACAATAGTGACTCTTCTTCCCACAAAACAACTCTAGCTCTTAGGACCAGAAACTGCATGTGATTCAACTCCATTTAGGACTGGGAAACAAATGCTAGCTCGCCTTACAAGAAACACACTCTGCTTTTGAGAAAAGAGCTCTCTTCTACTCTACTGTGTTTCCAATGGGGCCTGAATAGTGAGCTTGCTCAGAACAAAAGAACTGTGCTTCCTACACACACGGGCTATATCTAGTTCAACTCTGCTTAGGAAACTGACAAGAACAGTAGCTCCTCTTCAGTGCAATACACTGTACATGCTGGGAACAGACGCCAGTGCTATTTGCCCTGTGTATGATAATGGGAGCGCAATAGTGACTCTTCTTACCAGAAAACAACTCTTGCTCGTAGGACCAGAAACTGCATGTGATTCAACTCCATTTAGAACTGGGATCCAAACACTAGCTCGCCTTACAATAAACACACTCTTCTTTTGAGAAAAGAGCACTCTTCTACTCTACTGTGTTTCCTATGGGTTCCGAACAGTGAGCTTGCTCCAAACAAAAGAACCGTGCTTCCAACACACAGGGGCCATATCTAGTTCAACTCTGCTTAGGAAACTGACAAGAACAGTAGATCCTCTTCAGTCCAATACACTGTACTTGCTGGGAACAGACACCAGTGCTATTTGCACTGTGTATGGCAATGGGAGCGCAATAGTGAGTCTTCTTACCAGAAAACAACTCTTGCTCGTAGGAACAAAAACTGCATGGGATTCAACTCCATTTAGGACTGGGAAACAAATGCTAGCTCGCCTTACAAGAAACACACATTGCTTATGAGAAAAGAGCACTCTTCTACTCTACTGTGTTTCCTATAACGCCAGAACAGTGAGCTTGCTCAGAACAAAAGAACTGTGCTTCCTACACACACGGGCCATATCTAGTTCAACTCTGTTTAGTAAACTGACAAGAACAGTAGATCCTCTTCAGTCCAATACACTGTACATTCTGGGAACAGACGCCAGTGGTATTTGCACTGTGTACGGCAATGGGAGCACAAGAGTGACACTTTTTACCAGAAAACAACTCTTACTCATAGGACCAGAAACTGCATGTGATTCAACTCCATTTACGACTGGGAAACAAACACCAGCTCGCCTTACAAGAAACACACTCTGCTTTTGAGAAAAGAGCACACTTCTACTCTACTGTGTTTCCTATAGGGCCAGAACAGTGAGCTTACTCAGAACAAAAGAACTGTGCTTCCTGCACACACGGGCCATATCTAGTTCAACTCTGCTTAGGAAACTGACAAGAACAGTAGCTCCTCTTCAGTCCAAAACACTGTGCTTGCTGGGAACATACGTGAGTGCTATTTGCACTGTGTAAAACAATAGGAGTGCAATAGTGACTCTTCTTACCAGAAAACAATTCTGGCTCTTAGGAACAGAAAGTGCATGTGATTCAACTCCACTTAGGACTGGGAAACAAACGCTATCTTGCCTTACACGAAACAAGTTCTGCTTTTGAGAAAAGGGCACACTTCTACTCTACTGTGTTTCCTATGAGGTCTGAACAGTGAGCTTGCTCAGAACAAAAGAACTGTGCTTCCTACACACACGAGCCATATCTAGTTCAACTCTGCTTAGGAAACTGACAAGAACAGTAGCTCCTCTTCAGTCCAATACACTGTACTTGATTGGAACAGACGCAAGTGCTATTTTTACTGTGTATGGCAATGGGAGCGCAATTGTGACTCTTCTTACCAAAAAACAGCTCTACTCGTAGGACCAGAAACTGCATGTGATTCAACTTCATTTAGGACTGGGAAACAAACGCTAGCTCACCTTACAAGAAACACACTGTGCTTCTGAGAAAAGAGCTCTCTTCTACTCTACTGTGTTTTCTATAGAGCCAAAACAGTGAGCTTGCTCAGAACAAAAGAACTGTGCTTCCTACACACGGCCATATCTAGTTCAATTCTGCTTAGGGAACTGACAATAACAGTAGATCCTACTCAGTCCAATACACTGTACATGCTGGGAACAGACGCCAGTGATATTTGTAATATGTATGATAGTGGGAGTGCAATAGTGACTCTTCTTACCAGAAGACAACTCTTGCTCGTAGGACCAGAAACTCCATGTGATTCAACTCCATTTTGGACTGGGAAACAAACGCTAGCTCGCCTTACAAGAAACACACTCTGCTTTTGAGAAAAGAGCACTCTTCTACTCTTCTGTGTTTCCTTTGGGGTCCAAACAGTGAGCTTGCTCAGAACCAAAGAACTGTGCTTCCTACACAAACGGGCCATATCAGTTCAACTCTGCTTAGGAAACTGACAAGAACAGTAGCTCCTCTTCAGTCTAATACACAGTACGTGATGGGAACAGACGCGAGTGCTATTTGCACTGTGCATGGCAATGGGAGCACAATAGTGACTCTTCTTTCCAGAAAACAACTCTTGCTCGTAGGACCAGAAACTGCATGTGATGCAACTCCATTTAGAACTGGGAAACAAACGCTAGCTCGCCTTACAATAAACTCACTCTGCTTTTGAGAAAAGAGCACTCTTCTACTCTACTGTGTTTCCGATAGGGCCAGAACAGTGAGCTTGCTCAGAATAAAAGAACTGTGCTTCCTACACACACGGGCCATATCTAGTTCAACTCTGTTTAGTAAACTGACAAGAACAGTAGATCCTCTTCAGTCCAATACACTGTACATTCTGGGAACAGACGCCAGTGGTATTTGCACTGTGTACGGCAATGGGAGCACAAGAGTGACACTTTTTACCAGAAAACAACTCTTACTCATAGGACCAGAAACTGCATGTGATTCAACTCCATTTACGACTGGGAAACAAACACCAGCTCGCCTTACAAGAAACACACTCTGCTTTTGAGAAAAGAGCACACTTCTACTCTACTGTGTTTCCTATAGGGCCAGAACAGTGAGCTTACTCAGAACAAAAGAACTGTGCTTCCTGCACACACGGGCCATATCTAGTTCAACTCTGCTTAGGAAACTGACAAGAACAGTAGCTCCTCTTCAGTCCAAAACACTGTGCTTGCTGGGAACATACGTGAGTGCTATTTGCACTGTGTAAAACAATAGGAGTGCAATAGTGACTCTTCTTACCAGAAAACAATTCTGGCTCTTAGGAACAGAAAGTGCATGTGATTCAACTCCACTTAGGACTGGGAAACAAACGCTATCTTGCCTTACACGAAACAAGTTCTGCTTTTGAGAAAAGGGCACACTTCTACTCTACTGTGTTTCCTATGAGGTCTGAACAGTGAGCTTGCTCAGAACAAAAGAACTGTGCTTCCTACACACACGAGCCATATCTAGTTCAACTCTGCTTAGGAAACTGACAAGAACAGTAGCTCCTCTTCAGTCCAATACACTGTACTTGATTGGAACAGACGCAAGTGCTATTTTTACTGTGTATGGCAATGGGAGCGCAATTGTGACTCTTCTTACCAAAAAACAGCTCTACTCGTAGGACCAGAAACTGCATGTGATTCAACTTCATTTAGGACTGGGAAACAAACGCTAGCTCACCTTACAAGAAACACACTGTGCTTCTGAGAAAAGAGCTCTCTTCTACTCTACTGTGTTTTCTATAGAGCCAAAACAGTGAGCTTGCTCAGAACAAAAGAACTGTGCTTCCTACACACGGCCATATCTAGTTCAATTCTGCTTAGGGAACTGACAATAACAGTAGATCCTACTCAGTCCAATACACTGTACATGCTGGGAACAGACGCCAGTGATATTTGTAATATGTATGATAGTGGGAGTGCAATAGTGACTCTTCTTACCAGAAGACAACTCTTGCTCGTAGGACCAGAAACTCCATGTGATTCAACTCCATTTTGGACTGGGAAACAAACGCTAGCTCGCCTTACAAGAAACACACTCTGCTTTTGAGAAAAGAGCACTCTTCTACTCTTCTGTGTTTCCTTTGGGGTCCAAACAGTGAGCTTGCTCAGAACCAAAGAACTGTGCTTCCTACACAAACGGGCCATATCAGTTCAACTCTGCTTAGGAAACTGACAAGAACAGTAGCTCCTCTTCAGTCTAATACACAGTACGTGATGGGAACAGACGCGAGTGCTATTTGCACTGTGCATGGCAATGGGAGCACAATAGTGACTCTTCTTTCCAGAAAACAACTCTTGCTCGTAGGACCAGAAACTGCATGTGATGCAACTCCATTTAGAACTGGGAAACAAACGCTAGCTCGCCTTACAATAAACTCACTCTGCTTTTGAGAAAAGAGCACTCTTCTACTCTACTGTGTTTCCGATAGGGCCAGAACAGTGAGCTTGCTCAGAATAAAAGAACTGTGCTTCCTACACACACGGGCCATATCTAGTTCAACTCTGCTTAGGAAACTGACAAGGACACTAGATCCTCTTCAGTCCAATACATTGTACATGCTGGGAAAAGAGGCCAGTGCTATTTGCACTGTGTAGGGGAATGGGAGCGAAATAGTGTTTTTTCTTACCAGAAAACAACTCTTGCTCGTAGGACCAGAAACTGCATGTGATTCAACTCCATTTAGGACTGAAAAACAAATGCTAGCTCGCCTTACAAGAAACACACTCTGCTTTTGAGAAAAGATCACTCTTCTGCTCTACTCTGTTTCCTATAGAGCCAGAGTAGTGAGCTTGCTCAGAACAAAGAAATGTGCTTCCTACACACATGGGCCATATCTAGTTCAATTCTGCTTAGGAAACTGACAAGAACAGTAGCTCCTCTTCAGTCCAATATACTGTTCTTGCTGGGAACAGATGCCAGTGCTATTTGCACTGTGTATGGCAATGGGACAACAATAGTGACTTTCCTTACCAGAAAAAAACTCTTGCTTGTCTGACCAAAAACTGCATGTGATTCAACTCCATTTAGGACTGTGAAACATACGCTAGCTCGCCTTACAAGAAACACACTCTGCTTTTGAGAAAAGAGCAGTCTTCTACTCTACTGTGTTTCCTATGGGGTCCGAACAGTGAGCTTGCTCAGAACAAAAGAACTGTGCTTCCTACACACACGGGCCATATATAGTTCAACTCTGCTTAGGAAACTGACAAGAAAGGTAGATCCTCTTCAGTCAAATACACTGTACTTGCTGGGATTAGACGCCAGTGCTATTTGCCCTGTGCATGACAATGGGAGCACAATAGTGACTCTTCTTACCAGAAAACAACTCTTGTTCGTAGGACCAGAAACTGCATGTGATTCAACTACATTTAGGACCTCGAAACAAACGCTAGCTCGCCTAACAAGAAACACACTCTGCTTTTGAGAAAAGAGCACTCTTCTACTCTACTGTGTTTCCTATTGGGACCGAACAGTGAGCTTGCTCAGAACAAAAGAACTGTGCTTCCTACACACACGGGCCATATCTATTTCAACTCTGCTTAGGATACTGACAAGAACAGTAGCTCCTCTTTAGTCCAATACACTGTACTTCCTGGGAACAGAAGCGAGTGCTATTTTCACTGTGTATGGCAATGGGAGCGCAAAAGTGACTCTTCTTACCAGAAAAAAACTCTTCTGGTAGGACCAGAAACTGCATGGGATTCAACTCCATTTCTGACTGGGAAACAAACACTAGCTCGCCTTACAGGAAACACACTCTGCTTTTGAGAAAAGAGCACTCATCTACATTACTGTGTTTCCTATGGGGTCCAAACAGTAAGCTTGCTCAGAACAAAAGAACTGTGCTTCCTACACACACGGGACATATCTCGTTCAATTCTGCTTAGGAAACTGACAAGAACAGTAGCTTCTCTTCAGTCTGATACACTGTACTTGCTGGGAACAGACGCGAGTGCTATTTGCACTGTGTATGACAATGGGAGCGCAATAGTGACTTTCCATACCAGAAAACAACTCTTGCTCGTAGGACCAGAACCTGCATGTGATTGAATTCCATTTATGGCTGGGAAACAAACGCTAGCTCGCCTTACAAGAAACACACTCTGCTTTTGAGAAAGGAGCACTCTTCTCCTCTACTGTGTTTCCTACAGGGCCAGAACAGTGAGCTTGCTCAGAACAAAAGAACTGTGCTTCCTACACCCACGGCCCTATCTAGTTCAATTCTGCTTATGAACCTGACAAGAACAGTAGATCCTTTTCAGTCCAGTACACTGTATTTGCTGGGAACAGACGCCAGTGCTATTTGTCTTGTGTATGGCAATGGCAGCGCAATATTGACTCTTCTTACCAGAAAACAACTCTTGCTCGTAGGACCAGAAACTGCATGGGATTCAACTCCATTTAGGACTGGGAAACAAACGCTAGCTCTCCTTACAAAAAACACACTCTGCTTTTGAGAAAACAGCACTCTTCAACTCTACTGTGTTTCCTATAGGGCCAGAACAGTAAGCTTGCTCAGAACAAAAGAACTGTGCTTCCTACACATGGGCCATATCTAGTTCAACGCTGCTTAGGAAATTGACCAGAACAGTAGCTCCTGTTCAGTCCAATACACTGTACTTCCTGGGAAAAGATGCGAGTGCTATTTGCCAGGGGTATGGCAATGGGAGCGCAATAGTGACTTTCCTTACCAGAAAACAAGTCTTGCTCGTAGGACCAGAAACTGCATGTGATTCAACTCCATTTAGGACTGGGAAACAAACACTAGCTCGCCTTACTAGAAACACACTCTGCTTTTGAGAAAAGAGCACTCTTCTACTCTACTGTGTTTCCTATATGGCCAGAAGAGTGAGCTTGCACAGAACAAAAGAACTGTGCTTCCTACACACACGGTCCATATCTAGTTCAACTCTGCTTAGGAAACTGACAAGAACAGTAGCTCCTCTTCAGTCCAATACACTGTACTTGCGTGGAACAGACACGAGTGCTATTTGCACTGTGTATGGCAATTGGAGCACAATAGTGACTCGTCTTACCAGAAAACAACTCTTACTTGTAGGACAAAAAATGCATGTGACTCAACTCCATTTAGGACTAGGAAACAAACGCTAGCTCGCCTTCCAAGAAACACACTCTGCTTTTGAGAAAAGAGCACTCTTCTACTCTACTGTGTTTCCTATGTGTTCCGAACAGTGAGATTGCTCAGAACAAAAAAACTGTGCCTCCTACACACACGGCCATATCTAGTTCAACTCTGCTTAGGAAACTGACAAGAACAGTAGCACCTATTCAGTTCAATACACTGTACTTGCTGGGAACAGACGCGAGTGCTATTTGCACTGTGCATGGCATTTGGAGCGCAATAGTGACTCTTCTTACCAGAAAACAACTCTTGCTCGTAGGACCAAAAACTGCATGAGACTCAACTCCATTTAGGACTGGGAAACAAACGCGAGCTCACCTTACAAGAAACACACTTTGCTTTAGAGAAAAGAGCACTCTTCTACTCTACTGTGTTTCCTAGAGGGCCAGAACAGTGAGCTTGCTCAGAACAAAAAAACTGTGCTTCCTACACAAACGGGCCATATCTAGTTCAACTCTGCTTAGGAAACTGACAAGAACAGTAGCTCCTCTTCAGTCCGATACACTGTACTTGCTGGGAACAGACGCGTGTGCTATTTGCACTTCTGTATGGCAATGGGAGCGCAATAGTGACTTTCCTTACCAGAAAACAACTCTTGCTCGTAGGACCAGAAACTGCATGTGATTCAACTCCATTTAGGACTGGGAAACAAACGCTAGCTTGTCTTATAAGAAACACACTCTCTTTTGAGAAAAGAGTACGCTTCTACTCTAATGTGTTTCCTAGGGGTCCGAAAAGTGAGCTTGCTCAGAACAAAAGAACTGTGCTTCCTACACACACGGCCATATCTAGTTAAATTCTGCTTAGGAAACTGACAAGAACAGTAGATCCTCTTCAGTCCAATACACTGTACTTGCTGGGATCAGACGCCAGTGCTATTTATCCTGTGTATGGCAATGGCAGCGCAATCATGACTATATTTACCATAAAACAACTCTTGCTCATAGGACCAGAAACTGCATGTGATTCCACTCCATTTAGGACTGGGAAACAAACGCCAGCTTGCCTTACAAGAAACACACTCTGCTTTTGAGAAAAGAGCACTCTTCTACTCTACTGTGTTTCCTTCAGGGTCCAAACAGTAAGCTTGCTCAGAACAAAAGAACTGTGCTTCCTACACGCACGGACTATATCTAGTTCAACTCTGCTTAGGAAACTGACAAGAACAGTAGCTCCTGTTCAGTCCAATACACTGTACTTCCTGGGAAAAGATGCGAGTGCTATTTGCCAGGTGTATGGCAATGGGAGCGCAATAGTGACTTTCCTTACCAGAAAACAACTCTTGTTCGTAGGACCACAAACTGCATGTGATTCAATTCCATTTAGGACTAGGATACAAACGCTAGCTCGCCTTACAAGAAACACACACTGCTTTTGAGAAAAGAGCACTCTTCAATTCTACTGTGTTTCCTATGTGTTCCGAGCAGTGAGCTTGCTCAGAACAAAAAAACTGTGCTTCCTACACACACGGCCATATCTAGTTAAAGTCTGCTTAGGAACCTGACAAGAACAGTAGATCCTGTTCAGTCCAACACACTGTACTTGCTGGGAACAGACGCCAGTGCTATTTGTCCTGTGTATGGCAAAGGCAGTGCAATATTGACTCTTCTTACCAGAAAACAACTCTTGCTCGTAGGACCAGAAACTGCATGGGATTCAACTCCACTTAGGACTGGGAAAAAAACGCTAGCTCTCCTTACAAGAAACACACTCTGCTTTTGAGAAAAGAGCACTCTTCTACTCTACTGTGTTTCCTATAGGGCCAGAACAGTAAGCTTGCTCAGAACAAAAGAACTGTGCTTCCTACACATGGGCCATATCTAGTTCAACTCTGCTTAGGAAATTGACCAGAACAGTAGCTCCTCTTCAGACCGATACACTCTACTTGCTGGAGACAGACGCGAGTGCTATTTGCACTGTGTATTGCAATGGGAACACAATAGTGAATTTCCTTACCAGAAAACAATTCTTGCTGGTAGGACCAGAAACTGCATGTGATTCATCTCCATTTAGGACTGGGAAACAAACGCTAGCTCGCCTTACATGAAACACATTCTGCTTTTGAGAAAAGAGAACTCTTCTACTCTACTGTGTTTCCTATGGGGTCTGAACAGTGAGCTTGCTCAGAACAAAAGAACTGTGCTTCCTACACACACGGGCCATATCTAGTTCAATTCTGCTTAGGAAACTGACAAGAACAGTAGCTCCTCTTCAGTCCAATACACTGTACTTTCTGGGAAGAGACACGAGTGCTATTTGCACTGTGTATGGCAATTGGAGCACAATAGTGACTCGTCTTACCAGAAAACAACTTTTGCTCATAGGACCGGAAACTGCCTGTGATTGTACTCCATTTAGGACTAGGAAACAAACGCCAGCTCGCCTTACCAGAAACACACTCTGCTTTAGAGAAAAGAGCACTCTTCTACTCTTCTGTGATTCCTATGAGGTCCGAACAGTGAGCTTGCTCAGAACAAAAAAACTGTGCTTCCTATACACACCGCCATACTTAGTTCAATTCTGCTTAGGTACCTGACAAGAACAGTAGCTCCTCTTCGGTCCAATACACTGTACTGCTGGAAAGAGACAACAGTGCTATTTGTCCTGTGTATGGCAATGGCAGCGCAAGAGTGACTCTTCTTACCAGAAAACAACTCTTGCTCGTAGGACCAGAAACTGCATGTCATTCAACTCCATTTAGGACTGGGAAACAAACGCTAGCTTGCCTTACAAGAAACACTCTCTGCTTTAGAGAAAAGAGCACACTTCGACTCTACTCTGTTTCCTATAGGGGCAGAACAGTGAGCTTGCCCAGAACAAAAGAACTGTGCTTCCTACACAAGGGCCATATCTAGTTCAACTCTGCTTAGGAAACTGACAAGAACAGTAGCTCCTCTTCAGTTCAATACACTGTACTTGCTGGGAACAGATGCGAGTGCTATTTGAACTGTGTATGGCAATGGGAGTGCAATAGTGACTTTCTTCCCCAGAAAACAACTCTTGCTCGTAGGACCAGAAACTGCATGTGATTCAACTCCATTTAGGACTGGGAAACAAATGCTAGCTTGCCTTACATGAAACAAACTTTGCTTTTGAGAAAAGAGCACTCTTCTACTCTACTGTGTTTCCTATGGGGTCCGAACAGTGAGCTTGCTCAGAACAAAGGAACTGTGCTTCCTACACAAACGGCCATATCTAGTTCAACTCTGCTTAGGAAACTGACAAGAACAGTAGCTCCTCTTCAGTCCGATACACTGTACTTGCTGGGAACAGAAGCGAGTGCTATTTGCACTGTGTATGGCAATGGGAGCGCAATAGTGACTTTCCTTACCGGAAACCAACTCTTGCTCGTAGGACCAGAAATTGCATGTGATTCAACTCCATTTAGGACTGGGAAACAAACGCTAGCTCGCCTTACAAGAAACACACTCTGCTTAGAGAAAAGAGCACTCTTCTACTCTACTGTGTTTCCTATAAGGCCAGAACAGTGAGCTTGCTCAGAACAAAAGAACTCTGCTTCCTACACAGGGGCCATATCTAGTTCAACTGTGCTTAGGAAACTGACAAGAACAGTAGCTCCTCTTCAGTCCGATACACTGTACTTGCTGGGAACAGACGCGAGTGCTATATGCACTGTGTATGGCAATGTGAGCGCAATAGTGACTTTCCTTACCAGAAAACAACTCTTGCTCCTAGGACCAGAAACTGCATGTGATTAAACTCCATTTAGGACTGGGAAACAAATGCTAGCAAGCCTTACATGAAACACACTCTGCTTTTGAGAAAAGAGCACTCATCTACTCTACTGTGTTTCCTATGGGGTCCGAACAGTGAGCTTGCTCAGAACAAAAGAACTGTGCTTCCTACACACACGGGCCATATCTAGTTCAACTCTGCTTAGGAAACTGACAAGAACAGTAGCTCCTCTTCAGTCCGATACACTGTACTTGCTGGGAAACTACGCGAGAGCTATTTGCACTGTGTATGGCAATGGGAGCGCAATAGTGACTTTCCTTACCAGAAAACAACTCTTGCTCGTAGGACCAGAAACTGCATGTGACTCAACTCCATTTAGGACTGGGAAACAAAGGCTAGCTCGCCTTACAAGAAACACACTCTCTTTTGAGAAAAGAGCACTCTTCTAGTCTACTGTGTTTCCTACGGTGTCCGAACAGTGAGCTTGCTCAGAACAAAAGAACTGTGCTTCCTACACACACGGCCATATTTAGTTCAATCTGTTTAGGAACCAGACAAGAACAGTAGATCCTCTTCAGTCCAATACACTGTACTTGCTGGGAACAGACGGCAGTGCTACTTGTCCTGTGTATGGCAATTGCAGCGCAACAGTGACTCTTCTTACCATAAAACAACTCTTGCTCGTAGGACCAGAAACTGCATGTGATTCAACTCCATTTAGGACTGGAAAAGAAAGGCTAGCTCGCCTTACAAGAAACACACTCTGCTTTAGAGAAAAGAGCACTCTTCTACTCTCCTGTGTTTCCTATAGGGCCAGAACAGTGAGCTTGCTCAGAACAAAAGAACTGTGGTTCCTACACACACGGGCCATATCTAGTTCAACTCTGCTTAGGAAACTGACAAGAACAATAGCTCCTCTTCAGTCTGATACACTGTACTTGCTGGGAACAGACGCGAGTGCTATTTGCACTGTTTATGGCAATGGGAGCACAATAGTGACTTTCCTTACCAGAAAACAACTCTTGCTCATAGTACCAGAAACTGCATGGGATTCAACTCCATTTAGGACTAGGAAACAAACGCGAGCTCGCCTTATAAGAAACACACTCTGCTTTAGAGAAAAGAGCACTCTTCTACTCTTCTGTGATTCCTATGAGGTCCGAACAGTGAGCTTGCTCAGAAAAAAAAAACCGTGCTTCCTACACACACCGCCATACTTCGTTCAATTCTGCTTAGGTACCTGACAAGAACAGTAGCTCCTCTTCAGTCCAATACACTGTACTGCTGGAAACAGACAACAGTGCTATTTGTCCTGTGTATGGCAATGACAGCGCAATAGTGACTCTTCTTACCAGAAAACAACTCTTGCTCGTAGGACCAGAAACTGCATGTCATTCAACTCCATTTAGGACTGGGAAACAATCGCTAGCTTGCATTACAAGAAACACTCTCTGCTTTAGAGAAAAGAGCACACTTCTACTCTACTGTGTTTCCTATTGGGCCAGAACAGTGAGCTTGCCCAGAACAAAAGAACTGTGCTTCCTACACACACGGGCCATATCTAGTTCAACTCTGCTTAGGAAACTGACAAGAACAGTAGCTCCTCTTCAGTTCAATACACTGTACGTGCTGGGAACAGATGCGAGTGCTATTTGCACTGTGTATGGCAATGGGAGTGCAATACTGACTTTCTTCCCCAGAAAACAACTCTTGCTCGTAGGACCAGAAACTGCATGTGATTCAACTCCATTTAGGACTGGGAAACAAACGCTAGTTCGCCTTACATGAAACACATTCTGCTTTTGAGAAAAGAGCACTCTTCTACTCTACTGTGTTTCCTATGGTGTCCGAACAGTGAGCTTGCTCAGAACAAAGGAACTGTGCTTCCTACACGAACGGGCCATATCTACTTCAACTCTGCTTAGGAAACTGACAAGAACAGTAGCTCCTCTTCAGTCCGATACACTGTACTTGCTGGGAACAGACGCGAGTGCTATTTGCACTGTGGATGGCAATGGGAGCACAATAGTGACTTTCCTTACCAGAAAACAACTCTTGCTCGTAGGACCAGAAACTGCATGTGATTCAACTCCATTTAGGACTGGGAAACAAATGCTAGCAAGCCTTACATGAAACACACTCTGCTTTTGAGAAAAGAGCACTCTTCTACTCTACTGTGTTTCATATGGGGTCCGAACAGTGAGCTTGCTCAGAACAAAAGAACTGTGCTTCCTACACACACGGGCCATATCTAGTTCAACTCTGCTTAGGAAACTGACAAGAACAGTAGCTCCACTTCAGTCCTATACACTGTACTTGTGGGGAACAGACGCCAGTTCTATTTGCACTGTGTATGGCAATTGGAGCATAATAGTGACTCGTCTTACCAGAAAACAAATCTTGCTCGTAGGACAAAAAACTGCATGTGACTCAACTCCATTTAGGACTATGAAACAAACGCTAGCTCGCCTTCCAAGAAACACACTCTGCTTTTGAGAAAAGAGCACTCTTCAATTCTACTTTGTTTCCTATGTGTTCCCAACAGTGAGCTTGCTCAGAACAAAAAAACTGTGCTTCCTACACACACGGCCATATCTAGTTCAACTCTGCTTAGGAACCCTACAAGAACAGTAGATCCTCTTCAGTCCAATACACTGTACTTGCTGGGAACAGACCCCAGTGCTATTTGTCCTGTGTATGGCAATTGCAGCACAACAATGACTCTTCTTACCATAAAACATCTCTTGCTCGTAGGCCCAGAAACTGCATATGATTCAACTCCATTTAGGACTGAGAAACAAATGCTAGCTCGGCTTACATGAAATACACTCTGCTTTTGAGAAAAGAGCACTCTTCTACTCTACTGTGTTTCCTATGGTGTCCGAACAGTGAGCTTGCTCAGAACAAAAGAACTGTGCTTCCTACACACATGGTCCATATCTAATTCAACTCTGCTTAGGAAACTGACAAGAACAGTAGCTCCTCTTCAGTCCAATACACTGTACTTGCTGGGAACAGACGCGAGTGCTATTTGCACTGTATATGGCAATGGGAGCACAATAGTGACTTTCCTTACCAGAAAACAACTCTTGCTCATAGGACCGGAAACTGCCTGTGATTGAACTCCATTTAGGACTAGGAAACAAACGCCAGCTCGCCTTACAAGAAACACACTCTGCTTTAGAGAAAAGAGCACTCTTCTACTCTTCTGTGATTCCTATGAGGTCAGAACAGTGAGCTTGCTCAGAACAAAAAAGCTGTGCTTCCTACACACACCGCCATACTTAGTTCAATTCTGCTTAGGTACCTGACAAGAACAGTAGCTCCTCTTCAGTCCAATACACTGTACTGCTGGAAAGAGACAACAGTGCTATTTGTCCTGTGTATGGCAATGGCAGCGCAATAGTGACTTTCCTTTCCAGAAACCAACTCTTGCTCGTAGGACCAGAAATTGCATGTGATTCAATTCCATTTAGGACTGGGAAACAAACGCTAGCTCGCCTTACAAGAAACACACTCTGCTTAGAGAAAAGAGCACTCTTCTACTCTACTGTGTTTCCTATAGGGCCAGAACAGTGAGCTTGCTCAGAACAAAAGAACTCTGCTTCCTACACAGGGGCCATATCTAGTTCAACTGTGCTTAGGAAACTGACAAGAACAGTAGCTCCTCTTCAGTCCGATACACTGTACTTGCTGGGAACAGACGCGAGTGCTATATGCACTGTGTATGGCAATGTGAGCGCAATAGTGACTTTCCTTACCAGAAAACAACTCTTGCTCCTAGGACCAGAAACTGCATGTGATTCAACTCCATTTAGGACTGGGAAACAAATGCTGGCAAGCCTTACATGAAACACACTCTGCTTTTGAGAAAAGAGCACTCATCTACTCTACTGTGTTTCCTATGGGGTCCGAACAGTGAGCTTGCTCAGAACAAAAGAACTGTGCTTCCTACACACACGGGCCATATCTAGTTCAACTCTGCTTAGGAAACTGACAAGAACAGTAGCTCCTCTTCAGTCCGATACACTGTACTTGCTGGGAAACTACGCGAGAGCTATTTGCACTGTGTATGGCAATGGGAGCGCAATAGTGACTTTCCTTACCAGAAAACAACTCTTGCTCGTAGGACCAGAAACTGCATGTGACTCAACTCCATTTAGGACTGGGAAACAAAGGCTAGCTCGCCTTACAAGAAACACACTCTATTTTGAGAAAAGAGCACTCTTCTAGTCTAGTGTGTTTCCTACGGTGTCCGAACAGTGAGCTTGCTCAGAACAAAAGAACTGTGCTTCCTACACACACGGCCATATTTAGTTCAATCTGTTTAGGAACCAGACAAGAACAGTAGATCCTCTTCAGTCCAATACACTGTACTTGCTGGGAACAGACGGCAGTGCTACTTGTCCTGTGTATGGCAATTGCAGCGCAACAGTGACTCTTCTTACCATAAAACAACTCTTGCTCGTAGGACCAGAAACTGCATGTGATTCAACTCCATTTAGGACTGGAAAAGAAAGGCTAGCTCGCCTTACAAGAAACACACTCTGCTTTAGAGAAAAGAGCACTCTTCTACTCTACTGTGTTTCCTATATGGCCAGAACAGTGAGCTTGCTCAGAACAAAAGAACTGTGGTTCCTACACACACGGGCCATATCTAGTTCAACTCTGCTTAGGAAACTGACAAGAACAATAGCTCCTCTTCAGTCTGATACACTGTACTTGCTGGGAACAGACGCGAGTGCTATTTGCACTGTTTATGGCAATGGGAGCACAATAGTGACTTTCCTTACCAGAAAACAACTCTTGCTCATAGTACCAGAAACTGCATGGGATTCAACTCCATTTAGGACTAGGAAACAAACGCGAGCTCGCCTTATAAGAAACACACTCTGCTTTAGAGAAAAGAGCACTCTTCTACTCTTCTGTGATTCCTATGAGGTCCGAACAGTGAGCTTGCTCAGAAAAAAAAAAACCGTGCTTCCTACACACACCGCCATACTTCGTTCAATTCTGCTTAGGTACCTGACAAGAACAGTAGCTCCTCTTCAGTCCAATACACTGTACTGCTGGAAACAGACAACAGTGCTATTTGTCCTGTGTATGGCAATGACAGCGCAATAGTGACTCTTCTTACCAGAAAACAACTCTTGCTCGTAGGACCAGAAACTGCATGTCATTCAACTCCATTTAGGACTGGGAAACAATCGCTAGCTTGCATTACAAGAAACACTCTCTGCTTTAGAGAAAAGAGCACACTTCTACTCTACTGTGTTTCCTATTGGGCCAGAACAGTGAGCTTGCCCAGAACAAAAGAACTGTGCTTCCTACACACACGGGCCATATCTAGTTCAACTCTGCTTAGGAAACTGACAAGAACAATAGCTCCTCTTCAGTTCAATACACTGTACTTGCTGGGAACAGATGCGAGTGCTATTTGCACTGTGTATGGCAATGGGAGTGCAATACTGACTTTCTTCCCCAGAAAACAACTCTTGCTCGTAGGACCAGAAACTGCATGTGATTCAACTCCATTTAGGACTGGGAAACAAACGCTAGCTCGCCTTACATGAAACACATTCTGCTTTTGAGAAAAGAGCACTCTTCTACTCTACTGTGTTTCCTATGGTGTCCGAACAGTGAGCTTGCTCAGAACAAAGGAACTGTGCTTCCTACACGAACGGGCCATATCTACTTCAACTCTGCTTAGGAAACTGACAAGAACAGTAGCTCCTCTTCAGTCCGATACACTGTACTTGCTGGGAACAGACGCGAGTGCTATTTGCACTGTGGATGGCAATGGGAGCACAATAGTGACTTTCCTTACCAGAAAACAACTCTTGCTCGTAGGACCAGAAACTGCATGTGATTCAACTCCATTTAGGACTGGGAAACAAATGCTAGCAAGCCTTACATGAAACACACTCTGCTTTTGAGAAAAGAGCACTCTTCTACTCTACTGTGTTTCATATGGGGTCCGAACAGTGAGCTTGCTCAGAACAAAAGAACTGTGCTTCCTACACACACGGGCCATATCTAGTTCAACTCTGCTTAGGAAACTGACAAGAACAGTAGCTCCACTTCAGTCCTATACACTGTACTTGCTGGGAACAGACGCGAGTGCTATTTGCACTGTGTATGGCAATTGGAGCATAATAGTGACTCGTCTTACCAGAAAACAAATCTTGCTCGTAGGACAAAAAACTGCATGTGACTCAACTCCATTTAGGACTATGAAACGAACGCTAGCTCGCCTTCCAAGAAACACACTCTGCTTTTGAGAAAAGAGCACTCTTCAATTCTACTTTGTTTCCTATGTGTTCCCAACAGTGAGCTTGCTCAGAACAAAAAAACTGTGCTTCCTACACACACGGCCATATCTAGTTCAACTCTGCTTAGGAACCCTACAAGAACAGTAGATCCTCTTCAGTCCAATACACTGTACTTGCTGGGAACAGACCCCAGTGCTATTTGTCCTGTGTATGGCAATTGCAGCACAACAATGACTCTTCTTACCATAAAACATCTCTTGCTCGTAGGCCCAGAAACTGCATATGATTCAACTCCATTTAGGACTGAGAAACCAATGCTAGCTCGCCTTACATGAAATACACTCTGCTTTTGAGAAAAGAGCACTCTTCTACTCTACTGTGTTTCCTATGGTGTCCGAACAGTGAGCTTGCTCAGAACAAAAGAACTGTGCTTCCTACACACAGGGGCCATATCTAGTTCAACTCTGCTTAGGAAACTGACAAGAACAGTAGCTCCTCTTCAGTCCAATACACTGTACTTGCTGGGAACAGACGCGAGTGCTATTTGCACTGTATATGGCAATGGGAGCACAATAGTGACTTTCCTTACCAGAAAACAACTCTTGCTCATAGGACCGGAAACTGCCTGTGATTGAACTCCATTTAGGACTAGGAAACAAACGCCAGCTCGCCTTACAAGAAACACACTCTGCTTTAGAGAAAAGAGCACTCTTCTACTCTTCTGTGATTCCTATGAGGTCCGAACAGTGAGCTTGCTCAGAACAAAAAAACTGTGCTTCCTACACACACCGCCATACTTAGTTCAATTCTGCTTAGGTACCTGACAAGAACAGTAGCTCCTCTTCAGTCCAATACACTGTACTGCTGGAAAGAGACAACAGTGCTATTTGTCCTGTGTATGGCAATGGCAGCGCAATAGTGACTTTCCTTACCGGAAAACAACTCTTGCTTGTAGGACCAGAAACTGCATGTGATTCAACTCCATTTAGGACTGGGAAACAAACGCTAGCTCGCCTTACAAGAAACACACTCTGCTTTAGAGAAAAGAGCACTCTTCTACTCTACTGTGTTTCCTATAGGGCCAGAACAGTGAGCTTGCTCAGAACAAAAGAACTCTGCTTCCTACACACACGGGCCATATCTAGTTCAACTCTGCTTAGGAAACTGACAAGAACAGTAGCTCCTCTTCAGTTCAATACACTTTACTTGCTGGGAACAGATGCGAATGCTATTTGCACTGTGTATGGCAATGGGAGTGCAATAGTGACTTTCCTTACCAGAAACAAACTCTTGCTCGTAGGACCAGAAACTTCATTTGATTCCACTCCATTTAGAACTAGGAAACAAACGCCAGCTCGCCTTAGAAGAAACACTCTGCTTTAAAGAAAAGAGCACTCTTCAACTCTTCTGTGATTCCTATGAGGTCCGAACAGAGATTGCTCAGAACAAAAAAACTGTGCTTCCTACACACACCGCCATACTTAGTTCAATTCTGCTTAGGTACCTGACAAGAACAGTAGCTCCTCTTCAGTCCAATACACTGTACTGCTGGAAACAGACAACAGTGCTATTTGTCCTGTGTATGGCAATGGCAGCGCAATAATGACTCTTCTTACCAGAAAAAAACTCTTGCTCGTACGACCAGAAACTGCGTGTCATTCAACTCCATTTAGGACTGGGAAACAAACGCTAGCTTGCCTTACAAGAAACACTCTCTGCTTTAGAGAAAAGAGCACACTTCGACTCTACTGTATTTCCTATAGGGCCTGAACAGTGAGCTTGCCCAGAACAAAAGAACTGTGCTTCCTACAAACACGGGCCATATCTAGTTCAACTCTGCTTAGGAAACTGACAAGAACAGTAGCTCCTCTTCAGTTCAATACACTATACTTGCTGGGAACAGATGCGAGTGCTATTTGCACTGTGTATGGCAATGGGAGTGCAATACTGACTTTCTTCCCCAGAAAACAACTCTTGCTCGTAGGACCAGAAACTGCATGTGATTCAACTCCATTTAGGACTGGGAAACAAATGCTAGCTCGCCTTACATGAAACACTTTCTGCTTTTGAGAAAAGAGCACTCTTCTACTCTACTGTGTTTCCTATGGTGTCCGAACAGTGAGCTTGCTCAGAACAAAGGAACTGTGCTTCCTACACAAACGGGCCATATCTAGTTCAACTCTGCTTAGGAAACTGACAAGAACAGTAGCTCCTCTTCAGTCCGATACACTGTACTTGCTGGGAACAGACGCGAGTGCTATTTGCACTGTGTATGGCAATGGGAGCGCAATAGTGACTTTCCTTACCGGAAAACAACTCTTGCTCGTAGGACCAGAAACTGCATGTGATTCAACTCCATTTAGGACTGGGAAACAAAGGCTAGCGCGCCTTACAAGAAACACACTCTGCTTTTGAGAAAAGAGCACTCTTCTACTCTACTGTGTTTCATATGGGGTCCGAACAGTGAGCTTGCTCAGAACAAAAGAACTGTGCTTCCTACACACACGGGCCATATTTAGTTCAACTCTGCTTAGGAAACTGACAAGAACAGTAGCTCCACTTCAGTCCTATACACTGTACTTGCGGGAAACAGACGCCAGTTCTATTTGCACTGTGTATGGCAATTGGAGCATAATAGTGACTCGTCTTACCAGAAAACAAATCTTGCTCGTAGGACAAAAAACTGCATGTGACTCAACTCCATTTAGGACTGGGAAACAAACGCTAGCTCGCCTTCCAAGAAACACACTCTGCTTTTGAGAAAAGAGCACTCTTCAATTCTACTTTGTTTCCTATGTGTTCCCAACAGTGAGCTTGCTCAGAACAAAAAAACTGTGCTTCCTACACACACGGCCATATCTAGTTCAACTCTGCTTAGGAACCCTACAAGAACAGTAGATCCTCTTCAGTCCAATACACTGTACTTGCTGGGAACAGACGCCAGTGCTATTTGTCCTGTGTATGGCAATTGCATCGCAACAATGACTCTTCTTACCATAAAACATCTCTTGCTCGTAGGCCCAGAAACTGCATATGATTCAACTCCATTTAGGACTGAGAAACCAATGCTAGCTCGCCTTACATGAAATACACTCTGCTTTTGAGAAAAGAGCACTCTTCTACTCTACTGTGTTTCCTATGGTGTCCGAACAGTGAGCTTGCTCAGAACAAAAGAACTGTGCTTCCTACACACATGGTCCATATCTAGTTCAACTCTGCTTAGGAAACTGACAAGAACAGTAGCTCCTCTTCAGTCCAATACACTGTACTTGCTGGGAACAGACACGAGTGCTATTTGCACTGTGTATGGCAATGGGAGCACAATAGTGACTTTCCTTACCAGAAAACAACTCTTGCTCATAGGACCGGAAACTCCCTGTGAATGAACTCCATTTAGGACTAGGAAACAAACTCCAGCTCGCCTTACAAGAAACACCCTCTGCTTTAGAGAAAAGAGCACTCTTCTACTCTTCTGTGATTCCTATGATGTCCGAACAGTGAGCTTGCTCAGAACAAAAAAACTGTGCTTCCTACACACACCGCCATACTTAGTTCAATTCTGCTTAGGTACCTGACAAGAACAGTAGCTCCTCTTCAGTCCAATACACTGTACTGCTGGAAAGAGACAACAGTGCTATTTGTTCTGTGTATGGCAATGGCAGCGCAATAGTGACTTTCCTTACCGGAAAACAACTCTTGCTTGTAGGACCAGAAACTGCATGTGATTCAACTCCATTTAGGACTGGGAAACAAACGCTAGCTCGCCTTACAAGAAACACACTCTGCTTTAGAGAAAAGAGCACTCTTCTACTCTACTGTGTTTCCTATAGGGCCAGAACAGTGAGCTTGCTCAGAACAAAAGAACTCTGCTTCCTACACACACGGGCCATATCTAGTTCAACTCTGCTTAGGAAACTGACAAGAACAGTAGCTCCTCTTCAGTTCAATACACTGTACTTGCTGGGAACAGATGCGAATGCTATTTGCACTGTGTATGGCAATGGGAGTGCAATAGTGACTTTCCTTACCAGAAAACAACTCTTGCTCGTAGGACCAGAAACTTCATGTGATTCCACTCCATTTAGGACTAGGAAACAAACGCCAGCTCGCCTTAGAAGAAACACACTCTGCTTTAAAGAAAAGAGCACTCTTCAACTCTTCTGTGATTCCTATGAGGTCCAAACATTGAGATTGCTCAGAACAAAAAAACTGTGCTTCCTACACACACCGCCATACTTAGTTCAATTCTGCTTAGGTACCTGACAAGAACAGTAGCTCCTCTTCAGTCCAATACACTGTACTGCTGGAAACAGACAACAGTGTTATTTGTCCTGTGTATGGCAATGACAGCGCAATAGTGACTCTTCTTACCATAAAACAACTCTTGCTCGTAGGACTAGAAACTGCATGTGATTCAACTCCATTTAGGACTGAGAAACAAATGCTAGCTCGCCTTACATGAAATACACTCTGCTTTTGAGAAAAGAGCACTCTTCTACTCTACTGTGTTTCCTATGGTGTCCGAACAGTGAGCTTGCTCAGAACAAAAGAACTGTGCTTCCTACACACATGGTCCATATCTAGTTCAACTCTGCTTAGGATACTGACAAAAACAGTAGCTCCTCTTCAGTCCAATACACTGTACTTGCTGGGAACAGATGCGAGTGCTATTTGCACTGTGTATGGCAATGGGAGTGCAATACTGACTTTCTTCCCCAGAAAACAACTCTTGCTCGTAGGACCAGAAACTGCATGTGATTCAACTACATTTAGGACTGGGAAACAAATGCTAGCTCGCCTTACATGAAACACATTCCCCTTTTGAGAAATGAGCACTCTTCTACTCTACTGTGTTTCCTATGGGGTCCGAACAATGAGCTTGCTCAGAACAAAGGAACTGTGCTTCCTACACGAACGGGCCATATCTAGTTCAACTCTGCTTAGGAAACTGACAAGAACAGTAGCTCCTCTTCAGTGCGATACACTGTACTTGCTGGGAACAGACGCGAGTGCTATTTGCACTGTGTATGGCAATGGGAGCGCAATAGTGACTTTCCTTACCGGATAACAACTCTTGCTCGTAGGACCAGAAACTGCATGTGATTCAACTCCATTTAGGACTGGGAAACAAAGGCTAGCGCGCCTTACAGGAAACACACTCTGCTTTAGAGAAAATAGCACTATTCTACTCTACTGTGTTTCTATAGGGCCAGAAGAGTGAGCTTGCTCAGAACAAAAGAACTGTGCTTCCTACACACGGGCCATATCTAGTTCAACTCTGCTTAGGAAACTGACAAGAACAGTAGCTCCTCTTCAGTCCGATACACTGTACTTGCTGGGAACAGACGCAAGTGCTATTTGCACTGTGGATGGCAATGGGAGCACAATAGTGACTTTCCTTACCAGAAAACAACTCTTGCTCGTAGGACCAGAAACTGCATGTGATTCAACTCCATTTAGGACTGGGAAACAAATGCTAGCAAGCCTTACATGAAACACACTCTGCTTTTGAGAAAAGAGCACTCTTCTACTCTACTGTGTTTCCTATGGGGTCCGAACAGTGAGCTTGCTCAGAACAAAAGAACTGTGCTTCCTACACACACGGGCCATATCTAGTTCAACTCTGATTAGGAAACTGACAAGAACAGTAGCTCCATTTCAGTCCAATACACTGTACTTGCGGGGAACAGACGCCAGGTCTATTTGCACTGTGTATGGCAATTGGAGCATAATAGTGACTCGTCTTACCAGAAAACAAATCTTGCTCATAGGACAAAAAACTGCATGTGACTCAACTCCATTTAGGACTGGGAAACAAACGCTAGCTCGCCTTCCAAGAAACACACTCTGCTTTTGAGAAAAGAGCACTCTTCAATTCTACTTTGTTTCCTATGTGTTCCCAACAGTGAGCTTGCTCAGAACAAAAAAACTGTGCTTCCTACACACACGGCCATATCTAGTTCAACTCTGCTTAGGAACCCTACAAGAACAGTAGATCCTCTTCAGTCCAATACACTGTACTTGCTGGGAACAGACGCCAGTGCTATTTGTCCTGTGTATGGCAATTGCAGCGCAACAATGACTCTTCTTACCATAAAACAACTCTTGCTCGTAGGCCCAGAAACTGCATATGATTCAACTCCATTTAGGACTGAGAAACAAATACTTGCTCGCCTTACATGAAACACACTCTGCTTTTGAGAAAAGAGCACTCTTCAATTCTACTTTGTTTCCTATGTGTTCCCAACAGTGAGCTTGCTCAGAACAAAAAAACTGTGCTTCCTACACACACGGCCATATCTAGTTCAACTCTGCTTAGAACCTGACAAGAACAGTAGATCCTCTTCAGTCCGATACACTGTACTTGCTGGGAACAGATGCGAATGCTATTTGCACTGTGTATGGCAATGGGAGTGCAATAGTGACTTTCCTTACCAGAAAACAACTCTTGCTCGTAGGACCAGAAACTTCATGTGATTCCACTCCATTTAGGACTAGGAAACAAACGCCAGCTCGCCTTAGAAGAAACACACTCTGCTTTAGAGAAAAGAGCACTCTTCAACTCTTCTGTGATTCCTATGAGGTCCGAACAGTGAGATTGCTCAGAACAAAAAAACTGTGCTTCCTACACACACCGCCATACTTAGTTCAATTCTGCTTAGGTACCTGACAAGAACAGTAGCTCCTCTTCAGTCCAATACACTGTACTGCTGGAAACAGACAACAGTGCTATTAGTCCTGTGTATGTCAATGGCAGCACAATAATGACTCTTCTTACCAGAAAACAACTCTTGCTCGTACGACCAGAAACTGCGTGTCATTCAACTCCATTTAGGACTGGGAAACAAACGCTAGCTTGCCTTACAAGAAACACTCTCTGCTTTAGAGAAAAGAGCACACTTCGACTCTACTGTGTTTCCTATATGGCCAGAACAGTGAGCTTCCCCAGAACAAAAGAACTGTGCTTCCTACAAACACGGGCCATATCTAGTTCAACTCTGCTTAGGAAACTGACAAGAACAGTAGCTCCTCTTCAGTTCAATACACTATACTTGCTGGGAACAGATGCGAGTGCTATTTGCACTGTGTATGGCAATGGGAGTGCAATACTGACTTTCTTCCCCAGAAAACAACTCTTGCTCGTAGGACCAGAAACTGCATGTGATTCAACTCCATTTAGGACTGGGAAACAAATGCTAGCTCGCCTTACATGAAACACATTCTGCTTTTGAGAAAAGAGCACTCTTCTACTCTACTGTGTTTCCTATGGGGTCCGAACAGTGAGCTTGCTCAGAACAAAGGAACTGTGCTTCCTACACGAACGGGCCATATCTAGTTAAACTCTGCTTAGGAAACTGACAAGAACAGTAGCTCCTCTTCAGTTCAATACACTGTACTTGCTGGGAACAGATGCGAATGCTATTTGCACTGTGTATGGCAATGGGAGTGCAATAGTGACTTTCCTTACCAGAAAAAACTCTTGCTCGTAGGACCAGAAACTTCATGTGATTCCACTCCATTTAGGACTAGGAAACAAACGCCAGCTCGCCTTACAAGAAACACACTCTGCTTTAAAGAAAAGAGCACTCTTCAACTCTTCTGTGATTCCTATGAGGTCCAAACATTGAGATTGCTCAGAACAAAAAAACTGTGCTTCCTACACACACCGCCATACTTAGTTCAATTCTGCTTAGGTACCTGACAAGAACAGTAGCTCCTCTTCAGTCCAATACACTGTACTGCTGGAAACAGACAACAGTGTTATTTGTCCTGTGTATGGCAATGACAGCGCAATAGTGACTCTTCTTACCATAAAACAACTCTTGCTCGTAGGACTAGAAACTGCATGTGATTCAACTCCATTTAGGACTGAGAAACAAATGCTAGCTCGCCTTACATGAAATACACTCTGCTTTTGAGAAAAGAGCACTCTTCTACTCTACTGTGTTTCCTATGGGGTCCAAACAGTGAGCTTGCTCAGAACAAAAGAACTGTGCTTCCTACACACATGGGCCATATCTAGTTCAACTCTACTTAGGAAACAGAAAAGAACAGTAGATCCTCTTCAGTCCAATACACTGTTCTTGCTGGTAACAGACGCGAGTGCCATTTGCACTGTGTATGACCATGGGAGCGCAATAGTGACTTTCCTTACCAGAAAACAACTCTTGCTCGTAGGACCAGAACCTGCACATGATTCAACTCCATGTAGGACAGGGAAACAAACGCTAGCTCGCCTTACAAGAAACACACTCTGCTTTTGAGAAAAGAGCACTCTTCTACTCTACTGTGTTTCCTACAGGGCCAGAACAGTGAGCTTGCTCAGAACAAAAGAAGTGTGCTTCCTACACACACGGCCAAATCTAGTTCAACTCTGCTTAGGAACATGACAAGAACAGTAGATCCTCTTCAGTCCAATACACTGTACATGCTGGGAACAGACGCCAGTGCTATTTGCACTGTGTATGTCAATGGGACCACAACAGTGACTCTTCTTACCATAAAACAACTCTTGCTCGTAGGACCAGAAACTGCATGTCATTCAACTCCAGTTAGGACTGGGAAACAAACGCTAGCTTGCCTTACAAGAAACACTCTCTGCTTTAGAGAAAAGAGCACACTTCGACTCTACTGTGTTTCCTACATGGCCAGAACAGTGAGCTTGCCCAGAACAAAAGAACTGTGCTTCCTACACACACGGGCCATATCTAGTTCAACTCTGCTTAGGAAACTGACAAGAACAGTAGCTCCTCTTCAGTTCGATACACTGTACTTGCTGGGAACAGATGCGAGTGCTATTTGCACTGTGTATGGCAATGGGAGTGCAATACTGACTTTCTTCCCCAGAAAACAACTCTTGCTCGTAGGACCAGAAACTGCATGTGATTCAACTCCATTTAGGACTGGGAAACAAATGCTAGCTCGCTTTTCATGAAACATATTCTGCTTTTGAGAAAAGAGCACTCTTCTACTCTACTGTGTTTCCTATGGGGTCCAAACATTGAGCTTGCTCAGAACAAAAGAACTGTGGTTCCTACACGAACGGCCATATCTAGTTCAACTCTGCTTAGGAAACTGACAAGAACAGTAGCTCCTCTTCAGTCCGATACACTGTACATGCTGGGAACAGACGCGAGTGCTATTTGCATTGTGTATGGCAATGGGAGCGCAATAGTGACTTTCCTTACCGGAAAACAACTCTTACTCGTAGGACCAGAAACTGCATGTGATTCAACTCCATTTAGGACTGGGAAACAAACGCTAGCTCGCCTTACAAGAAACACACTCTGCTTTAGAGAAAAGAGCACTCTTCTACTCTACTGTGTTTCCTATAGGGCCAGAACAGTGCACTTGCTCAGAACAAAATAACTGTGCTTCCTACACACACGGGCCATATCTAGTTCAACTCTGCTTAGGAAACTGACAAGAACAGTAGCTCCTCTTCAGTTCAATACACTGTACTTGCTGGGAACAGATGCGAATGCTATTTGCACTGTGTATGGCAATGGGAGTGCAATAGTGACTTTCCTTACCAGAAAAAAACTCTTGCTCGTAGGACCAGAAACTGCATGTGATTCCACTCCATTTAGGACTAGGAAACAAATGCCAGCTCGCCTTACAAGAAACACACTCTGCTTTAGAGAAAAGAGCACTCTTCTACTCTTCTGTGATTCCTATGAGGTCCGAACAGTGAGCTTGCTCAGAACAAAAAAACTGTGCTTCCTACACACACCGCCATACTTAGTTCAATTCTGCTTAGGTACCTGACAAGAACAGTGGCTCCTCTTCAGTCCAATACACTGTACTGCTGGAAACAGACAACAGTGCTATTTGTCCTGTGTATGGCAATGGCAGCGCAATAGTGACTCTTTTTACCAGAAAACAACTCTTGCTCGTAGGACCAGAAACTGCATGTGATTCAACTCCATTTAGGACTGGAAAAGAAAGGCTAGCTCGCCTTACAAGAAACACACTCTGCTTTAGAGAAAAGAGCACTCTTCTACTCTACTGTGTTTCCTATAGGGCCAGAACAGTGAGATTACTCAGAACAAAAGAACTGTGCTTCCTACACACACCGCCATACTTAGTTCAATTCTGCTTAGGTACCTGACAAGAACAGTAGCTCCTCTTCAGACCAATACACTGTACTGCTGGAAAGAGACAACAGTGCTATTTGTCCTGTGTATGGCAGTGGCAGCGCAATAGTGGCTCTTCTTACCAGAAAACAACTCTTGCTCGTAGGACCAGAAACTGCATGTCATTCAACTCCATTTAGGACTGGGAAAAAAACGCTAGCTTGCCTTACAAGAAACACACTCTGCTTTAGAGAAAAGAGCACTCTTCTACTCTACTGTGTTTCCTACAGGGCCAGAACAGTGAGCTTGCCCAGAACAAAAGAACTGTGCTTCCTACACACACGGGCCATATCTAGTTCAACTCTGCTTAGGAAACTGACAAGAACAGTAGCTCCTCTTCAGTCCGATACACTGTACTTGCTGGGAACAGACGTGAGTGCTATTTGCACTGTGGATGGCAATGGGAGCGCAATAGTGACTTTCCTTACCAGAAAACAACTCTTGCTCGTAGGACCAGAAACTGCATATGATTCAACTCCATTTAGGACTGAGAAACAAATGCTAGCTCGCCTTACATGAAATACACTCTGCTTTTGAGAAAAGAGCACTCTTCTACTCTACTGTGTTTCCTATGGTGTCCGAACAGTGAGCTTGCTCAGAACAAAAGAACCGTGCTTCCTACACACATGGTCCATATCTAGTTCAACTCTGCGTAGGAAACTGACAAGAACAGTAGCTCCTCTTCAGTCCAATACACTGTACTTGCTGGTAACATACGCGAGTGCTATTTGCACTGTGTATGGCAATGGGAGCACAATAGTGACTCTTCTTACCAGAAAACAACTCTTGCTCGTAGGACCAGAAACTGCATGTGATTCAACTCCACTTATGACTGGGAAGCAAACGCTAGCTTGCCTTACAAGAAACATACTCTGCTTTTGAGAAAAGAGCACTCTTCTACTCTACTGTGATTCCTATGGGTTCCGAACAGTGAGCTTGCTCAGAACAAAAGAACTGTGCTTCCTACACACACGGGACATATCTCATTCAACTCTGCTTAGGTACCTGACAAGAACAGTAGCTTCTCTTCAGTCCGATACACTGTTCTTGCTGGGAACAGATGCGAGTGCCATTTGCACTGTGTATCTCAATGGCAGCGCAATAGTGACTTTCCTTACCGGAAAACAACTCTTGCACGTAGGACCAGAACCTGCATGTGATTCAACTCCATTTAGGACTGGGAAACAAACGCTAGCTCGCCTTACAAGAAACACACTCTGCTTTTGAGAAAAGAGCACTCTTCTACTCTACTGTGTTTCCTATAGGGCCAGAACAGTGAGCTTGCTCAGAACAAAAGAACTGTGCTTCCTACACACACGGGCCATATCTAGTTCAACTCTGCTTAGGAAACTGACAAGAACAGTAGCTCCTCTTCAGTTCAATACACTGTACTTGCTGGGAACAGATGCGAATGCTATTTGCACTGTGTATGGCAATGGGAGTGCAATAGTGACTTTCCTTACCAGAAAAAAATCTTGCTCGTAGGACCAGAAACTGCATGTGATTCCACTCCATTTAGGACTAGGAAACAATCGCCAGCTCGCCTTAGTAGAAACACACTCTGCTTTAGAGAAAAGAGCACTCTTCTACTCTTCTGTGATTCCTATGAGGTCCGAACAGTGAGCTTGCTCAGAACAAAAAAACTGTGCTTCCTACACACACCGCCATACTTCGTTCAATTCTGCTTAGGTACCTGACAAGAACAGTAGCTCCTCTACAGTCCAATACAATGTACTGCTGGAAACAGACAACAGTGCTATTTGTCCTGTGTATGGCAATTGCAGCGCAATAATGACTCTTCTTACCAGAAAACAACTCTTGCTCGTACGACCAGAAACTGCATGTCATTCAACTCCATTTAGGACTGGGAAACAAACGCTAGCATGCCTTACAAGAAACACTCTCTGCTTTAGAGAAAAGAGCACACTTCTACTCTACTGTGTTTCCTATAGGGACAGAACAGTGAGCTTGCCCAGAACAAAAGAACTGTGCTTCCTACACACACGGGCCATATCTAGTTCAACTCTGCTTAGGAAACTGACAAGAACAGTAGCTCCTCTTCAGTTCAATACACTGTACTTGCTGGGAACAGATGCGAGTGCTATTTGCACTGTGTATGGCAATGGGAGTGCAATAGTGACTTTCTTCCCCAGAAAACAACTCTTGCTCGTAGGACCAGAAACTGCATGTGATTCAACTCCATTTAGGACTGGGAAACAAATGCTAGCTCGCCTTACATGAAACACATTCTGCTTTTGAGAAAAGAGCACTCTTCTACTCTACTGTGTTTCCTATGGGGTCCGAACAGTGAGCTTGCTCAGAACAAAAGAACTGTGCTTCCTATACAAACGGGCCATATCTACTTCAACTCTGCTTAGGAAACTGACAAGAACAGTAGCTCCTCTTCAGTCAGATACACTGTACTTGCTAGGAACAGACGCGAGTGCCATTTGCACTGTGTATGGCAATGGGAGCGCAATAGTGACTTTCCTTAACGGAAAACAACTCTTGCTCGTAGGACCAGAAACTGCATGTCATTCAACTCCATTTAGGACTGGGAAACAAACGCTAGCTTGCCTTACAAGAAACACTCTCTGCTTTAGAGAAAAGAGCACACTTCGACTCTACTGTGTTTCCTACACGGCCAGATCAATGAGCTTGCCCAGAACAAAAGAACTATGCTTCCTACACACACGGGCCATATATAGTTCAACTCTGCTTAGGAAACTGACAAGAACAGTAGCTCCTCTTCAGTCTGATACACTGTACTTTCTGGGAACAGACGCGAGTGCTATTTGCACTGTGAATGGCAATGGGAGCGCAATAGTGACTTTCCTTACCAGAAAACAACTCTTGCTCGTAGGACCAGAAACTGCATGTGATTCAACTCCATTTAGGACTGGTAAACAAATGCTAGCAAGCCTTACATGAAACACACTCTGCTTTTGAGAAAAGAGCACTCTTCTACTCTACTGTGTTTCCTATGGGGTCCGAACAGTGAGCTTGCTCAGAACAAAAGTACTGTGCTTCCTACACACACGGGCCATATCTAGTTCAACTCTGCTTAGGAAACTGACAAGAACAGTAGCTCCTCTTCAGTCCAATACACTGTACTTCCGGGGAACAGTCGCCAGTGCTATTTGCACTGTGTATGGCAATTGGAGCACAATAGTGACTCGTCTTACCAGAAAACCAATCTTACTCGTAGGACAAAAAACTGCATGTGACTCAACTCCATTTAGGAATGGGAAACAAACGCTAGCTCTCCTTCCAAGAAAGACACTCTGCTTTTGAGAAAAGAGCACTCTTCAATTCTACTGTGTTTCCTATGTGTTCCCAACAGTGAGCTTGCTCAGAACAATAAAACTGTGCTTCCTACACACACGGCCATATCTATTTCAATTCTGCTTACGAACCTGACAAGAACAGTAGATCCTCTGAGTCCAATACACTGTACTTGCTGGGAACAGACGCCAGTGCTATTTGTCCTGTGTATGGCAATGGCAGCGCAATAGTGAATCTTCTTACCAGAAAACAACTCTTGTTCGTAGGACCAGAAACTGCATGAGATTCAACTCCACATAGGACTGGGAAGCAAACGCTAGCTTGCCTTACAAAAAACACACTCTGCTTTTGAGAAAAGAGCACTCTTCTACTCTACTGTGTTTCCTATGGGTTCCAAACAGTGACCTTGCTCAGAACAAAAGAACTGTGCTTCCTACACACACGGGACATATCTCGTTCAACTCTGCTTAGGAAACTGACAAGAACAGTAGCTTCTATTCAGTCTGATACACTGTAGTTGCTGGGAACAGACGCGAGTGCTATTTGCACTGTGTATGACAATGGGAGCACAATAGTGACTTTCCTTACCAGAAAACAACTCTTGCTCGTAGGACCAGAACCTGCATGTGATTCAACTCCATTTAGGACTGGGAAACAAACGCTAGCTCGCCTTACAAGAAACACACTCTGCTTTTGAGAAAAGAGCACTCTTCTACTCTACTGTGCTTTTTATAGGGCCAGTACAGTGAGCTTGCTCAGAACAAAAGAAGTGTGCTTCCTACAAATACGGCCATATCTAGTTCAACTCTGCTTAGGAAACTGACAAGAACAGTAGATCCTCTTCAGTCCAATACACTGTACATGCTGGGAACAGACGTGAGTGCTATTTGTACTGTGTATGACAATGGGAGCACAATAGTGACTCTTCTTACCAGAAAACAACTCTTGCTCATAGGACCAGAAACTTCATGTGATTCGACTCCATTTAGGACTGTGAAACAAACACTAGCTCGCCTTACAAGGAACAAACTCTGCTTTAGAGAAAAAAGAACTCTTCTACTCTACTGTGTTTCCTAAGAAGTCCGAACAGTGAACTTGCTCAGAAAAAAAGAACTGTGCTTCCTACTCACACAGGCCATATCTAGTTCAACTCTGCTTAGGAAACTGACAAGAACAGAATCCTCTTCAGGCCAATACACAGTACATGCTGGGAACAGACGCAAGTGCTATTTGCCCTGTGTATGACAAAGGGAGTGCAATAGTGAGTCTTCTTAAAAGAAAACAATTCTTGCTCATAGGACCAGAAACTGCATGTGATTGAACTCCCTTTAGGGCTGGGACACAAACGCTAGCTCGCCTTACAAGAAACACACTCTGCTTTTGAGAAAAGAGCACTCTTCTACTCTACTGTGTTTCCTATGGTGTCCGAACAGTGAGCTTGCTCAGAACAAAAGAACTGTGCTTCCTACACACACGGGCCATATCTATTTCAACTCCTCTTAGGAAACTGACAAGAACAGTAGCTCCTCCTCTGTCCGATACACTGTGCTTGCTGGGAACAGACACAAGTGCTATTTGCACTGTGTATGGCAATGGGAACACAATAGTGACTTTCCTTACCAGAAAACAACTCTTGCTCGTAGGACCAGAAACTGCATGGGATTCAACTCCATTTAGGACTGGAAAACAAACGCTAGCTCGCCTTACAAGAAACACACTCTGCTTTTGAGAAAAGAGCACTCTTCTACTCTACTGTGTTTCCTATGGCGTCCAAACAGTGAGCTTGCTCAGAACAAAGAACTGTGCTTCCTACACACACGGCCATATCTAGTTCAATTCTGCTTAGGAAACTGACAACAACAGTAGATCCTCTTCAGTCCAATACACTGTACATGCTGGGAACAGACGCCAGTGCTATTTGTCCTGTGTATGGCAATGGCAGCGCAATAGTGACTTTCCTTACCAGAAAACAACTCTTGCTCGTAGGATCAGAAACTGCTTTTGATTCAACTCCATTTAGGACTGGGAAACAAACTCTAGCTTGCTTTACAAGAAACACACTCTGCTTTTGAGAAAAGAGCACTCTTCTACTCTACTGTGTTTCCTATAGGGCCAGAAGAGTGAGCTTGCTCAGAACATAAGAAATGTGCTTCCTACACACACGGGCCATATCTAGTTCAACTCTGCTTAGGAAACTGAAAAGAACAGTAGCTCCTCTTCAGTCCGATACACTGTACTTGCTGTGAACAGACGAGAGTGCTATTTGCACTGTGTATGGCAATGGGAGCGCAATAGTGACTTTCCTTACCAGAAAACAACTCTTGCTCGTAGGATCAGAAACTGCTTGTGATTCAACTCCATTTAGGACTGGTAAACAAATGCTAGTTTGCATTACTACAAACAAACTCTGCTTAGGAGAAAAGAGCACTCTTCTACTCTACTGTGTTTCCTATGGGGTCCGAACAGTGAGCTTGCTCAGAAAAAAAAACTGTGCTTCCTACACACACGGTCATATCTAGTTCAAATCTGCTTATAAACCTGACAAGAACAATAGGTCCTCTTCAGTCCAATACACTGTACTTGCTAGGAACAGACGCCAGTGCTATTTGTCCTGTCTATGGCAATGGCAGCACAATAGTGACTCTTCTTACCAGAAAACAACTCTTGCTCGTAGGACCAGAAACTGCATGTGATTCAACTCCATTTAGGACTGGGAAACAAACGATAGCTCGCCTTACAAGAAACACACTCTTCTTTTGAAAAAAAAGCACTCTTCTACTCTACTGTGTTTCCTATGGTGTCCAAACAGTGAGCATGCTCAGAACAAAAAACTGTGCTTCCTACACACACGGACCCTATCTAGTTCAACTCTGCTTAGGAAACTGACAACAACAGTAGCTCTTATTCAGTCCCATACACTGTACTTGCTGGGAACAGACGCGAGTGCTATTAGTAATGTGTATGGCAATGGGAGTGCAATAGTGACTTTCCTTACCAGAAAACAACTCTTGCTTGTATGACCAAAAACTGCATGTGATACAACTCCATTTAGGACTGGGACAAACGCTAGGTCACCTTACAAGAAACACACTCTGCTTTTGAGAAAAGAGCACTCTTCTACTCTACTGTGTTTCCTATATGGCCAGAACAGTGAGCTTGCTCAGAACAAAAGAGGTGTGCTTCCTACACACACGGCATATCTAGTTCAATTCTGCTTAGGAAACTGACAAGAACAGTAGCTCCTATTCAGTCCAATACACTGTACTTGCTGGGAACAGACGCGTGTGCTATTTGTACTGTGTATGGCCATGGGAGCGCAATAGTGACTCTTTTTACCAGAAAACAACTTTTGCTCGTAGGACCAGAAACTGCATGGGATTCAACTCCATTTCTAACTGGGAAACAAACACTAGCTCGCCTTACAAGAAACACACTCTGCTTTTGAGAAATGAGCACTCTTCTACTCAACTGTGTTTCCTATGGCGTCTGAACAGTGAGCTTGCTCAGAAAAAAAGAACTGTGCTTTCTACACACACGGGCCATATCTAGTTCAACTCTACTTGGAAACTGTCAAGAACAGTAGCTCCTTTTCAGTCCAATACACTGTACTTGCTGGGAACAGACGCGAGTGCTATTTGCACTGTGTATGGCAATGGGAGCTCAATAGTGACTTTTCTTACCAGAAAACAACTCTTCCTCGTAGGACTGAAAACTGCATGTGATTCAACTCCATTTAGAACTTGGAAATAAACGCAATCTCACCTTACAAGAAACAGACTCTGATTTTGAGAAAATGGCACTCTTCTACTCTACTGTGTTTCCTTTGGGGTCCGAAAAATGAGCTTGCTCAGAACAAAAGAACTGTGCTTCCTACACACGCGGGCCATATCTCGTTCTACTCTGCTTAGGAAACTGTCAAGAACAGTAGCTCCTCCTCAGTCCGATACACTGTACATGCTGGGAACAGATCGAGTGCTATTTGCACTGTGTATGGCAATGGGAGCGCAATAGTGACTTCCTTACCAGAAAACAACTCTTGCTCGTAGGACCAGAAACTGCATGTCATTCAACTCCATTTAGGACTGGGAAACAAATGCTAGCTCGCCTTACAAGAAACACACTCTGCTTTTGAGAAAAGAGCACTCTTCTACTCTACTGTGTTTCCTGGATGGCCAGTACAGTGAGCTTGCTCCGAACAAATAATCTGTGCTTCCTACACACACGGACATATCTAGTTCAATTCTGCTTAGGAAACTGACAAGAGCAGTAGCTCCTCTTCAGTCCAATACACTGTACTTGCTGGGAACAGCTGCGAGTGCTATTTGCACTGAAAATGGCAATGGGAGCGCAATAGTGACTTTCCTTACCAGAAAACAACTCTTGCTCGTAGGACCCAAAACTGCATGTGATTCAACTCCATTTAGGACTGGGAAACAAACGCTAGCTCGCCTTACAAGAAACACACTCTGCTTTTGAGAAAAGAGCACTCTTCTACTCTACTGTGTTTCCCATAGGGCCAGAACAGTGAGCTTGCTCAGAACAAAAGAACTGTGCTTCCTACACACACGGGCCATATCTAGTTCAACTCTGCTTAGGAAACTGACGAGAACAGTAGCTCCTCTTCAGTCCAATACACTGTACTTCCTGGGAACAGATGCGAGTGCTATTTGCACTTTGTATGGAAATGGGAGCACAATAGTGACTTTCCTTACCAGAAAAAAAACTCTTGGTCGTAGGACCAAAAACTGCATGTGATTCAACTCCATTTAGGACTGGGAAACAAACGCTAGCTCGCCTTACAAGAAACACACTCTGCTTTTGAGAAAAGAGCACTCTTCTATTCTCCTGTGTTTCCTATAGGGCCAGTACAGCGAGCTTGCTCAGAACAAAAGAACTGTGCTTCCTACACACATGGACATATCCAGTTCAATTCTGCTTAGGAAACTGACAATGACAGTAGCTCCTCTTAAGTCCAATACACTCTACATGCTGGGAACAGACGCCAGTGCTATTTGCCCTGGGTATGACAATGGGAGCCAATAGTGTCTCTATTTACCAGAAAACAACTCTTACTCGTAGGACCAGAAACTGCATGGGATTCAACTCCATTTAGGACTGGGAAACAAATGCTACTACGCCTTACAAGAAACACACTCTGCTTTTGAGAAAAGAGCACTCTTCTACTCTGCTGTGTTTCCTATAGTGCCAGTACAGTGAGCTTGCTCAGAACAAAAGAACTGCGCTTCCTTCACAAACGGGCCATATCTAGTTCAATGCTGCTTAGGAAACTGACAAGAACAGTAGCTCCTCTTCAGTCCAATACACTGTACTTGCTGGGAACAGACGCGAATGCTATTTGCACTGTGTATGGCAATGGGAGCGCAATAGTGACTTTCCTTACCAGAAAACAACTCTTGCTCGCAGGACCAAAAACTGCATGTGATTCAACTCCATTTAGGACTGGGAAACAAACGGTAGCTCGCCTTACAAGAAACACACTCTGCTTTTGAGAAAAGAGCACTCTTCTACTCTACTGAGTTTCCTATATGGCCAGTACAGCGAGCTTGCTCAGAACAAAAGACCTGTGCTTCCTACACGCATGGCCATATCCAGTTCAATTCTGCTTAGGAAACTGACAAGAACAGTAGCTCCTCTTCAGTCCAATACACTGTACTTGCTGGGAACAGACGCGAGTGCTATTTGCACTGTGTATGGCAATGTGAGCTCAATAGTGACTTCCTTACCAGAAAACAACTCTTGCTCATAGGACCGAAAACTGCATGTGATTCAACTCCATTTGGAACTGGGAAATAAACGCTAGCTTGCCTTACAAGAAACACATTCTGCTTATGAGAAAAGAGCAATCTTCTACTCTACTGTATTTCCTATATGGCCAGAACAGTGAGCTTGCTCAGAAAAAAAGAACTGTGCTTCCTACATGCACGGGCCATATCTAGTTCAACTCTGCTTAGGAAACTGACAAGAACAGTAGATCCTCTTCAGTCCAATACACTGTACAGGCTGGGAACAGATGCCAGTGCTATTTGCACTGTGTATGACAATGGGACTGCAACAGTGACTCTTCTTACCAGAAAACAACTCTTGCTCGTAGGACCAGAAACTGCATGTGATTCAACTCCATTTAGGACTAGGAAACAAACGGTAGCTCGCCTTACGAGGAACAGACTCTGCTTGTCAGAAAAGAGCACTCTTCTTCTCTACTGTGTTTCCTATGGGGTCCAAACAGTGAGCTTGCTCAGAACAAAAGAACTATGCTTCCTACACACACGGGCCATATCTCGTTCTACTCTGCTTAGGAAACTGTCAAGAACAGTAGCTCCTCCTCAGTCCGATACACTGTACATGCTGGGAACAGATCGAGTGCTATTTGCACTGTGTATGGCAATGGGAGCGCAAGAGTGACTTCCTTACCAGAAAACAACTCTTGCTCGTAGGACCAGAAACTGCATGTCATTCAACTCCATTTAGGACTGGGAAACAAATGCTAGCTCTCCTTACAAGAAACACACTCTGCTTTAGAGAAAAGAGCACTCTTCTACTCTACTGTGTTTCCTACAGGGCCAGAACAGTGAGCTTGCCCAGAACAAAAGAACTGTGCTTCCTACACACACGGGCCATATCTAGTTCAACTCTGCTTAGGAAACTGACAAGAACAGTAGCTCCTCTTCAGTCCGATACACTGTACTTGCTGGGAACAGACGTGAGTGCTATTTGCACTGTGGATGGCAATGGGAGCGCAATAGTGACTTTCCTTACCAGAAAACAACTCTTGCTCGTAGGACCAGAAACTGCATATGATTCAACTCCATTTAGGACTGAGAAACAAATGCTAGCTCGCCTTACATGAAATACACTCTGCTTTTGAGAAAAGAGCACTCTTCTACTCTACTGTGTTTCCTATGGTGTCCGAACAGTGAGCTTGCTCAGAACAAAAGAACCGTGCTTCCTACACACATGGTCCATATCTAGTTCAACTCTGCGTAGGAAACTGACAAGAACAGTAGCTCCTCTTCAGTCCAATACACTGTACTTGCTGGTAACATACGCGAGTGCTATTTGCACTGTGTATGGCAATGGGAGCACAATAGTGACTCTTCTTACCAGAAAACAACTCTTGCTCGTATGACCAGAAACTGCATGTGATTCAACTCCACTTATGACTGGGAAGCAAACGCTAGCTTGCCTTACAAGAAACATACTCTGCTTTTGAGAAAAGAGCACTCTTCTACTCTACTGTGATTCCTATGGGTTCCGAACAGTGAGCTTGCTCAGAACAAAAGAACTGTGCTTCCTACACACACGGGACATATCTCATTCAACTCTGCTTAGGTACCTGACAAGAACAGTAGCTTCTCTTCAGTCCGATACACTGTTCTTGCTGGGAACAGATGCGAGTGCCATTTGCACTGTGTATCTCAATGGCAGCGCAATAGTGACTTTCCTTACCGGAAAACAACTCTTGCACGTAGGACCAGAACCTGCATGTGATTCAACTCCATTTAGGACTGGGAAACAAACGCTAGCTCGCCTTACAAGAAACACACTCTGCTTTTGAGAAAAAAGCACTCTTCTACTCTACTGTGTTTCCTATAGGGCCAGAACAGTGAGCTTGCTCAGAACAAAAGAACTGTGCTTCCTACACACACGGGCCATATCTAGTTCAACTCTGCTTAGGAAACTGACAAGAACAGTAGCTCCTCTTCAGTTCAATACACTGTACTTGCTGGGAACAGATGCGAATGCTATTTGCACTGTGTATGGCAATGGGAGTGCAATAGTGACTTTCCTTACCAGAAAAAAATCTTGCTCGTAGGACCAGAAACTGCATGTGATTCCACTCCATTTAGGACTAGGAAACTATCGCCAGCTCGCCTTAGTAGAAACACACTCTGCTTTAGAGAAAAGAGCACTCTTCTACTCTTCTGTGATTCCTATGAGGTCCGAACAGTGAGCTTGCTCAGAACAAAAAAACTGTGCTTCCTACACACACCGCCATACTTCGTTCAATTCTGCTTAGGTACCTGACAAGAACAGTAGCTCCTCTACAGTCCAATACAATGTACTGCTGGAAACAGACAACAGTGCTATTTGTCCTGTGTATGGCAATTGCAGCGCAATAATGACTCTTCTTACCAGAAAACAACTCTTGCTCGTACGACCAGAAACTGCATGTCATTCAACTCCATTTAGGACTGGGAAACAAACGCTAGCATGCCTTACAAGAAACACTCTCTGCTTTAGAGAAAAGAGCACACTTCTACTCTACTGTGTTTCCTATAGGGACAGAACAGTGAGCTTGCCCAGAACAAAAGAACTGTGCTTCCTACACACACGGGCCATATCTAGTTCAACTCTGCTTAGGAAACTGACAAGAACAGTAGCTCCTCTTCAGTTCAATACACTGTACTTGCTGGGAACAGATGCGAGTGCTATTTGCACTGTGTATGGCAATGGGAGTGCAATAGTGACTTTCTTCCCCAGAAAACAACTCTTGCTCGTAGGACCAGAAACTGCATGTGATTCAACTCCATTTAGGACTGGGAAACAAATGCTAGCTCGCCTTACATGAAACACATTCTGCTTTTGAGAAAAGAGCACTCTTCTACTCTACTGTGTTTCCTATGGGGTCCGAACAGTGAGCTTGCTCAGAACAAAAGAACTGTGCTTCCTATACAAACGGGCCATATCTACTTCAACTCTGCTTAGGAAACTGACAAGAACAGTAGCTCCTCTTCAGTCAGATACACTGTACTTGCTAGGAACAGACGCGAGTGCCATTTGCACTGTGTATGGCAATGGGAGCGCAATAGTGACTTTCCTTAACGGAAAACAACTCTTGCTCGTAGGACCAGAAACTGCATGTCATTCAACTCCATTTAGGACTGGGAAACAAACGCTAGCTTGCCTTACAAGAAACACTCTCTGCTTTAGAGAAAAGAGCACACTTCGACTCTACTGTGTTTCCTACACGGCCAGATCAATGAGCTTGCCCAGAACAAAAGAACTATGCTTCCTACACACACGGGCCATATATAGTTCAACTCTGCTTAGGAAACTGACAAGAACAGTAGCTCCTCTTCAGTCTGATACACTGTACTTTCTGGGAACAGACGCGAGTGCTATTTGCACTGTGAATGGCAATGGGAGCGCAATAGTGACTTTCCTTACCAGAAAACAACTCTTGCTCGTAGGACCAGAAACTGCATGTGATTCAACTCCATTTAGGACTGGTAAACAAATGCTAGCAAGCCTTACATGAAACACACTCTGCTTTTGAGAAAAGAGCACTCTTCTACTCTACTGTGTTTCCTATGGGGTCCGAACAGTGAGCTTGCTCAGAACAAAAGTACTGTGCTTCCTACACACACGGGCCATATCTAGTTCAACTCTGCTTAGGAAACTGACAAGAACAGTAGCTCCTCTTCAGTCCAATACACTGTACTTCCGGGGAACAGTCGCCAGTGCTATTTGCACTGTGTATGGCAATTGGAGCACAATAGTGACTCGTCTTACCAGAAAACCAATCTTACTCGTAGGACAAAAAACTGCATGTGACTCAACTCCATTTAGGAATGGGAAACAAACGCTAGCTCTCCTTCCAAGAAAGACACTCTGCTTTTGAGAAAAGAGCACTCTTCAATTCTACTGTGTTTCCTATGTGTTCCCAAGAGTGAGCTTGCTCAGAACAATAAAACTGTGCTTCCTACACACACGGCCATATCTATTTCAATTCTGCTTACGAACCTGACAAGAACAGTAGATCCTCTGAGTCCAATACACTGTACTTGCTGGGAACAGACGCCAGTGCTATTTGTCCTGTGTATGGCAATGGCAGCGCAATAGTGAATCTTCTTACCAGAAAACAACTCTTGTTCGTAGGACCAGAAACTGCATGAGATTCAACTCCACATAGGACTGGGAAGCAAACGCTAGCTTGCCTTACAAAAAACACACTCTGCTTTTGAGAAAAGAGCACTCTTCTACTCTACTGTGTTTCCTATGGGTTCCAAACAGTGACCTTGCTCAGAACAAAAGAACTGTGCTTCCTACACACACGGGACATATCTCGTTCAACTCTGCTTAGGAAACTGACAAGAACAGTAGCTTCTATTCAGTCTGATACACTGTAGTTGCTGGGAACAGACGCGAGTGCTATTTGCACTGTGTATGACAATGGGAGCACAATAGTGACTTTCCTTACCAGAAAACAACTCTTGCTCGTAGGACCAGAACCTGCATGTGATTCAACTCCATTTAGGACTGGGAAACAAACGCTAGCTCGCCTTACAAGAAACACACTCTGCTTTTGAGAAAAGAGCACTCTTCTACTCTACTGTGCTTTTTATAGGGCCAGTACAGTGAGCTTGCTCAGAACAAAAGAAGTGTGCTTCCTACAAATACGGCCATATCTAGTTCAACTCTGCTTAGGAAACTGACAAGAACAGTAGATCCTCTTCAGTCCAATACACTGTACATGCTGGGAACAGACGTGAGTGCTATTTGTACTGTGTATGACAATGGGAGCACAATAGTGACTCTTCTTACCAGAAAACAACTCTTGCTCATAGGACCAGAAACTTCATGTGATTCGACTCCATTTAGGACTGTGAAACAAACACTAGCTCGCCTTACAAGGAACAAACTCTGCTTTAGAGAAAAAAGAACTCTTCTACTCTACTGTGTTTCCTAAGAAGTCCGAACAGTGAACTTGCTCAGAAAAAAAGAACTGTGCTTCCTACTCACACAGGCCATATCTAGTTCAACTCTGCTTAGGAAACTGACAAGAACAGAATCCTCTTCAGGCCAATACACAGTACATGCTGGGAACAGACGCAAGTGCTATTTGCCCTGTGTATGACAAAGGGAGTGCAATAGTGAGTCTTCTTAAAAGAAAACAATTCTTGCTCATAGGACCAGAAACTGCATGTGATTGAACTCCCTTTAGGGCTGGGACACAAACGCTAGCTCGCCTTACAAGAAACACACTCTGCTTTTGAGAAAAGAGCACTCTTCTACTCTACTGTGTTTCCTATGGTGTCCGAACAGTGAGCTTGCTCAGAACAAAAGAACTGTGCTTCCTACACACACGGGCCATATCTAGTTCAACTCCGCTTAGGAAACTGACAAGAACAGTAGCTCCTCCTCTGTCCGATACACTGTGCTTGCTGGGAACAGACACAAGTGCTATTTGCACTGTGTATGGCAATGGGAACACAATAGTGACTTTCCTTACCAGAAAACAACTCTTGCTCGTAGGACCAGAAACTGCATGGGATTCAACTCCATTTAGGACTGGAAAACAAACGCTAGCTCGCCTTACAAGAAACACACTCTGCTTTTGAGAAAAGAGCACTCTTCTACTCTACTGTGTTTCCTATGGCGTCCAAACAGTGAGCTTGCTCAGAACAAAGAACTGTGCTTCCTACACACACGGCCATATCTAGTTCAATTCTGCTTAGGAAACTGACAACAACAGTAGATCCTCTTCAGTCCAATACACTGTACATGCTGGGAACAGACGCCAGTGCTATTTGTCCTGTGTATGGCAATGGCAGCGCAATAGTGACTTTCCTTACCAGAAAACAACTCTTGCTCGTAGGATCAGAAACTGCTTTTGATTCAACTCCATTTAGGACTGGGAAACAAACTCTAGCTTGCTTTACAAGAAACACACTCTGCTTTTGAGAAAAGAGCACTCTTCTACTCTACTGTGTTTCCTATAGGGCCAGAAGAGTGAGCTTGCTCAGAACATAAGAAATGTGCTTCCTACACACACGGGCCATATCTAGTTCAACTCTGCTTAGGAAACTGAAAAGAACAGTAGCTCCTCTTCAGTCCGATACACTGTACTTGCTGTGAACAGACGAGAGTGCTATTTGCACTGTGTATGGCAATGGGAGCGCAATAGTGACTTTCCTTACCAGAAAACAACTCTTGCTCGTAGGATCAGAAACTGCTTGTGATTCAACTCCATTTAGGACTGGTAAACAAATGCTAGTTTGCATTACTACAAACAAACTCTGCTTAGGAGAAAAGAGCACTCTTCTACTCTACTGTGTTTCCTATGGGGTCCGAACAGTGAGCTTGCTCAGAAAAAAAAACTGTGCTTCCTACACACACGGTCATATCTAGTTCAAATCTGCTTATAAACCTGACAAGAACAATAGGTCCTCTTCAGTCCAATACACTGTACTTGCTAGGAACAGACGCCAGTGCTATTTGTCCTGTCTATGGCAATGGCAGCACAATAGTGACTCTTCTTACCAGAAAACAACTCTTGCTCGTAGGACCAGAAACTGCATGTGATTCAACTCCATTTAGGACTGGGAAACAAACGATAGCTCGCCTTACAAGAAACACACTCTTCTTTTGAAAAAAAAGCACTCTTCTACTCTACTGTGTTTCCTATGGTGTCCAAACAGTGAGCATGCTCAGAACAAAAAACTGTGCTTCCTACACACACGGACCCTATCTAGTTCAACTCTGCTTAGGAAACTGACAACAACAGTAGCTCTTATTCAGTCCCATACACTGTACTTGCTGGGAACAGACGCGAGTGCTATTAGTAATGTGTATGGCAATGGGAGTGCAATAGTGACTTTCCTTACCAGAAAACAACTCTTGCTTGTATGACCAAAAACTGCATGTGATACAACTCCATTTAGGACTGGGACAAACGCTAGGTCACCTTACAAGAAACACACTCTGCTTTTGAGAAAAGAGCACTCTTCTACTCTACTGTGTTTCCTATATGGCCAGAACAGTGAGCTTGCTCAGAACAAAAGAGGTGTGCTTCCTACACACACGGCATATCTAGTTCAATTCTGCTTAGGAAACTGACAAGAACAGTAGCTCCTATTCAGTCCAATACACTGTACTTGCTGGGAACAGACGCGTGTGCTATTTGTACTGTGTATGGCCATGGGAGCGCAATAGTGACTCTTTTTACCAGAAAACAACTTTTGCTCGTAGGACCAGAAACTGCATGGGATTCAACTCCATTTCTAACTGGGAAACAAACACTAGCTCGCCTTACAAGAAACACACTCTGCTTTTGAGAAATGAGCACTCTTCTACTCAACTGTGTTTCCTATGGCGTCTGAACAGTGAGCTTGCTCAGAAAAAAAGAACTGTGCTTTCTACACACACGGGCCATATCTAGTTCAACTCTACTTGGAAACTGTCAAGAACAGTAGCTCCTTTTCAGTCCAATACACTGTACTTGCTGGGAACAGACGCGAGTGCTATTTGCACTGTGTATGGCAATGGGAGCTCAATAGTGACTTTTCTTACCAGAAAACAACTCTTCCTCGTAGGACTGAAAACTGCATGTGATTCAACTCCATTTAGAACTTGGAAATAAACGCAATCTCACCTTACAAGAAACAGACTCTGATTTTGAGAAAATGGCACTCTTCTACTCTACTGTGTTTCCTTTGGGGTCCGAAAAATGAGCTTGCTCAGAACAAAAGAACTGTGCTTCCTACACACGCGGGCCATATCTCGTTCTACTCTGCTTAGGAAACTGTCAAGAACAGTAGCTCCTCCTCAGTCCGATACACTGTACATGCTGGGAACAGATCGAGTGCTATTTGCACTGTGTATGGCAATGGGAGCGCAATAGTGACTTCCTTACCAGAAAACAACTCTTGCTCGTAGGACCAGAAACTGCATGTCATTCAACTCCATTTAGGACTGGGAAACAAATGCTAGCTCGCCTTACAAGAAACACACTCTGCTTTTGAGAAAAGAGCACTCTTCTACTCTACTGTGTTTCCTGGATGGCCAGTACAGTGAGCTTGCTCCGAACAAATAATCTGTGCTTCCTACACACACGGACATATCTAGTTCAATTCTGCTTAGGAAACTGACAAGAGCAGTAGCTCCTCTTCAGTCCAATACACTGTACTTGCTGGGAACAGCTGCGAGTGCTATTTGCACTGAAAATGGCAATGGGAGCGCAATAGTGACTTTCCTTACCAGAAAACAACTCTTGCTCGTAGGACCCAAAACTGCATGTGATTCAACTCCATTTAGGACTGGGAAACAAACGCTAGCTCGCCTTACAAGAAACACACTCTGCTTTTGAGAAAAGAGCACTCTTCTACTCTACTGTGTTTCCCATAGGGCCAGAACAGTGAGCTTGCTCAGAACAAAAGAACTGTGCTTCCTACACACACGGGCCATATCTAGTTCAACTCTGCTTAGGAAACTGACGAGAACAGTAGCTCCTCTTCAGTCCAATACACTGTACTTCCTGGGAACAGATGCGAGTGCTATTTGCACTTTGTATGGAAATGGGAGCACAATAGTGACTTTCCTTACCAGAAAAAAAACTCTTGGTCGTAGGACCAAAAACTGCATGTGATTCAACTCCATTTAGGACTGGGAAACAAACGCTAGCTCGCCTTACAAGAAACACACTCTGCTTTTGAGAAAAGAGCACTCTTCTATTCTCCTGTGTTTCCTATAGGGCCAGTACAGCGAGCTTGCTCAGAACAAAAGAACTGTGCTTCCTACACACATGGACATATCCAGTTCAATTCTGCTTAGGAAACTGACAATGACAGTAGCTCCTCTTAAGTCCAATACACTCTACATGCTGGGAACAGACGCCAGTGCTATTTGCCCTGGGTATGACAATGGGAGCCAATAGTGTCTCTATTTACCAGAAAACAACTCTTACTCGTAGGACCAGAAACTGCATGGGATTCAACTCCATTTAGGACTGGGAAACAAATGCTACTACGCCTTACAAGAAACACACTCTGCTTTTGAGAAAAGAGCACTCTTCTACTCTGCTGTGTTTCCTATAGTGCCAGTACAGTGAGCTTGCTCAGAACAAAAGAACTGCGCTTCCTTCACAAACGGGCCATATCTAGTTCAATGCTGCTTAGGAAACTGACAAGAACAGTAGCTCCTCTTCAGTCCAATACACTGTACTTGCTGGGAACAGACGCGAATGCTATTTGCACTGTGTATGGCAATGGGAGCGCAATAGTGACTTTCCTTACCAGAAAACAACTCTTGCTCGCAGGACCAAAAACTGCATGTGATTCAACTCCATTTAGGACTGGGAAACAAACGGTAGCTCGCCTTACAAGAAACACACTCTGCTTTTGAGAAAAGAGCACTCTTCTACTCTACTGAGTTTCCTATATGGCCAGTACAGCGAGCTTGCTCAGAACAAAAGACCTGTGCTTCCTACACGCATGGCCATATCCAGTTCAATTCTGCTTAGGAAACTGACAAGAACAGTAGCTCCTCTTCAGTCCAATACACTGTACTTGCTGGGAACAGACGCGAGTGCTATTTGCACTGTGTATGGCAATGTGAGCTCAATAGTGACTTCCTTACCAGAAAACAACTCTTGCTCATAGGACCGAAAACTGCATGTGATTCAACTCCATTTGGAACTGGGAAATAAACGCTAGCTTGCCTTACAAGAAACACATTCTGCTTTTGAGAAAAGAGCAATCTTCTACTCTACTGTATTTCCTATATGGCCAGAACAGTGAGCTTGCTCAGAAAAAAAGAACTGTGCTTCCTACATGCACGGGCCATATCTAGTTCAACTCTGCTTAGGAAACTGACAAGAACAGTAGATCCTCTTCAGTCCAATACACTGTACAGGCTGGGAACAGATGCCAGTGCTATTTGCACTGTGTATGACAATGGGACTGCAACAGTGACTCTTCTTACCAGAAAACAACTCTTGCTCGTAGGACCAGAAACTGCATGTGATTCAACTCCATTTAGGACTAGGAAACAAACGGTAGCTCGCCTTACGAGGAACAGACTCTGCTTGTCAGAAAAGAGCACTCTTCTTCTCTACTGTGTTTCCTATGGGGTCCAAACAGTGAGCTTGCTCAGAACAAAAGAACTATGCTTCCTACAAACACGGGCCATATCTCGTTCTACTCTGCTTAGGAAACTGTCAAGAACAGTAGCTCCTCCTCAGTCCGATACACTGTACATGCTGGGAACAGATCGAGTGCTATTTGCACTGTGTATGGCAATGGGAGCGCAAGAGTGACTTCCTTACCAGAAAACAACTCTTGCTCGTAGGACCAGAAACTGCATGTCATTCAACTCCATTTAGGACTGGGAAACAAATGCTAGCTCTCCTTACAAGAAACACACTCTGCTTTTGAGAAAAGAGCACTCTTGTACTCCCCTGTGTTTCCTGTATGGCCAGAACAGTGAGCTTGCTCCGAACAAAAAATCTGTGCTTCCAACACACACGGACATATCTAGTTCAATTCTGCTTAGGAAACTGACAAGAGCAGTAGCTCCTCTTCAGTCCAATACACTGTACCTGCTGGGAACAGCTGCGAGTGCTATTTGCACTGTGAATGGCAATAGGAGCGCAATAGTGACTTTCCTTACCAGAAAACAACTCTTGCTCGTAGGACCCAAAACTGCATGTGATTCAACTCCATTTAGGACTGGGAAACAAACGCTAGCTCGCCTTACAAGAAACACACTCTGCTTTTGAGAAAAGAGCACTCTTCTACTCTACTGTGTTTCCCATAGGGCCAGAACAGTGAGCTTGCTCAGAACAAAAGAACTGTGCTTCCTACACACACGGGCCATATCTAGTTCAACTCTGCTTAGGAAACTGACGAGAACAGTAGCTCCTCTTCAGTCCAATACACTGTACTTCCTGGGAACAGATGCGAGTGCTATTTGCACTTTGTATGGAAATGGGAGCACAATAGTGACTTTCCTTACCAGAAAAAAACTCTTGGTCGTAGGACCAAAAACTGCATGTGATTCAACTCCATTTAGGACTGGGAAACAAACGCTAGCTCGCCTTACAAGAAACACACTCTGCTTTTGAGAAAAGAGCACTCTTCTATTCTCCTGTGTTTCCTATAGGGCCAGTACAGCGAGCTTGCTCAGAACAAAAGAACTGTGCTTCCTACACACATGGACATATCCAGTTCAATTCTGCTTAGGAAACTGACAATGACAGTAGCTCCTCTTCAGTCCAATACACTCTACATGCTGGGAACAGACGCCAGTGCTATTTGCCCTGGGTATGACAATGGGAGCACAATAGTGTCTCTATTTACCAGAAAACAACTCTTACTCGTAGGACCAGAAACTGCATGGGATTCAACTCCATTTAGGACTGGGAAACAAATGCTACTACGCCTTACAAGAAACACACTCTGCTTTTGAGAAAAGAGCACTCTTCTACTCTGCTGTGTTTCCTATAATGCCAGTACAGTGAGCTTGCTCAGAACAAAAGAACTGCGCTTCCTTCACAAACGGGCCATATCTAGTTCAATGCTGCTTAGGAAACTGACAAGAACAGTAGCTCCTCTTCAGTCCAATACACTGTATTTGCTGGAAACAGACGCGAGTGCTATTTGCACTGAGTATGGCAATGGGAGCGCAATAGTGACTTTCCTTACCAGAAAACAACTCTTGCTCACAGGACCAAAAACTGCATGTGATTCAACTCCACTTAGGACTGGGAAACAAACGGTAGCTCGCCTTACAAGAAACACACTCTGCTTTTGAGAAAAGAGCACTCTTCTACTCTACTGAGTTTCCTATATGGCCAGTACAGCGAGCTTGCTCAGAACAAAAGAACTGTGCTTCCTACACGCATGGCCATATCCAGTTCAATTCTGCTTAGGAAACTGACAAGAACAGTAGCTCCTCTTCAGTCCAATATACTCTACATGCTGGGAAAAGACGCCAGTGCTATTTGCCCTGTGTATGACAATGGGAGAGTAATAGTGACTCTTCTTACCAGAAAACAACTCTTGGTCTTAGGACCAGAAACTGCATGTGATTCAACTCCATTTAGGACTGGGAAACAAACGCTAGCTTGCCTTACACGAAACACACTCTGCTTTTGAGAAAAGAGCACTCTTCTACTCTACTGTGTTTCCTATGGTGTCCAAACAGTGAGCTTGCTCAGAACAAAAGTACTGTGCTTCCTATACACAAGGCCATATCTAGTTCAACTCTGCTTAGGAAACTGACAAGAACAGTAGCTCCTCTTCAGTCCAATCACTGTACTTGCTGGGAACAGACGCGAGTGCTATTTGCACTGTGTATGGCAATGTGAGCTCAATAGTGACTTCCTTACCAGAAAACAACTCTTGCTCATAGGACCGAAAACTGCATGTGATTCAACTCCATTTGGAACTGGGAAATAAACGCTAGCTTGCCTTACAAGAAACACATTCTGCTTTTGAGAAAAGAGCAGTCTTCTACTCTATGGTATTTCCTATATGGCCAGAACAGTGAGCTTGCTCAGAAAAAAAGAACTGTGCTTCCTACATGCACGGGCCATATCTAGTTCAACTCTGCTTAGGAAACTGACAAGAACAGTAGATCCTCTTCAGTCCAATACACTGTACAGGCTGGGAACAGATGCCAGTGCTATTTGCACTGTGTATGACAATGGGACTGCAACAGTGACTCTTCTTACCAGAAAACAACTCTTGCTCGTAGGACCAGAAACTGCATGGGATTCAACTCCATTTAGGACTGGGAAACAAACGCTATCTCGACTTACAAGAAACACAATCTGCCTTGAGAAAAGAGCACTCTTCTACTCTACTGTGTTTCCTAAGTGTTCCGAACAGTGAGCTTGCTCAGAAGAAAAGAACTGTGCTTCCTACACACACAGGCCATATCTAGTTCAACTCTTCTTAGGAAACTGACAAGAAAAGTAGCTCCTCTTCAGTACAGTACACTGTACTTGCTGGGAACAGACGCGAGTGCTATTTGCACTGTGTACAGCAATGGGAGCACAATAGTGTCTCTCCTTACCAGAAAACAACCCTTGCTCATAGGACCAGAAACTGTATGTGATTCAACTCCACTTAGGACTGGGAAACAAACACTAGCTCGCCTTACAAGAAACACGCTCTGCTTTTGAGAAAAGAGCACTCTTCTACTCTACTGTGTTTCCTGTATGGCCAGAACAGTGAGCTTGCTCAGAACAAAAAAACTGTGCTTCCTACACACACGGACATATCTAGTTCAATTAGGCTTAGGAAACTGATGAGAACAGTAGATCCTCTTCAGTCCAATACACTCTACATGCTGGGAAAAGACGAGAGTGCTTTTTGCCCTGTGTATGACAGTGGGAGCACAATAGTGTCTCTTCTTACCAGAAAAAAACTCTTGCTCGTAGGACCAGAAACTGCATGGGATTCAACTCTATTTAGGACTGGGAAACAAACGCTACCTCGCCTTACAAGAAACACACTCTGCTTTTGAGAAAAGAGCACTCCTCTACTCTACTGTGTTTACCATAGGGCCAGAACAGTGAGCTTGCTCAGAACAAAAGAACTGTGCTTCCTACACACACGGGCCATATCTAGTTCAATTCTGCTTAGGAAACTGACAAGAAAAGTAGATCCTGTTCAGTCCAATACACTGTAATTGCTGCGAACAGACGCCAGTGCTGTTTGCACTGTGTATGACAATGGGAGAGTAATAGTGACTCTTCTTACCAGAAAACAACTCTTGGTCTTAGGACCAGAAAATGCTTGTGAATCAAGTCCATTTAAAACTGGGAAACAAACGCTCCTCGCCTTACAAGAAACACACTCTGCTTTTGAGAAAAGAGCACTCTTCTACTCTAGTGTGTTTTCTATAGGGCCAGAAGAGTGAGCTTGCTCAGAACAAAAGAACTGTGCTTCCTATACACACGGGCCATATCTAGTTCAACTCTGCTTAGGAAACTGACAATAACAGTAGCTCCTCTTCAGTCCAATACACTGTACTTGCTGGGAACAGACGTGAGTGATATTTGCACTGTGTATGGCAAAGGTAGCGCAATAGTGACTTTCCTTACCAGAAAACAACTCTTGCTTGTATGACCAAAAACTGCATGTGATTCAACTCCATTTAGGACTGAGAAACAAATGCTAGGTCACCTTACAAGAAACACACTCTGCTTTTGAGAAAAGAGCTCTCTTCTACTCTACTGTGTTTCCTATATGGCCAGAACAGTGAGCTTGCTCAGAACAAAAGAAGTGTGCTTCCTACACACACGGCCATATCTAGTTCAATTTTGCTTAGGAAACTGACAAGAACAGTAGCTCCTATTCAGTCCAATACACTGTACTTGCTGGGAACAGACGTGAGTGCTACTTGCTCTGTGTATGACAATGGGAGCGCAATAGTGACTCTTTTTACCAGAAAACAACTTTTGCTCGTAGGACCAGAAACTGCATGGGATTCAACTCCATTTCTAACTGGGAAACAAAGACTAGCTCGCCTTACAAGAAACACACTCTGCTTTTGAGAAAAGAGCACTCTTCTACTCTACTGTGTTTCCTATGGCGTCTGAACAGTGAGCTTGCTCAGAAAAAAAGAACTGTGCTTCCTACACACAAGGGCCATATCTAGTTCAACTCTGCTTAGGAAACTGTCAAGAACAGTAGCTCCTTTTCAGTCCAATACACTGTAATTGCTGGGAACAGACGAGAGTGCTATTTGCACTGTGTATGGCAATTGGAGCACAATAGTGACTCGTCTTACCAGAAAACAAATCTTGCTCCTAGGACAAAAAACTGCATGTGATTCAACTCCATTTAGAACTGGGAAATAAACGCTAGCTCGCCTTACAAGAAACAGACTCTGATTTTGAGAAAACGGCACTCTTCTACTCTACTGTGTTTCCTTTGGGGTCCGAACAATGAGCTTGCTCAGAACAAAAGAACTCTGCTTCCTACACACGGGGCATATCTAGTTCAACTCTTTTTAGGAAACTGAGAAGAACAGTAGCTGCTCTTCAGTCCAATACACTGTACTTGCTGGGAACAGACGCCAGTGCTATTTGCACTGTGTATGGCAATGGGAGCTCAATAGTGACTTTCCTTACCAGAAAACAACTGTTGCTCGTAGGATCAAAAACTACATGTGATTCAACTCCATTTAGGACTGGGAAACAAACGCTGGCTTGCCTTACAAGAAACACACTCTGCTTTTGAGAAAAGAGCACTCTTCTACTCTACTGTGTTTCCTATGTGGCCAGAACTGTGAGCTTGCTCAGAACAAAAGAACTGTGCTTCCTACACACACGGCCATATCTAGATCAATACTGCTTAAGAAACTGACAAGAACAATAGATACTCTTCAGTCCAATACACTGTACATGCTGGGAACCGACACCAGTGCTATTTGCCCTGTGTATGACAATGGGAGTGCAATAGTGACAATTCTTACCATAAAACAACTCTTGCTCGTAGGACCAAAAACTGCAAGTGACTCAAATTTATTTAGGACTGGGAAACAAACGTTAGCTTGCCTTACAAGAAACACACTCTGCTTTTGAGAAAAGAGCACTCCTCTACTCTAATGTGTTTCCCATGGGTTCCGAACAGTGAGCTTGCTCAGAACAAAAGAACTGTGCTTCCTACACACACGGGCCATTTCTAGTTCAACTCTGCTTAGGAAACTGACAAGAACAGTAGCTCCTCTTCAGTCCAATACACTCTACTTGCTGGAAACAGACGCTAGTGCTATTTGCACTGTGTATGGCAATGGGAGCTCAATAGTGACTTTCCTTACCAGAAAACAACTCTTGCTCATAGGACCAGAAACTGCATGTGATTCAACTCCATTTAGAACTGGGAAATAAACGCTAGCTCACCTTACAAAAACACACTCTGCTTTTGAGAAAAGAGCACTCTTCTACTCTACTGTGTTTCCTATATGGCCAGAATAGAAAGCTTGCTCAGAACAAAAGAACTGTGCTTCCTATACCCATGGCCATATCTAGTTCAATTCTGTTTAGGAAATTGACCAGAACAGTAGATCCTCTTCAGTCCAATACACTGTACATGCTGGGAACAGACACCAGTGCTATTTGCCCTGTGTATGACAATGGGAGTGCAATAATGACTCTTCTTACCAGAAAGCAACTCTTGCTCGTAGGACAAGAAACTGCATGTGATTCAATCCATTTCTTACTGGGAAACAAACACTAGCTTGCCTTACAAGAAACACACTCTGCTTTTGAGAAAAGAGCACTCTTCTACTCTACTGTGTTTCCTATAGGGCCAGAACAGTTAGCTTGCTCAGAACAAAAGAACTGTGCTTCCTACACACACGGGCCATATCTAGTTCAACTCTGCTTAGGAAACTAACAAGAACAGTAGTTCCTCTTCAGTCCAATACACTGTACTTCCTGGGAATAGACGCGAGTGCTATTTGCACTGTTTATGGCAATGGAAGCGCAATAGTGACTCTTCTTACCAGAAAACAACTCTTGCTCATACGACCAGAAACTGCATGGGATTCAACTCCATTTAGGACTAGGAAAAAAATGCCAGCTCGCCTTACAAGAAACTCACTCTGCTTTTGAGAAAAAAGCACTCTTCTACTCTACTGTTTTTCGTATATGGCCAGAACAGTGAGCTTGCTCAGAACAAAAATCTGTGCTTCCTACACAAACGGAAATATCTAGTTCAATTCTGCTTAAAAAACTGACAAGAACAGTAGCTCCTCTTCAGTCCAATACACTGTACTTGCTGGGAACAGACGCGAGTGCTATTTGCACTGTGTATGGCAATGTGAGCGCAATAGTGACTTTCCTCACCAGAAAACAACTCTTGCTCATAGGACCTAAAACTGCATGGGATTTAACTCCATTTAGGACTGGAAAACAAACGCTAGCTCGCCTTACAAGAAACACACTCTCCTTTTGAGAAAAGAGCACTCTTCTACTCTACTGTGTTTCCTATAGTGCCAGTACAGCAAGCTTGCTCAGAACAAAAGAATTGTGCTTCCTACACACACGGGCCTTATCTAGTTCAACTCTGCTTAGGAAACTGACAAGAACAGTATCTCCTATTCTGTCCAATACACTGTACTTGCTGGGAAGAGAAGCGAGTGCTATTTGCACTGTGTATGGCAATGGAAGCACAATAGTGACTCTTCTTACCAGAATACAACTCTTGCTCGTAGGACCAGAAACTGCATGGGATTCAACTCCATTCAGGACTGGGAAAAAAAACGCTAGCTCGCCTTACAAAAAACACACTCTGCTTTTGAGAAAAGAGCACTCTTCTACTCTACTGTGTTTCCCATAGGGCCAGAACAGTGAGCTTGCTCAGAACAAAAGAACTGTGCTTCCTATATACACGAGCCATATCTAGTTCAACTCTGCTTAGGCAACTGACGAGAACAGTAGCTCCCCTTCAGTCCAATACACTGTACTTGCTGGGAACAGACGCGAGTGCTATTTGCACTTAGTATGGAAATGGGAGCGCAATAGTGACTTTCCTTACAAGAAAACAACTCTTGCTCATAGGACCAAAAACTGCATGTGATTCAACTCCATTTAGGACTGGGAAACAAACGCTAGCTCACCTTACAAGAAACACACTCTGCTTTTGAGAAAAGAGCACTCTTCTACTCTGCTGTGTTTCCTATAGGGCCAGTACAGCAAGCTTGCTCAGAACAAAAGAACTGTGCTTCCTTCACACACGGGCCATATCTAGTTCAATTCTGCTTAGGAAACTGACAAGAACAGTAGCTCCTCTTCAGTCCAATACACTCTACATGCTGGGAACAGACGCCAGTGCTATTTGCCCTGTGTATGACAATGGTAGCACAATAGTGTCTCTTCTTACCAGAAAACAACTCTTGCTCGTAGGACCAGAAACTGCATGGGATTCAACTACAATTAGGACTGGGAACCAAACGCTAGCTCGCCTTACAAGAAACACACTCTGCTTTTGAGAAAAGAGCACTCTTCTACTCTACTGTGTTTCCCATAGGGCCAGAACAGTGAGCTTGCTCAGAACAAAAGAACTGTGCTTCCTAAACACACGGGCCAAATCTAGTTCAACTCTGCTTAGGAACTGACGAGAACAGTAGCTCCTCTTCAGTCCAATACACTGTACTTGCTTTGAATAGACGCGAGTGCTATTTGCACTTTGTATGGAAATGGGAGCGCAATAGTGACTTTCCTTACCAGAAAAAAACTCTTGCTCGTAGGACCAAAAACTGCATTTGATTAAACTCCATTTAGGACTGGGAAACAAATGTTAGCTCGCCTTACAAGAAACACACTCTGCTTTTGAGAAAAGAGCACTCTTCTATTCTCCTGTGTTTCCTATAGGGCCAGTACAGTGAGCTTGCTCAGAACAAAAGAACTGTGCTTCCTTCACACACGGGCCATATCTAGTTCAATTCTGCTTAGGAACTGACAAGAACAGTAGATCATCTTCAGTCCAATAAAGTGTACTTGCTGGGAACAGACGCCAGTGCTATTTGCACTGTGTACAGCAATGGGAGCAAAATAGTGTCTCTTCTTACCAGAAAACAACTCTTGCTCGTAGGACCAGAAACTGCATGGAATTCAACTCCATTTAGGACTGGGAAACAAACACTAGCTCGCCTTACAAGAAACAAACTCGGCTTTTGAGAAAAGAGCACTCTTCTACTCTTCTGTGATTCCTATGGGGTCCGAACAGTGAGCTTGCTCAGAACAAACGAACTGTACTTCCTACACACATGGGCCATATCTAGTTCAACTCTGCTTAGGAAACTGACAAGAACAGTATCTCCTCTTCAGTCCAATACACTGAACTTGCTGGGAACAGACGCCAGTGCTATTTGCACTGTATATGGCAATGGGAGCGCAATAGTGACTCTTCTTACCAGAAAACAACTCTTGCTCGTAGAACAAGAAACTGCATGTGATTCAACTCCATTTAGGACTGGAAAACAAACGCTAGCTCACATTACAAGAAAAACACTCTGCTTTTGAGAAAAGAGCACTCTTCTACTCTCCGGTGTTTCCTATAATGCCAGAACAGTGAGCTTCCCCAGAACAAAAGAACTGTGCTTCCTACACACACGGGCCATATATAGTTCAACTCTGCTTAGGAAACTGACAAGAACAGTATCTCCTATTCTGTCCAATACACTGTACTGGTTGGGAAGATAAGCGAGTGCTATTTGCACTGTGTATGGCAAGGGAAGCGCAATAGTGACTCTTCTTACCAGAAAAAACTCTTGCTCATACGACCAGAAACTGCATGGGATTCAACTACAATTAGGACTAGGAAAAAAACGCTAGCTCGCCTTACAAGAAACACACTCTGCTTTTGAGAAAAGAGCACTCTTCTACTCTACTGTGTTTCCTATATGGCCAGAACAGTGAGCTTGCTCAGAACAAAAGAACTGTGCTTCCAACACACGGGCCATATCTAGTTCAACTCTGATTAGGAAACTGACGAGAACAGTAGCTCCTCTTCAGTCCAATACACTGTACTTCCTGGGAACAGACGCGAGTGCTATTTGCACTTTGTATGGAAATGTGAGCGCAATAGTGACTTTCCTTACCAGAAAAAAACTCTTGCTCGTAGGACCAAAAACTGCATGTAATTCAACTCCATTTAGGACTGGGAAACAAACGTTAGCTCGCCTTACAAGAAACACACTCTGCTTTTGAGAAAAGAGCTCTCTTCTATTCTCCTGCGTTTCCTATATGGCCAGTACAGCAAGCTTGCTCAGAACAAAAGAACTGTGCTTCCTACACACATGGCCATATCCAGTTCAATTCTGCTTAGGAAACTGACAAGAACAGTAGCTCCTCTTCAGTCCAATACACTCTACATGCTGGGAACAGACGCCAGTGCTATTTGCCCTGTGTATGACAATGGGAGCACAACAGTGTCTCTTCTTACCAGAAAACAACTCTTGCTCGTAGGACCAAAAACTGCATGGGATTCAACTCCATTTAGGACTGGGAAACAAACGCTAGCTCGCCTTACAAGAAACACACTCTGCTTTTGAGAAAAGAGCACTCTTCTACTCTACTGTGTTTCCTATGTGGCCAGAACAGTGAGCTTGCTCAGAACAAAAGAACTGTGCTTCCTACACACACGGCCATATCTAGATCAATTCTGCTTAAGAAACTGACAAGAACAGTAGATACTCTTCAGTCCAATACACCCAATACACTGTACATGCTGGGAACCGACACCAGTGCTATTTGCCCTGTGTATGACAATGGGAGTGCAATAGTGACAATTCTTACCATAAAACAATTCTTGCTCGTGGACCAAAAACTGCAAGTGACTCAACTTTATTTAGGGCTGGGAAACAAACGTTAGCTTGCCTTACAAGAAACACACTCTGCTTTTGAGAAAAGAGCACTCCTCTACTCTACTGTGTTTCCCATGGGTTCCGAACAGTGAGCTTGCTCAGAACAAAAGAACTGTGCTTCCTAGACACAGGGGCCATATCAAGTTCAACTATGCTTAGGAAACTGACAAGAACAGTAGCTCCTCTTCAGTCCAATACACTGTACTTGCTGGGAAGAGACGCGAGTGCTATTTGCACTGTGTATGGCAATGGGAGCGCTATAGTGACTTTCCTTACCAGAAAACAACTCTTGCTCGTAAGACCAAAAACTGCATGTGATTCAACTCCATTTCTGACTGGAAAGCAAATGCCAGCTCGCCTTACAATAAACACACTCTGCTTTTGAGAAAAGAGCACTCTTCTACTCTATTGTGTTTCCTATGGGGTCAAAACAGTGAGCTTGCTCAGAACAAAAGAACTGTGCTTCCCCCACACACGGCCATATCTAGATCAATTCTGCTTAAGAAACTGACAAGAACAGTAGATACTCTTCAGTCCAATACACTGTACATGCTGGGAACCGACACCAGTGCTATTTGCCCTGTGTATGACAATGGGAGTGCAATAGTGACAATTCTTACCATAAAACAACTCTTGCTCGTAGGAACAAAAACTGCAAGTGACTCAACTTTATTTAGGACTGGGAAACAAACGTTAGCTTGCCTTACAAGAAACAGACTCTGCTTTTGAGAAAAGAGCACTCCTCTACTCTACTGTGTTTCCCATGGGTTCCGAACAGTGAGCTTGCTCAGAACAAAAGAACTATGCTTCCTACACACACGGGCCATTTCTAGTTCAACTCTGCTTAGGAAACTGACAAGAACAGTAGCTCCTCTTCAGTCCAATACACTCTACTTGCTGGAAACAGACGCTAGTGCTTTTGCACTGTGTATGGCAATGGGAGCTCAATAGTGACTTTCCTTACCAGAAAACAACTCTTGCTCATAGGACCAGAAACTGCATGTGATTCAACTCCATTTAGAACTGGGAAATAAACGCTAGCTTACCTTACAAAAACACACTCTGCTTTTGAGAAAAGAGCACTCTTCTACTCTACTGTGTTTCCCATATGGCCAGAATAGAAAGCTTGCTCAGAACAAAAGAACTGTGCTTCCTATACCCATGGCCATATCTAGTTCAATTCTGTTTAGGAAATTGACCAGAACAGTAGATCCTCTTCAGTCCAATACACTGTACATGCTGGGAACAGACGCCAGTGCTATTTGCCCTGTGTATGACAATGGGAGTGCAATAATGACTCTTCTTACCAGAAAGCAACTCTTGCTCGTAGGACAAGAAACTGCATGTGATTCAACCCATTTCTTACTGGGAAACAAACACTAGCTTGCCTTACAAGAAACACACTCTGCTTTTGAGAAAAGAGCACTCTTCTACTCTACTGTGTTTCCTATAGTGCCAGTACAGCAAGCTTGCTCAGAACAAAAGAATTGTGCTTCCTACACACACGGGCCTTATCTAGTTCAACTCTGCTTAGGAAACTGACAAGAACAGTATCTCCTATTCTGTTCAATACACTGTACTTGCTGGGAAGAGAAGCGAGTGCTATTTGCACTGTGTATGGCAATGGAAGCGCAATAGTGACTCTTCTTACCAGAAAACAACTCTTGCTCGTAGGACCAGAAACTGCATGGGATTCAACTCCATTTAGGACTGGGAAAAAAAAACGCTAGCTCGCCTTACAAAAAACACACTCTGCTTTCGAGAAAAGAGCACTCCTCTACTCTACTGTGTTTCCCATAGGGCCAGAACAGTGAGCTTGCTCAGAACAAAAGAACTATGCTTCCTACACACACGGGCCATTTCTAGTTCAACTCTGCTTAGGAAACTGACAAGAACAGTAGCTCCTCTTCAGTCCAATACACTCTACTTGCTGGAAACAGACGCTAGTGCTATTTGCACTGTGTATGGCAATGGGAGCTCAATAGTGACTTTCCTTACCAGAAAACAACTCTTGCTCATAGGACCAGAAACTGCATGTGATTCAACTCCATTTAGAACTGGGAAATAAACGCTAGCTCACCTTACAAAAACACACTCTGCTTTTGAGAAAAGAGCACTCTTCTACTCTACTGTGTTTCCTATATGGCCAGAATAGAAAGCTTGCTCAGAACAAAAGAACTGTGCTTCCTATACCCATGGCCACATCTAGTTCAATTCTGTTTAGGAAATTGACCAGAACAGTAGATCCTCTTCAGTCCAATACACTGTACATGCTGGGAACAGACGCCAGTGCTATTTGCCCTGTGTATGACAATGGGAGTGCAATAATGACTCTTCTTACCAGAAAGCAACTCTTGCTCGTAGGACAAGAAACTGCATGTGATTCAATCCATTTCTTACTGGGAAACAAACACTAGCTTGCCTTACAAGAAACACACTCTGCTTTTGAGAAAAGAGCACTCTTCTACTCTACTGTGTTTCCTATAGTGCCAGTACAGCAAGCTTGCTCAGAACAAAAGAATTGTGCTTCCTACACACACGGGCCTTATCTAGTTCAACTCTGCTTAGGAAACTGACAAGAGCAGTATCTCCTATTCTGTCCAATACACTGTACTTGCTGGGAAGAGAAGCGAGTGCTATTTGCACTGTGTATGGCAATGGAAGCGCAATAGTGACTCTTCTTACCAGAAAACAACTCTTGCTCGTAGGACCAGAAACTGCATGGGATTCAACTCCATTTAGGACTGGGAAAAAAAAAAACGCTAGCTCGCCTTACAAAAAACACACTCTGCTTTTGAGAAAAGAGCACTCTTCTACTCTACTGTGTTTCCCATAGGGCCAGAACATTGAGCTTGCTCAGAACAAAAGAACTGTGCTTCCTACATACACGAGCCATATCTAGTTCAACTCTGCTTAGGCAACTGACGAGAACAGTAGCTCCCCTTCAGTCAAATACACTGTACTTGCTGGGAACAGACGCGAGTGCTATTTGCACTTTGTATGGAAATGGGAGCGCAATAGTGACTTTCCTTACCAGAAAACAACTCTTGCTCATAGGACCAAAAACTGCATGTGATTCAACTCCATTTAGGACTGGGAAACAAACGCTAGCTCACCTTACAAGAAACACACTCTGCTTTTGAGAAAAGAGCACTCTTCTACTCTGCTGTGTTTCCTATATGGCCAGTACAGTGAGCTTGCTCAGAACAAAAGAACTGTGCTTCCTTCACACACGGGCCATATCTAGTTCAATTCTGCTTAGGAAACTGACAAGAACAGTAGCTCCTCTTCAGTCCAATACACTCTACATGCTGGGAACAGACGCCAGTGCTATTTGCCCTGTGTATGACAATGGTAGCACAATAATGTCTCTTCTTACCAGAAAACAACTCTTGCTCATAGGACCAGAAACTGCATGGGATTCAACTACATTTAGGACTGGGAACCAAACGCTAGCTCGCCTTACAAGAAACACACTCTGCTTTTGAGAAAAGAGCACTCTTCTACTCTACTGTGTTTCCCATAGGGCCAGAACAGTGAGCTTGCTCAGAACAAAAGAACTGTGCTTCCTAAACACACGGGCCAAATCTAGTTCAACTCTGCTTAGGAACTGACGAGAACAGTAGCTCCTCTTCAGTCCAATACACTGTACTTGCTTTGAATAGACGCGAGTGCTATTTGCACTTTGTATGGAAATGGGAGCGCAATAGTGACTTTCCTTACCAGAAAAAAACTCTTGCTCGTAGGACCAAAAACTGCATTTGATTAAACTCCATTTAGGACTGGGAAACAAACGTTAGCTCGCCTTACAAGAAACACACTCTGCTTTTGAGAAAAGAGCACTCTTCCATTCTCCTGTGTTTCCTATAGGGCCAGTACAGTGAGCTTGCTCAGAACAAAAGAACTGTGCTTCCTTCACACACGGGCCATATCTAGTTCAATTCTGCTTAGGAAACTGACAAGAACAGTAGATCATCTTCAGTCCAATAAACTGTACTTGCTGGGAACAGACGCCAGTGCTATTTGCACTGTGTACAGCAATGGGAGCACAATAGTGTCTCTTCTTACCAGAAAATAACTCTTGCTCGTAGGACCAGAAACTGCATGGAATTCAACTCCATTTAGGACTGGGAAACAAACACTAGCTCGCCTTACAAGAAACAAACTCGGCTTTTGAGAAAAGAGCACTCTTCTACTCTACTGTGTTTCCTATGGGGTCCGAACAGTGAGCTTGCTCAAAACAAACGAACTGTACTTCCTACACACATGGGCCATATCTAGTTCAACTCTGCTTAGGAAACTGACAAGAACAGTATCTCCTCTTCAGTCCAATACACTGAACTTGCTGGGAACAGACGCCAGTGCTATTTGCACTGTATATGGCTTTGGGAGCGCAATAGTGACTCTTCTTACCAGAAAACAACTCTTGCTCGTAGAACAAGAAACTGCATGTGATTCAACTCCATTTAGGACTGGGAAACAAACGCTAGCTCACATTACAAGAAAAACACTCTGCTTTTGAGAAAAGAGCACTCTTCTACTCTACGGTGTTTCCTATAATGCCAGAACAGTGAGCTTCCCCAGAACAAAAGAACTGTGCTTCCTACACACACGGGCAATATCTAGTTCAACTCTGCTTAGGAAACTGACAAGAACAGTATCTCCTATTCTGTCCAATACACTGTACTTGTTGGGAAGATAAGCGAGTGCTATTTGCACTGTGTATGGCAATGGAAGCACAATAGTGACTCTTCTTACCAGAAAAAAACTCTTGCTCATACGACCAGAAACTGCATGGGATTCAACTCCATTTAGGACTGGGAAAAAAATGCTAGCTCGCCTTACAAGAAACACACTCTGCTTTTGAGAAAAGAGCACTCTTCTACTCTACTGTGTTTCCTATATGGCCAAAACAGTGAGCTTGCTCAGAACAAAAGAACTGTGCTTCCTACACACACGGGCCATATCTAGTTCAACTCTGATTAGGAAACTGACGAGAACAGTAGCTCCTCTTCAGTCCAATACACTGTACTTCCTGGGAACAGACGCGAGTGTATTTGCACTTTGTATGGAAATGGGAGCGCAATAGTGACTTTCCTTACCAGAAAAAAACTCTTGCTCGTAGGACCAAAAACTGCACGTAATTCAACTCCATTTAGGACTGGGAAACAAACGTTAGCTCGCCTTACAAGAAACACACTCTGCTTTTGAGAAAAGAGCTCTCTTCTATTCTCCTGTGTTTCCTATAGGGCCAGTACAGCAAGCTTTCTCAGAACAAAAGAACTGTGCTTCCTACACACACGGCCATATCCAGTTCAATTCTGCTTAGGAAACTGACAAGAACAGTAGCTCCTCTTCAGTCCAATACACTCTACATGCTGGAAACAGACGCCAGTGCTATTTGCCCTGTGTATGACAATGGAAGCACAACAGTGTCTCTTCTTACCAGAAAACAGCTCTTGCTCGTAGGACCAAAAACTGCATGTGATTCAACTCCATTTAGGACTGGGAAACAAACGCTACCTCGCCTTACAAGAAACACACTCTGCTTTTGAGAAAAGAGCACTCTTCTACTCTACTGTGTTTCCTATGTGGCCAGAACAGTGAGCTTGCTCAGAACAAAAGAACTGTGCTTCCTACACACCGACCATATCTAGATCAATTCTGCTTAAGAAACTGACAAGAACAGTAGATACTCTTCAGTCCAATACACCCAATACACTGTACATGCTGGGAACCGACACCAGTGCTATTTGCCCTGTGTATGACAATGGGAGTGCAATAGTGACAATTCTTACCATAAAACAATTCTTGCTCGTGGACCAAAAACTGCAAGTGCCTCAACTTTATTTAGGGCTGGGAAACAAACGTTAGCTTGCCTTACAAGAAACACACTCTGCTTTTGAGAAAAGAGCACTCCTCTACTCTACTGTGTTTCCCATGGGTTCCGAACAGTGAGCTTGCTCAGAACAAAAGAACTGTGCTTCCTACACACAGGGGCCATATCAAGTTCAACTATGCTTAGGAAATGACAAGAACAGTGGCTCCTCTTCAGTCCAATACACTGTACTTGCTGGGAAGAGACGAGAGTGCTATTTGCACTGTGTATGGCAATGGGAGCGCTATAGTGACTTTCCTTACCAGAAAACAACTCTTGCTCGTAAGACCAAAAACTGCATGTGATTCAACTCCATTTCTGACTGGAAAGCAAATGCCAGCTCGCCTTACAATAAACACACTCTGCTTTTGAGAAAAGAGCACTCTTCTACTCTATTGTGTTTCCTATGGGGTCAAAACAGTGAGCTTGCTCAGAACAAAAGAACTGTGCTTCCCACACACACGGCCATATCTAGATCAATTCTGCTTAAGAAACTGACAAGAACAGTAGATACTATTCAGTCCAATACACTGTACATGCTGGGAACCGACACCAGTGCTATTTGCCCTGTGTATGACAATGGGAGTGCAATAGTGACAATTCTTACCATAAAAAAACTCTTGCTCGTAGGACCAAAAACTGCAAGTGACTCAACTTTATTTAGGACTGGGAAACAAACGTTAGCTTGCCTTACAAGAAACAGACTCTGCTTTTGAGAAAAGAGCACTCCTCTGCTCTACTGTGTTTCCCATGGGTTCCGAAAAGTGAGCTTGCTCAGAACAAAAGAACTGTGCTTCCTACACACAGGGGCCATATCTAGTTCAACTATGCTTAGGAAACTGACAAGAACAGTAGCTCCTCTTCAGTCCAATACACTGTACTTGCTGGGAAGAGACGCGAGAGCTATTTGCACTGTGTATGGCAGTGGGAGCTCAATAGTGACTTTCCTTACCAGAAAACAACTCTTGCTCATAGAACCAGAAACTGCATGTGATTCAACTCCATTTAGAACGGGGAAATAAACGCTAGCTCACCTTACAAAAACACACTCTGCTTTTGAGAAAAGAGCACTCTTCTACTCTACTGTGTTTCCTATAGGGCCAGACAGAGAGCTTGCTCAGAACAAAAGAACTTTGCTTCCTATACCCATGGCCATATCTAGTTCATTTCTGTTTAGGAAATTGACAAGAACAGTAGATCCTCTTCAGTCCAATACACTGTACATGCTGGGAACAGACGCCAGTGCTATTTGCCCTGTGTATGACAATGGGAGTGCAATAATGACTCTTCTTACCAGAAAACAACTCTTGCTCGTAGGTCAAGAAACTGCATGTGATTCAATCCATTTCTTACTGGGAAACAAACACTAGCTTGCCTTACAAGAAACACACTCTGCTTTTGAGAAAAGAGCACTCTTCTACTCTACTGTGTTTCCTATAGGGCCAGAACAGTTAGCTTGCTCAGAACAAATGAACTGTGCTTCCTACACACACGGGCCATATCTAGTTCAACTCTGCTTAGGAAACTAACAAGAACAGTAGCTCCTCTTCAGTCAAATACACTGTACTTCCTGGGAATAGACGCGAGTGCTATTTGCACTGTTTATGGCAATGGAAGCACAATAGTGACTCTTCTTACCAGAAAACAACTCTTGCTCATACGACCAGAAACTGCATGGGATTCAACTCCATTTAGGACTAGGAAAAAAATGCTAGCTCGCATTACAAGAAACACACTCTGCTTTTGAGAAAAAAGCACTCTTCTACTCTACTGGGTTTTCTATATGGCCAGAACAGTGAGCTTGCTCAGAACAAAAAAAACTGTGCTTCCTACACAAACGGACATATCTAGTTCAATTCTGCTTAAAAAACTGACAAGAACAGTAGCTCCTCTTCAGTCCAATACACTGTACTTGCTGGGAACAGACGCGAGTGCTATTTGCACTGTGTATGGCAATGTGAGCGCAATAGTGACTTTCCTCACCAGAAAACAACTCTTGCTCATAGGACCTAAACCTGCATGGGATTTAACTCCATTTAGGACTGGGAAACAAATGCTAGCTCGACTTACAAGAAACACACTCTCCTTTTGAGAAAAGAGCACTCTTCTACTCTACTGTGTTTCCTATAGGGCCAGTACAGCGAGCTTGCTCAGAAAAAAGAACTGTGCTTCCTACACACACGGGCCTTATCTAGTTCAACTCTGCTTAGGAAACTGACAAGAACAGTATCTCCTATTCTGTCCAATACACTGTACTTGCTGGGAAGAGAAGCGAGTGCTATTTGCACTGTGTATGGCAATGGAAGCGCAATAGTGACTCTTCTTACCAGAAAACAACTCTTGCTCGTAGGACCAGAAACTGCATGGGATTCAACTCGATTTAGGACTGGGAAAAAAAAACGCTAGCTCGCCTTACAAAAAACACACTCTGCTTTTGAGAAAAGAGCACTCTTCTACTCTACTGTGTTTCCCATAGGGCCAGAACAGTGAGCTTGCTCAGAACAAAAGAACTGTGCTTCCTTCACACACGGGCCATATCTAGTTCAATTCTGCTTAGGAAACTGACAAGAACAGTCGATCATCTTCAGTCCAATACACTGTACTTGCTGGGAACAGACGCCAGTGCTATTTGCCCTGTGTACAGCAATGGGAGCACAATAGTGTCTCTCCTTACCAGAAAACAACTCTTGCTCGTAGGACCAGAAACTGCATGTGATTCAACTCCACTTAGGACTGGGAAACAAACGCTAGCTCGCCTTACAAGAAACACGCTCTGCTTTTGAGAAAAGGGCACACTTCTACTCTACTGTGTTTTCTATGGTGTCCGAACAGTGAGCTTGCTCAGTACAAATGAACTGTGCTTTCTACACACACGGGCCATATATAGTTCAACTCTGCTTAGGAAACTGACCAGAACAGTAGCTCCTCTTCAGTCCAATACACTGTACTTGCTGGGAACAGACGGCAGAGCTATTTGTACTGTGTATGGCAATGGGAGCACAATAGTGACTTTCCTCACCAGAAAACAACTCTTGCTCGTAGGACCAAAAACTGCATGTGATTCAACTCCATTTAGGACTGGGAAACAAACGCTAGCACGCCTTACAAGAAACACACTCTCCTTTTGAGAAAAGAGCACTCTTCTACTCTACTGTGTTTCCTATAGGGCCAGGACAGCGAGCTTGCTCAGAACAAAAAAGTGTGCTTCCTACACACATGGCCATATCCAGTTCAATTCTGGTTAGGAAACTGAAAAGAACAGTAGCTCCTCTTCAGTCCAATACACTGTACTTGCTGGGAATAGACGCGAGTGCTATTTGCACTTTGTATGGAAATGGGAGCGCAATGGTGACTTTCCTTACCAGAAAACAACTCTTGCTCATTGGACCAAAAACTGCATGCGATTCAACTCCATTTAGGACTGGGAAACAAACGCTAGCTCGCCTTACAAGAAACACACTCTGCTTTTGCGAAAAGAGCACTCTTCTACTCTGCTGTGTTTCCTATAGTGCCAGTACACTGACCTTGCTCAGAACAAAAGAACTGTGCTTCTTCACACACGGGCCATATCTAGTTCAATTCTGCTTAGGAAACTGACAAGAACAGTAGATCCTCTTTAGTCCAATACACTGTACTTGCTGGGAACAGACGCCAGTGCTCTTTGCACTGTGTATGACAATGGGAGAGTAATAGTGACTCTTCTTACCAGAAAACAACTCTTGCTCGTAGGACCAGAAACTGCATGTGATTCAACTCCATTTAGGACTGGGAAACAAACGCTAGCTCGCCTTACAAGAAACACACTCGACTTTTGAGAAAAGAGCACTCTTCTACTCTACTGTGTTTCCTATGGGGTCCGAACAGTGAGCTTGCTCAGAACAAACGAACTGTAATTCCTACACACATGGGCCATATCCAGTTCAACTCTGCTTAGGAAACTGACAAGAACAATATCTCCTCTTCATTCCAATACACTGAACTTGCTGGGAAAAGACGCCAGTGCTATTTGCACTGTGTATGGCAATGGGAGCGCAATAGTGACTCTTCTTACCAGAAAACAACTCTTTCTCGTAGAACAAGAAACTGCATGTGATTCAACTCCATTTAGGACTGGGAAACAAACGCCAGCTAACATTACAAGAAACACATTCTGCTTTTGAGAAAAGAGCACTCTTCTACTCTACGGTGTTTCCTATAATGCCAGAACAGTGAGCTTCCTCAGAACAAAAGAACTGTGCTTCCTACACACACGGGACATATCTAGTTCAACTCTGCTTAGGAAACTGACAAGAACAGTATCTCCTATTCTGTCCAATACACTGTACTTGTTGGGAAGATAAGCGAGTGCTATTTGCACTGTGTATGACAATGGAAGCACAATAGTGACTCTTCTTACCAGAAAAAAACTCTTGCTCATACGACCAGAAACTGCATGGGATTCAACTCCATTTAGGACTGGGAAAAAAACGCTAGCTCGCCTTACAAGAAACACACTCTGCTTTTGAGAAAAGAGCACTCTTCTACTCTACTGTGTTTCCTATATGGCCAGAACAGTGAGCTTGCTCAGAACAAAAGAACTGTGCTTCCTACACACACGGGCCATATCTAGTTCAACTCTGATTAGGAAACTGATGAGAACAGTAGCTCCTCTTCAGTCCAATACTCTGTACTTTCTGGGAACAGACGCGAGTGCTATTTGCACTTTGTATGGAAATGGGAGCGCAATAGTGACTTTCCTTACCAGAAAAAAACTCTTGCTCGTAGGACCAAAAACTGCATGTAATTCAACTCCATTTAGGACTGGGAAACAAACGTTAGCTCGCCTTACAAGAAACACACTCTGCTTTTGAGAAAAGAGCACTCTTCTATTCTCCTGTGTTTACTATATGGCCAGTACAGCAAGCTTGCTCAGATCAAAAGAACTGTGCTTCCTACACACATGGCCATATCCAGTTCAATTCTGCTTAGGAAACTGACAAGAACAGTAGCTCCTCTTCAGTCCAATACACTCTACATGCTGGGAACAGACGCCAGTGCTATTTGCCCTGTGTATGACAATGGGAGCACAATAGTGTCTCTTCTTACCAGAAAACAACTCTTGATCGTAGGACCAGAAACTGCATGGGATTCAACTCCATTTAGGACTGGGAAACAAAGGCTACCTCGCCTTACAAGAAACACACTCTGCTTTTGAGAAAAGAGCACTCTTCTACTCTACTGTGTTTCCTATGTGGCCAGAACAGTGAGCTTGCTCAGAACAAAAGAACTGTGCTTCCTACACACACGGCCATATCTAGATCAATTCTGCTTAAGAAACTGACAAGAACAGTAGATACTCTTCAGTCCAATACACCCAATACACTGTACATGCTGGGAACCGACACCAGTGCTATTTGCCCTGTGTATGACAATGGGAGTGCAATAGTGACAATTCTTACCGTAAAACAATTCTTGCACGTAGGACCAAAAAATGCAAGTGACTCAACTTTATTTAGGGCTGGGAAACAAACGTTAGCTTGCCTTACAAGAAACACACTCTGCTTTTGAGAAAAGAGCACTCCTCTACTCTACTGTGTTTCCCATGGGTTCCGAACAGTGAGCTTGCTCAGAACAAAAGAACTGTGCTTCCTACACACAGGGGCCATATCTAGTTCAACTATGCTTAGGAAACTGACAAGAACAGTAGCACCTCTTCAGTCCAATACACTGTACTTGCTGGGAAGAGACGCGAGAGCTATTTGCACTGTGTATGGCATTGGGAGCGCTATAGTGACTTTCCTTACCAGAAAACAACTCTTGCTCGTAAGACCAAAAACTGCATGTGATTCAACACCATTTAGGACTGGGAAACAAATGCTTGCTCGCCTTTCAATAACACACTCTGCTTTTGAGAAAAGGGCACTCTTCTACTCTACTGTGTTTCCTATGTGGTCCGAACAGTGAGCTTGCTCAGAACAAAAGAACTGTGCTTCCTACACACCAGGGACATATCTAGTTCAACTCTGCTTAGGAAACTGACAAGAACAGAGGATCCTCTTTAGTCCAATACACTGTACTTGCTGGGAACGGACGCGAGTGCTATTTGCACTGTGTATGGGAATGGGAGCGCAATAGTGACTCTTCTTACCAGAAAACAACTCTTGCTCTTAGGATCAGAAACTGCATGTGATTCAACTCCATTTTTGACTGGGAAGCAAATGCTAGCTCGCCTTACAAGAAACACACTCTGCTTTTGAGAAAACGGCACTCTTCTCCTCTACTGTGTTTCCTATGGGATCCGAACAGTGAGCTTGCTCAGAACAAAAGAACTGTGCTTCCTACACACACGGCCATATCTAGATCAATTCTGCTTAAGAAACTGACAAGAACAGTAGATACTCTTCAGTCCAATACACTGTACATGCTGGGAACCGACACCAGTGCTATTTGCCCTGTGTATGACAATGGGAGTGCAATAGTATCAATTCTTACCATAAAACAATTCTTGCTCGTAGGACCAAAAACTGCAAGTGACTCAACTTTATTTAGGACTGGGAAACAAACGTTAGCTTGCCTTACAAGAAACACACTCTGCTTTTGAAAAAAGAGCACTCCTCTACTCTACTGTCTTTCCCGTGGGTTCCGAACAGTGAGCTTGCTCAGAACAAAAGAACTGTGCTTCCTACACACAGGGGCCATATCTAGTTCAACTATGCTTAGGAAACTGGCAAGAACAGTAGCTCCTCTTCAGTCCAATACACTGTACTTGCTGGGAAGAGACGCGAGTGCTATTTGCACTGTGTATGGCAATGGGAGCGCTATAGTGACGTTCCTTACCAGAAAACAACTCTTGCTCATAAGACCAAAAACTGCATGTGATTCAACTCCATTTAGGACTGGGAAACAAATGCTAGCTCGCCTTACAAGAAACACACTCTGCTTTTGAGAAAAGGGCACTCTTCTACTCTACTGTGTTTCCTATGGGGTCCGAACAGTGAGCTTGCTCAGAACAAAAGAACTGTGCTTCCTACACACCGGGGCCATATCTAGTTCAACTCTGCTTAGGAAACTGACAAGAACAGAGGATCCTCTTTAGTACAGTATACTGTACTTGCTGGGAACAGACGCGAGTGCTATTTGCACTGTGTATGGCAATGGGAGCGCAATAGTGACTCTTCTTACCAGAAAACAACTCTTGCTCTTAGGATCAGAAACTGCATGTGATTCAACTCCATTTCTGACTGGGAAGCAAATGCTAGCTCGCCTTACAAGAAACACACTCTGCTTTTGAGAAAACGGCACTCTTCTACTCTACTGTGTTTCCTATAGTGCCAGAAGAGAGAGCTTGCTCAGAACAAAAGAACTGTGCTTCCTACACACAGGGGCCATATCTACTTCAACTGTGCTTAGGAAACAGACAAGAATAGTAGCTCCTCTTCAGTCCAATACACTGTACTTGCTGGGAACAGATGACAGTGCTATTTGCACTGTGTATGGCAAAGGGAGCACAATAGTGACTTTCCTTACCAGAAAAAAACTCTTGCTCGTAGGACCAAAAACTGCATGTGATTCAACTCCATTTAGGACTGGGAAACAAACGCTAGGTCACCTTACAAGAAACACACTCTGCTTTTGATAAAAGAACACTCTTCTACTCTACTGTGTTTCCTGTGTTGTCTGAACAGAAAGCTTGCTCAGAAAAAAAGAACTGTGCTTCCTACACACAAGGGCCATATCTTGTTCAACTCTGCTTAGGAAACTGACAAGAACAGTAGATCCTCTTCAGTCCAATACACTGTACATGCTGGGAACAGATGCCAGTGCTATTTGCACTGTGTATGACAATGGGACCGCAACAGTGACTCTTCTTAAGAGAAAACAACTCTTGCTCTTAGGACTAGAAACTGCATGGGATTCAACTCCATTTAGGACTGGGAAACAAACGCTATCTCGCCTTACAAGAAACACAATCTGCTTTTGAGAAAAGAGCACTCTTCTACTCTACTGTGTTTCCTAAGTGTTCCGAACAGTGAGCTTGTTCAGAACAAAAGAACTGTGCTTCCTACACACACGGGCCATATCTAGTTCAACTCAGCTTAAAAAACTTACAAGAAAAGTAGCTCCTCTTCAGCAAAATACAATGTACTTGCTGGGAACAGATGCGAGTGCTATTTGCACTGTGTATCGCAATGTGAGCTCAATAGTGACTTTCCTTACCAGAAAAAAACTATTGCTCGTAGGACTAAAAACTGCATGTGATTCAACTCCATTTAGGACTGGGAAACAAACGTTAGCTCGCATTACAAGAAACACACTCTGCTTTTGAGAAAAGAGCACTCTTCTATTCTCCTGTGTTTACTATAGGGCCAGTACAGCAAGCTTGCTCAGAACAAAAGAACTGTGCTTCCTACACACATGGCCATATCCAGTTCAATTCTGCTTAGGAAACTGACAAGAACAGTAGCTCCTCTTCAGTCCAATACACTCTACATGCTGGGAACAGACGCCAGTGCTATTTGCCCTGTGTATGACAATGGGAGCACAATAGTGTCTCTTCTTACCAGAAAACAACTCTTGCTCATAGGACCAGAAACTGCATGGGATTCAACTCCATTTAGGACTGGGAAACAAACGCTAGCTCGCCTTACAAGAAACACACTCTGCTTTTGAGAAAAGAGCACTCTTCTACTCTACTGTGTTTCCCAAGGGCTAGAACAGTGAGCTTGCTCAGAACAAAAGAACTGTGCTTCCTACACACACGGGCTATATCTAGTTCAACTCTGCTTAGGAACTGACGAGAACAGTAGCTCCTATTCAGTCCAATACACTGTACTTGCTGGGAACAGACACGAGTGCTATTTGCACTTTGTATGGAAATGGGAGCGCAATAGTGACTTTCCTTACCAGAAAACAACTCTTTCTCATTGGACCAAAAACTGCATGTGATTCAACTCCATTTAGGACTGGGAAACAAATGCTAGCTCGCCTTACAAAAAACACTCTCTGCTTTTGAGAAAAGAGCACTCTTCTACTCTGCTGTGTTTCCTATAGTGCCAGTACAGTGAGCTTGCTCAGAACAAAAGAACTGTGCTTCCTTCACACACGGGCCATATCTAGTTCAATTGCGCTTAGGAAACTGACAAGAACAGTAGATCCTCTTCAGTCCAATACACTGTACTTGTTGGGAACAGACGCCAGTGCTGTTTGCACTGTGTATGACAATGGGAGAGTAATAGTGACTATTCTTAATAGAAAACAACTCTTGCTCGTAGGACCAGAAACTGCATGTGATTCAACTCCATTTAGGACTGGGAAACAAACGCTAGCTTGCCTTACAAGAAACACACTCGGCTTTTGAGAAAAGAGCACTCTTCTACTCTACTGTGTTTCCTATGGTGTCCGAACAGTGAGCTTGCTCAGAACAAAAGAACTGTGCTTCCTACACACATGGGCCATATCTAGTTCAACTCTGCTTAGGAAACTGACAAGAACAGTATCTCCTCTTCAGTCCAATACACTGTACTTGCTGGGAACAGACGCCAGTGCTATTTGCACTGTATATGGCAATGGGAGTGCAATAGTGACTCTTCTTACCAGAAAACAACTCTTGCTCATACGACCAGAAACTGCATGGGATTCAACTCCATTTAGGACTGGGAAAAAAATGCTAGCTCGCCTTACAAGAAACACACTCTGCTTTTGAGAAAACGGCACTCTTCTCCTCTACTGTGTTTCCTATGGGATCCGAACAGTGAGCTTGCTCAGAACAAAAGAACTGTGCTTCCTACACACACGGCCATATCTAGATCAATTCTGCTTAAGAAACTGACAAGAACAGTAGATACTCTTCAGTCCAATACACTGTACATGCTGGGAACCGACACCAGTGCTATTTGCCCTGTGTATGACAATGGGAGTGCAATAGTATCAATTCTTACCATAAAACAATTCTTGCTCGTAGGACCAAAAACTGCAAGTGACTCAACTTTATTTAGGACTGGGAAACAAACGTTAGCTTGCCATACAAGAAACACACTCTGCTTTTGAAAAAAGAGCACTCCTCTACTCTACTGTCTTTCCCGTGGGTTCCGAACAGTGAGCTTGCTCAGAACAAAAGAACTGTGCTTCCTACACACAGGGGCCATATCTAGTTCAACTATGCTTAGGAAACTGGCAAGAACAGTAGCTCCTCTTCAGTCCAATACACTGTACTTGCTGGGAAGAGACGCGAGTGCTATTTGCACTGTGTATGGCAATGGGAGCGCTATAGTGACGTTCCTTACCAGAAAACAACTCTTGCTCATAAGACCAAAAACTGCATGTGATTCAACTCCATTTAGGACTGGGAAACAAATGCTAGCTCGCCTTACAAGAAACACACTCTGCTTTTGAGAAAAGGGCACTCTTCTACTCTACTGTGTTTCCTATGGGGTCCGAACAGTGAGCTTGCTCAGAACAAAAGAACTGTGCTTCCTACACACCGGGGCCATATCTAGTTCAACTCTGCTTAGGAAACTGACAAGAACAGAGGATCCTCTTTAGTACAGTATACTGTACTTGCTGGGAACAGACGCGAGTGCTATTTGCACTGTGTATGGCAATGGGAGCGCAATAGTGACTCTTCTTACCAGAAAACAACTCTTGCTCTTAGGATCAGAAACTGCATGTGATTCAACTCCATTTCTGACTGGGAAGCAAATGCTAGCTCGCCTTACAAGAAACACACTCTGCTTTTGAGAAAACGGCACTCTTCTACTCTACTGTGTTTCCTATAGTGCCAGAAGAGAGAGCTTGCTCAGAACAAAAGAACTGTGCTTCCTACACACAGGGGCCATATCTACTTCAACTGTGCTTAGGAAACAGACAAGAATAGTAGCTCCTCTTCAGTCCAATACACTGTACTTGCTGGGAACAGATGACAGTGCTATTTGCACTGTGTATGGCAAAGGGAGCACAATAGTGACTTTCCTTACCAGAAAAAAACTCTTGCTCGTAGGACCAAAAACTGCATGTGATTCAACTCCATTTAGGACTGGGAAACAAACGCTAGGTCACCTTACAAGAAACACACTCTGCTTTTGATAAAAGAACACTCTTCTACTCTACTGTGTTTCCTGTGTTGTCTGAACAGAAAGCTTGCTCAGAAAAAAAGAACTGTGCTTCCTACACACAAGGGCCATATCTTGTTCAACTCTGCTTAGGAAACTGACAAGAACAGTAGATCCTCTTCAGTCCAATACACTGTACATGCTGGGAACAGATGCCAGTGCTATTTGCACTGTGTATGACAATGGGACCGCAACAGTGACTCTTCTTAAGAGAAAACAACTCTTGCTCTTAGGACTAGAAACTGCATGGGATTCAACTCCATTTAGGACTGGGAAACAAACGCTATCTCGCCTTACAAGAAACACAATCTGCTTTTGAGAAAAGAGCACTCTTCTACTCTACTGTGTTTCCTAAGTGTTCCGAACAGTGAGCTTGTTCAGAACAAAAGAACTGTGCTTCCTACACACACGGGCCATATCTAGTTCAACTCAGCTTAAAAAACTTACAAGAAAAGTAGCTCCTCTTCAGCAAAATACAATGTACTTGCTGGGAACAGATGCGAGTGCTATTTGCACTGTGTATCGCAATGTGAGCTCAATAGTGACTTTCCTTACCAGAAAAAAACTATTGCTCGTAGGACTAAAAACTGCATGTGATTCAACTCCATTTAGGACTGGGAAACAAACGTTAGCTCGCCTTACAAGAAACACACTCTGCTTTTGAGAAAAGAGCACTCTTCTATTCTCCTGTGTTTACTATAGGGCCAGTACAGCAAGCTTGCTCAGAACAAAAGAACTGTGCTTCCTACACACATGGCCATATCCAGTTCAATTCTGCTTAGGAAACTGACAAGAACAGTAGCTCCTCTTCAGTCCAATACACTCTACATGCTGGGAACAGACGCCAGTGCTATTTGCCCTGTGTATGACAATGGGAGCACAATAGTGTCTCTTCTTACCAGAAAACAACTCTTGCTCATAGGACCAGAAACTGCATGGGATTCAACTCCATTTAGGACTGGGAAACAAACGCTAGCTCGCCTTACAAGAAACACACTCTGCTTTTGAGAAAAGAGCACTCTTCTACTCTACTGTGTTTCCCAAGGGCTAGAACAGTGAGCTTGCTCAGAACAAAAGAACTGTGCTTCCTACACACACGGGCTATATCTAGTTCAACTCTGCTTAGGAACTGACGAGAACAGTAGCTCCTATTCAGTCGAATACACTGTACTTGCTGGGAACAGACACGAGTGCTATTTGCACTTTGTATGGAAATGGGAGCGCAATAGTGACTTTCCTTACCAGAAAACAACTCTTTCTCATTGGACCAAAAACTGCATGTGATTCAACTCCATTTAGGACTGGGAAACAAATGCTAGCTCGCCTTACAAAAAACACACTCTGCTTTTGAGAAAAGAGCACTCTTGTACTCTGCTGTGTTTCCTATAGTGCCAGTACAGTGAGCTTGCTCAGAACAAAAGAACTGTGCTTCCTTCACACACGGGCCATATCTAGTTCAATTGCGCTTAGGAAACTGACAAGAACAGTAGATCCTCTTCAGTCCAATACACTGTACTTGTTGGGAACAGACGCCAGTGCTGTTTGCACTGTGTATGACAATGGGAGAGTAATAGTGACTATTCTTAATAGAAAACAACTCTTGCTCGTAGGACCAGAAACTGCATGTGATTCAACTCCATTTAGGACTGGGAAACAAACGCTAGCTTGCCTTACAAGAAACACACTCGGCTTTTGAGAAAAGAGCACTCTTCTACTCTACTGTGTTTCCTATGGTGTCCGAACAGTGAGCTTGCTCAGAACAAAAGAACTGTGCTTCCTACACACATGGGCCATATCTAGTTCAACTCTGCTTAGGAAACTGACAAGAACAGTATCTCCTCTTCAGTCCAATACACTGTACTTGCTGGGAACAGACGCCAGTGCTATTTGCACTGTATATGGCAATGGGAGTGCAATAGTGACTCTTCTTACCAGAAAAAAACTCTTGCTCATACGACCAGAAACTGCATGGGATTCAACTCCATTTAGGACTGGGAAAAAAATGCTAGCTCGCCTTACAAGAAGCACACTCTGCTTTTGAGAAAAGAGCACTCTTCTACTCTACTGTGTTTCCTATATGGCCAGAACAGTGAGCTTGCTCAGAACAAAAGAACTGTGCTTCCTACACACACGGGCCATATCTAGTTCAACTCTGATTAGGAAACTGACGAGAACAGTAGCTCCTCTTCAGTCCAATGCACTGTACTTCCTGGGAACAGACGCGAGTGCTATTTGCACTTTGTATGGAAATGGGAGCGCAATAGTGACTTTCCTTACCAGAAAAAAACTATTGCTCGTAGGACTAAAAACTGCATGTGATTCAACTCCATTTAGGACTGGGAAACAAACGTTAGCTCGCCTTATAAGAAACACACTCTGCTTTTGAGAAAAGAGCACTCTTCTATTCTCCTGTGTTTACTATAGGGCCAGTACAGCAAGCTTGCTCAGAACAAAAGAACTGTGCTTCCTACTCACATGGCCATATCCAGTTCAATTCTGCTTAGGAAACTGACAAGAACAGTAGCTCCTCTTCAGTCCAATACACTCTACATGCTGGGAACAGACGCCAGTGCTATTTGCCCTGTGTATGACAATGGGAGCACAATAGTGTCTCTTCTTACCAGAAAACAACTCTTGCTCGTAGGACAAGAAACTGCATGTGATTCAACTCCATTTAGGGTTGGGAAACAAAAGCTAGCTTGCCTTACAAGAAACACACTCTGCTTTTGAGAAAAGAGCACTCTTCTACTCTACTGTGTTTCCTATAGGGCCAGAACACTGAGTTTGCTCAGAAGAACAGAACTGTGCTTTCTACAAATACGGCCATATCTAATTCAATTCTGCTTAGGAAACTGACAAGAACAGTAGATCCTCTTCAGTCCAATACACTGTACATGCTGGGAACAGACGCCAGTGCTATTTGCCCTGTGTATGACAATGGGAGCACAATAGTGACTCTTCTTACCAGAAAACACCTCTTGCTCGTAGGACAAGAAACTGCATGTGATTCAACTCCATTTAGGACAGAGAACCAAACGCTAGCTCGCCTTACAAGAAACACACTCTGCTTATGAGAAAAGAGCACTCTTCTACTCTACGGTGATTCCTATAAGGCCAGAACAGTGAGCTTCCTCAGAACAAAAGAACTGTGCTTCCTACACACACGGGCCATATCTAGTTCAACTCTGCTTAGGAAACTGACAAGAACAGTATCTCCTATTCTGTCCAATACACTGTACTTGCTGGGAAGAGAAGCGAGTGCTATTTGCACTGTGTATGGCAATGGAAGCGCAATAGTGACTCTTCTTACCAGAAAACAACTCTTGCTCGTAGGACCAGAAACTGCATGGGATTCAACTCCATTTAGGAATGGGAAAAAAAACGCTTGCTCGCCTTACAAGAAACACACTCTGCTTTTGAGAAAAGAGCACTCTTCTACTCTACTGTGTTTCCCATAGGGCCAGAACAGTGAGCTTGCTCAGAACAAAAGAACTGTGCTTCCTACACACACGAGCCATATCTAGTTCAACTCTGCTTAGGAAACTGACGAGAACAGTAGCTCCCCTTCAGTCCAATACACTGTACTTGCTGGGAACAGACGCGAGTGCTATTTGCACTTGGTATGGAAATGGGAGCACAATAGGGACTTTCCTTACCAGAAAAAAACTATTTTTCATAGGACTAAAAACTGCATGTGATTCAACTCCATTTAGGACTGGGAAACAAACGTTAGCTCGCCTTACAAGAAACACACTCTGCTTTTGAGAAAAGAGCACTCTTCTATTCTCCTGTGTTTCCTATAGGGCCAGTACAGCAAGCTTGCTCAGAACAAAAGAACTGTGCTTCCTACACACATGGCCATATCCTGTTCAATTCTGCTTAGGAAACTGACAAGAACAGTAGCTCCTCTTCAGTCCAATACACTCTACATGCTGGGAACAGACGCCAGTGCTATTTGCCCTGTGTATGACAATGGGAGCACAATAGTGTCTCTTCTTACAAGAAAACAACTCTTGCTCGTAGGACCAGAAACTGCATGGGATTCAACTCCATTTAGGACTTGGAAACAAACGCTACCTCGCCTTACAAGAAACACACTCTGCTTTTGAGAAAAGAGCACTCTTCTACTCTACTGTGTTTCCCAAGGGCCAGAACAGTGAGCTTGCTCAGAACAAAAGAACTGTGCTTCCTACAAACACGGGCCATATCTAGTTCAACTCTGCTTAGGAAACTGACAAGAACAGTAGCTCCGCTTCAGTCCAATACACTGTACTTGCTGGGAACAGACGCAAGTGCTATTTGCACTGTGTATGGCAATGGGAGCACAATAGTGACTTTCCTTACCAGAAAACAACTCTTGCTCGTAGGACCAAAAACTGCATGTGATTCAACTCCATTTAGGACTGGGAAACAAACGCTAGCTCGCCTTACAAGAAACACAGTCTGCTTTTGAGAAAAGAGCACTCTTCTACTCTACTGTGTATCCTATAGGGCCAGAACAGTGAGTTTGCTCAGAACAAAAGAACTGTGCTTCCTACAAATACGGCCATATCTAGTTCAACTCTGCTTAGGAAACTGACAAGAACAGTAGATCCTCTTCAGTCCAATACACTGTAGTTGGTGGGAACAGACGCCAGTGCTATTTGCCCAGTGTATGACAATGGGAGCACAATAGTGACTCTTCTTACCAGAAAACAACTCTTGCTTGTAGGACAAGAAACTGCATGTGATTCCTCTCCATTTAGGACTGGGAAACAAACACTAGCTCGCCTTACAAGAAACACACTCTGCTTTTGAGAAAAGAGCACTCTTCTACTCTGCTGTGTTTCCTATGGGGTCCGAACAGTGAGCTTGCTCAGAACAAAAGAACTGTGCTTCCTACAAACACGAGCCATATCTAGTTCAACTCTGCTTAGGAAACTGACAAGAACAGTAGCTTCTCTTCAGTCCAATACACTGTACTTGCTGGGAACAGACGCGAGTGCTATTTGCACTGTGTATGCAAAAAGGGAGCACAATAGTGACTTTCCTTACCAGAAAACAACTCTTGCTCGTAGGACCAAAAACTGCATGTGATTCAACTCCATTTAGGACTGGGAAACAAACGCTAGCTCGCCTTACAAGAAACACATTCTGCTTTTGAGAAATGATCACTCTTCTACTCTACTGTGTTTCCTATAGGGCCAAAACAGTTAGCTTTCTCAGAACAAAAGAACTGTGCTTCCTACACACACGGGCCATATCTAGTTCAATTATGCTTAGGAAACTGACAAGAACAGTAGATCCTCTTCAGTCCAATACACTGTACTTGCTGGGAATAGATGCCAGTGCTATTTGCCCTGTTTATGATAATGGGAGCACAATAGTGACTCTTCTTACCAGAAAACAACTCTTGCTCTTAGGACCAGAAACTGCATGTGATTCAACTCCATTTAGGACTGGGAAACAAACGCTAGCTCGCCTTACAAGAAACACACTCTGCTTTTGAGAAAAGAGCACTCTTCTACTCTAATGTCTTTCTTAGAAGGCCAGAACAGTCAGCATTCTCAGAACAAAAGAACTGTGCTTCCTACACACATGGGCCATATCTAGTTCAACTCTGCTTAGGAAACTGACAAGAACAGTAGCTCCGCTTTAGTCCAATACACTGTACTTGCTGGGAACAGACGCGAATGATATTTGCACTGTGTATGGCAATGGGAGCGCAATAGTGACTTTCCTTACCAGAAAACAACTCTTGCTCATAGGACAAGAAACTGCATGTGATTCAACTCCATTTAGGACTGGGAAACAAACGCTAGCTCGCATTACAAGAAACACACTCTGCTTTTGAGAAAAGAGCACTCTTCTACTCTGCTGTGTTTCCTATAGTGCCAGTACAGTGAGCTTGCTCAGAACAAAAGAACTGTGCTTCCTTGACACACGGGCCATATCTAGTTCAATTCCACTTAGGAAACTGACAAGAACAGTAGATCCTCTTCAGTCCAATACACTGTACTTGCTGGTAACAGACGCCAGTGCTGTTTGCACTGTGTATGACAAAGGGAGAGTAATAGTGACTATTCTTACAAGAAAACAACTCTTGCTCGTAGGACCAGAAACTGCATGTGATTCAACTCCATTTAGGACTGGGAAACAAACGCTAGCTTGCCTTACAAGAAACACACTCGGCTTTAGAGAAAAGAGCACTCTTCTACTCTACTGTGTTTCCTATGGTGTCCGAACAGTGAGCTTGCTCAGAACAAAAGAACTGTGCTTCCTACACACATGGGCCATATCTAGTTCAACTCTGCTTAGGAAACTGACAAGAACAGTATCTCCTCTTCAGTCCAATACACTGTACTTGCTGGGAACAGACGCCAGTGCTATTTGCACTGTCTATGGCAATGGGAGCGCAATAGTGACTCTTCTTACCAGAAAACATCTCTTGCTCGTAGGTCCAGATACTGCATGGGATTCAACTCCATTTAGGACTGGGAAACAAACGCTAGTTCACCTTACAAGAAACGCACTCTGCTTTTGAGAAAAGAGCACTCTTCTACTCCACGGTGTTTCATGTAAGGCCAGAACAGTGAGCTTCCTCAGAACAAAAGAACTGTGCTTCCTACACACACGGGCCATATCTAGTTCAACTCTGCTTAGGAAACTGACAAGAACAGTATCTCCTATTCTGTCCAATACACTGTACTGGCTGGGAAGAGAAGCGAGTGCTGTTTGCACTGTGTATGGCAATGGAAGCACAATAGTGACTCTTCTTACCAGAAAACAACTCTTGCTCGTAGGACCAGAAACTGCATGGGATTCAACTCCATTTAGGACTGGGAAAAAAACGCCAGCTCGCCTTACAAGAAACACACTCTGCTTTTGAGGAAAGAGCACTCTTCTACTCTACTGTGTTTCCCATAGGGCCAGAAGAGTGAGCTTTCTCAGAACAAAAGAACTGTGCTTCCTACACACATGAGCCATATCTAGTTCAACTCTGCTTAGGAAACTGACGAGAACAGTAGCTCCCCTTCAGGCCAAAACACTGTACTTGCTGGGAACAGACGCGAGTGCTATTTGCACTTTGTATGGAAATGGGAGCACAATAGTGACTTTCCTTACCAGAAAACAACTCTTGCTCATAGGACCAAAAACTGCATGTGATTCAACTCCATTTAGGACTGGGAAACAAACGCTAGCTCACCTTACAAGAAACCCACTCTGCTTTTGAGAAAAGAGCACTCTTCTACTCTGCTGTGTTTCCTATAGGGCCAGTACAGTGAGCTTGCTCAGAACAAAAGAACTGTGCTTCCTTCACACACGGGCCATATCTAGTTCAATTCTGCTTAGGAAACTGACAAGAACAGTAGATCCTCTTCAGTCCAATACACTGTAGTTGGTGGGAACAGACGCCAGTGCTATTTGCCCTGTGTATTACAATGGGAGTAAAATAGTGTCTCTTCTTACCAGAAAACAACTCTTGCTCGTAGGACCAGAAACTGCATGGGATTCAACTCCATTTAGGACTGGGAAACAAACACTACCTCGCCTTACAAGAAACACACTCTGCTTTTGAGAAAAGAGCACTCTTCTACTCTACTGTGTTTCCCAAGGGCCAGAACAGTGAGCTTGCTCAGAACAAAAGAACAGTGCTTCCTACAAACACGGGCCATATCTAGTTCAACTCTGCTTAGGAAACTGACAAGAACAGTAGCTCCGCTTCAGTCCAATACACTGTACTTGCTGGGAACAGACGCGAGTGCTGTTTGCACTGTGTATGGCAATGGGAGCACAATAGTGACTTTCCTTACCAGAAAACAACTCTTGCTCGTAGGACCAAAAACTGCATGTGATTCAACTCCATTTAGGACTGGGAAACAAACGCTAGCTCGCCTTACAAGAAACACACTCTGCTTTTGAGAAAAGAGCACTCTTCTACTCTACTGTGTATCCTATAGGGCCAGAACAGTGAGTTTGCTCAGAACAAAAGAACTGTGCTTCCTACAAATACGGCCATATCTAGTTCAACTCTGCTTAGGAAACTGACAAGAACAGTAGATCCTCTTCAGTCCAATACACTGTAGTTGGTGGGAACAGACGCCAGTGCTATTTGCCCAGTGTATGACAATGGGAGCACAATAGTGACTCTTCTTACCAGAAAACAACTCTTGCTTGTAGGACAAGAAACTGCATGTGATTCCTCTTCATTTAGGACTGGGAAACAAACACTAGCTCGCCTTACAAGAAACACACTCTGCTTTTGAGAAAAGAGCAGTCTTCTACTCTGCTGTGTTTCCTATGGGGTCCGAACAGTGAGCTTGCTCAGAACAAAAGAACTGTGCTTCCTACAAACACGAGCCATATCTAGTTCAACTCTGCTTAGGAAACTGACAAGAACAGTAGCTTCTCTTCAGTCCAATACACTGTACTTGCTGGGAACAGACGCGAGTGCTATTTTCACTGTGTATGCAAAAAGGGAGCACAATAGTGTCTTTCCTTACCAGAAAACAACTCTTGCTCGTAGGACCAAAAACTGCATGTGATTCAACTCCATTTAGGACTGGGAAACAAACGCTAGCTCGCCTTACAAGAAACACATTCTGCTTTTGAGAAATGATCACTCTTCTACTCTACTGTGTTTCCTATAGGGCCAAAACAGTTAGCTTTCTCAGAACAAAAGAACTGTGCTTCCTACACACACGGGCCATATCTAGTTCAATTATGCTTAGGAAACTGACAAGAACAGTAGATCCTCTTCAGTCCAATACACTGTACTTGCTGGGAATAGATGCCAGTGCTATTTGCCCTGTTTATGATAATGGGAGCACAATAGTGACTCTTCTTACCAGAAAACAACTCTTGCTCTTAGGACCAGAAACTGCATGTGATTCAACTCCATTTAGGACTGGGAAACAAACGCTAGCTCGCCTTACAAGAAACACACTCTGCTTTTGAGAAAAGAGCACTCTTCTACTCTAATGTCTTTCTTAGAAGGCCAGAACAGTCAGCATTCTCAGAACAAAAGAACTGTGCTTCCTACACACATGGGCCATATCTAGTTCAACTCTGCTTAGGAAACTGACAAGAACAGTAGCTCCGCTTTAGTCCAATACACTGTACTTGCTGGGAACAGACGCGAATGATATTTGCACTGTGTATGGCAATGGGAGCGCAATAGTGACTTTCCTTACCAGAAAACAACTCTTGCTCATAGGACAAGAAACTGCATGTGATTCAACTCCATTTAGGACTGGGAAACAAACGCTAGCTCGCATTACAAGAAACACACTCTGCTTTTGAGAAAAGAGCACTCTTCTACTCTGCTGTGTTTCCTATAGTGCCAGTACAGTGAGCTTGCTCAGAACAAAAGAACTGTGCTTCCTTGACACACGGGCAATATCTAGTTCAATTCCACTTAGGAAACTGACAAGAACAGTAGATCCTCTTCAGTCCAATACACTGTACTTGCTGGTAACAGACGCCAGTGCTGTTTGCACTGTGTATGACAAAGGGAGAGTAATAGTAACTATTCTTACAAGAAAACAACTCTTGCTCGTAGGACCAGAAACTGCATGTGATTCAACTCCATTTAGGACTGGGAAACAAACGCTAGCTTGCCTTACAAGAAACACACTCGGCTTTAGAGAAAAGAGCACTCTTCTACTCTACTGTGTTTCCTATGGTGTCCGAACAGTGAGCTTGCTCAGAACAAAAGAACTGTGCTTCCTACACACATGGGCCATATCTAGTTCAACTCTGCTTAGGAAACTGACAAGAACAGTATCTCCTCTTCAGTCCAATACACTGTACTTGCTGGGAACAGACGCCAGTGCTATTTGCACTGTCTATGGCAATGGGAGCGCAATAGTGACTCTTCTTACCAGAAAACATCTCTTGCTCGTAGGACCAGATACTGCATGGGATTCAACTCCATTTTGGACTGGGAAACAAACGCTAGTTCACCTTACAAGAAACGCACTCTGCTTTTGAGAAAAGAGCACTCTTCTACTCTACGGTGTTTCATGTAAGGCCAGAACAGTGAGCTTCCTCAGAACAAAAGAACTGTGCTTCCTACACACACGGGCCATATCTAGTTCAACTCTGCTTAGGAAACTGACAAGAACAGTATCTCCTATTCTGTCCAATACACTGTACTGGCTGGGAAGAGAAGCGAGTGCTATTTGCACTGTGTATGGCAATGGAAGCACAATAGTGACTCTTCTTACCAGAAAACAACTCTTGCTCGTAGGACCAGAAACTGCATGGGATTCAACTCCATTTAGGACTGGGAAAAAAACGCCAGCTCGCCTTACAAGAAACACACTCTGCTTTTGAGGAAAGAGCACTCTTCTACTCTACTGTGTTTCCCATAGGGCCAGAAGAGTGAGCTTTCTCAGAACAAAAGAACTGTGCTTCCTACACACATGAGCCATATCTAGTTCAACTCTGCTTAGGAAACTGACGAGAACAGTAGCTCCCCTTCAGGCCAAAACACTGTACTTGCTGGGAACAGACGCGAGTGCTATTTGCACTTTGTATGGAAATGGGAGCACAATAGTGACTTTCCTTACCAGAAAACAACTCTTGCTCATAGGACCAAAAACTGCATGTGATTCAACTCCATTTAGGACTGGGAAACAAACGCTAGCTCACCTTACAAGAAACCCACTCTGCTTTTGAGAAAAGAGCACTCTTCTACTCTGCTGTGTTTCCTATAGGGCCAGTACAGTGAGCTTGCTCAGAACAAAAGAACTGTGCTTCCTTCACACACGGGCCATATCTAGTTCAATTCTGCTTAGGAAACTGACAAGAACAGTAGATCCTCTTCAGTCCAATACACTCTACATGCTGGGAACAGACGCCAGTGCTATTTGCCCTGTGTATTACAATGGGAGCAAAATAGTGTCTCTTCTTACCAGAAAACAACTCTTGCTCGTAGGACCAGAAACTGCATGGGATTCAACTCCATTTAGGACTGGGAAAAAAACGCCAGCTCGCCTTACGAGAAACACACTCTGCTTTTGAGAAAAGAGCACTCTTCTACTCTACTGTGTTTCCCATAGGGCCAGAACAGTGAGCTTGCTCAGAACAAAAGAACTGTGCTTCCTACACACACGGGCCATATCTAGTTCAACTCTGCTTAGGAACTGACGAGAACAGTAGCTCCTCTTCAGTCCAATACACTGTACTTGCTGGGAATAGACGCGACTGCTATTTGCACTTTGTATGGAAATGGGAGCACAATAGTGACTTTCCTTACCGGAAAACAACTCTTTCTCATTGGACCAAAAACTGCATGTGATTCAACTCCATTTAGGACTGGGAAACAAATGCTAGCTCGCCTTACAAGAAACACACTCTGCTTTTGAGAAAAGAGCACTCTTCTACTCTGCTGTGTTTCCTATAGTGCCAGTACAGTGAACTTGCTCAGAACAAAAGAACTGTGCTTCCTTCACACACGGGCCATATCTAGTTCAATTCCGCTTAGGAAACTGACAAGAACAGTAGATCCTCTTCAGTCCAATACACTGTACTTGCTGGGAACAGACGCCAGTGCTGTTTGCACTGTGTATGACAATGGGAGAGTAATAGTGACTATTCTTACAAGAAAACAACTCTTGCTCGTAGGACCAGAAACTGCACGTGATTCAACTCCATTTAGGACTGGGAAACAAACGCTAGCTTGCCTTACAAGAAACACACTCGGCTTTAGAGAAAAGAGCACTCTTCTACTCTACTGTGTTTCCTATGGTGTCCGAACAGTGAGCTTGCTCAGAACAAAAGAACTGTGCTTCCTACACACATGGGCCATACCTAGTTCAACTCTGCTTAGGAAACGGACAAGAACAGTATCTCTTCTTCAGTCCAATACACTCTACTTGCTGGGAACAGACGCCAGTGCTATTTGCACTGTCTATGGCAATGGGACCACAATAGTGACTCTTCTTACCAGAAAACAACTCTTGCTCGTAGGACCAGATACTGCATGGGATTCAACTCCATTTAGGACTGGGAAACAAACGCTAGTTCACCTTTCAAGAAACACACTCTGCTTTTGAGAAAAGAGCATTCTTCTACTCTACGGTGTTTCATGTAAGGCCAGAACATTGAGCTTCCTCAGAACAAAAGAACTGTGCTTCCTACACACACGGGCCATATCTAGTTCAACTCTGCTTAGGAAACTGACAAGAACAGTATCTCCTATTCTGTCCAATACACTGTACTTGCTGGGAAGAGAAGCGAGTGCTATTTGCACTGTGTATGGCAATGGAAGCGCAATAGTGACTCTTCTTACCAGAAAACAACTCTTGCTCGTAGGACCAGAAACTGCATGGGATTCAACTCCACTTCGGACTGGGAAAAAAACGCTAGCTCGCCTTACAAGAAACACACTCTGCTTTTGAGAAAAGAGCACTCTTCTACTCTACTGTGTTTCCCATAGGGCCAGAACAGTGAGCTTTCTCAGAACAAAAGAACTGTGCTTCCTTCACACACGAGCCATATCTAGTTCAACTCTGCTTAGGAACTGACGAGAACAGTAGCTCCTCTTCAGTCCAATACACTGTACTTGCTGGGAATAGACGCGACTGCTATTTGCACTTTGTATGGAAATGGGAGCGCAATAGTGACTTTCCTTACCAGAAAACAACTCTTGCTCATTGGACCAAAAACTGCATGTGGTTCAACTCCATTTAGGACTGGGAAACAAATGTTAGCTCGCCTTACAAGAAACACACTCTGCTTTTGAGAAAAGAGCACTCTTCTACTCTGCTGTGTTTCCTATAGTGCCACAGTGAGCTTGCTCAGAACAAAAGATCTGTGCTTCCTTCACACACGGGCCATATCTAGTTCAATTCTGCATAGGAAACTGACAAGAACAGTAGATCCTCTTCAGTCCAATACACTGTACTTGCTGGGAACAGACGGCAGTGCTGTTTGCACTGTGTATGACAATGGGAGAGTAATAGTGACTCTTCTTACCAGAAAACAACTCTTGCTCGTAGGACCAGAAACTGCATGTGATTCAACTCCACTTAGGACTGGGAAACAAACCCTAGCTTGCCTTACAAGAAACACCTTCGGGTATTGAGAAAAGAGCACTCTTCTACTCTACTGTGTTTCCTTTGGGGTCCAAACAGTGAGCTTGCTCAGAACAAACGAACTGTGCTTCCTACACACAGGGGCCATATCTATTTCAACTGTGCTTAGGAAACTGACAAGAATAGTAGCTCCTCTTCAGTCCAATACACTGTACTTGCTGGGAACAGACGACAGTGCTATTTGCACTGTGTTTGGCAAAGGGAGCACAATAGTGACTTTCCTTACCAGAAAACAACTCTTGCTCGTAGGACCAAAAACTGCATGTGATTCAACTCCATTTAGGACTGGAAAGCAAACGCTAGGTCACCTTACAAGAAACACACTCTGCTTTTGATAAAAGAGCACTCTTCTACTGTCCTGTGTTTCCTGTGTTGTCCGAAGAGTGAGCTTGCTCAGAACAAAAGAACTATGCTTCCTACACACACAGGCCATATCTAGTTAAACTATGCTTAGGAAACTGACAAGAACAGTAGATCCTCTTCAGTCCAATACAATGTACATGCTGGGAGCAGACGCGAGTGCTATTTTTACTGTGTATGGCAATGGGAGCGCAATAGTGACTCTTCTTACCAGAAAAAAACTCTTGGTTGTAGGACCAGAAACTGCATGGGATTCAACTCCGTTTCTGACTGGGAAACAAACACTAGCTATCCTTACAAGAAACACACTCTGCTTTTGAGAAAAGAGCACTCTTCTACTCTACTGTGTTTCCCATAGGGTCCGAACTGTGAGCTTGCTCAGAACAAAAGAACTGTGATTCACACACACTGGCCATATCTAGTTCAACTCTGCTTAGGAAACTGACATGAACAGTAGATTTTCTTCTGTCCAATACACTGTACTTGCTGGGAACAGACGCGAGTGCTATTTGCACTGTGTATGGCAATGATAGCACAATAGTGACTCTTCTTACAAGAAAACAACTCTTGCTCATAGGACCAGAAACTGCATGTGATGCAACTCCATTTAGGACTGGGACACAAACGCTAGCTTGCCTTACAAGAAACACACTCTGCTTTTGAGAAAAGAGCACTCTTCTACTCTACTGTGTTTACTCCAGGGCCAGAACAGTGAGCTTGCTCAGAACAAAAGAACTGTGCTTTCTACACATACGGGCCATATCTTGTTCAACTCTGCTTAGGAAACTGACAAGAACAGTAGATCCTCTTCAGGCCAATACACTGTACATGCTGGGAACAGACGCAACTGCTATTTACCCTGTGTAGGATAAAGGGAGTGCAATAGTGACTCTTCTTACCAGAAAACAACACTTGCTCACAGGACCAGAAACTGCATGTGATTTAACCCCATTTAGGGCTGGGACACAAACGCTAGCTCGCCATACAAGAAACACACTCTGCTTTTGAGAAAAGAGCACTCTTCTACTCTACTGTGTTTCCTATGTTTTCCGAACAGTGAGCTTGCTCAGAACAAAAGAACTGTGCTTCCTACACACACGTGCCATATCTAGTTCAACTCCGCTTAGAAAACTGACAAGAACAGTACCTCCTCTTCTGTCCAATACACTGTACTTGCTGGGAACAGACGACAGTGCTATTTGCACTGTGTATGGCAATGGGAGCGCAATAGTGACTCTTCTTAGCAGAGAACAACTCTTGCTCGTAGGACCAGAAACTGCATGTGATTCAACTCCATTTAGGACTGGGAAACAAACGCTAGCTCGCCTTACAAGAAACACACTCTGCTTTTGAGAAAAGAGCACTCTTCTACTCTACTATGTTTTCTATAGGGCCAGAAGAGTGAGCTTGCTCAGAACAAAAGAACTGTGCTTCACACACTCGGGCCATATCTAGTTCAACTCTGCTTAGGAAAATGACAAGAACAGTAGCTTCTCTTAAGTCCAATACACTGTACTTGCTGGGAACAGACACGAGTGCTATTTGCACTGTGTAATGCAATGGGAGCGCAATAGTGACTTTCCTTACCAGAAAACAACTCTTGCTCGTAGGACCCAAAACTGCATGTTTTTCAACTCCGTTTAGGACTGGAAAACAAATGCTAGGTCGCCTTACAAGAAACACACTCTGCTTTTGAGAAAAGAGCACTCTTCTACTCTACATGTTTCCTATATCGCCAGAATAGTGTACTTGATCAGGACAAAAGAACTGGGCTTCGTACACACACGGCCATAACTAGTTCAATTCTGCTTAGGAAACTGACAAGAAGAGTAGATCCCATTCAGTCCAATACACTGTACATGCTGGGAATAGACGACAGTGCTCTTTGCCCTGTATGACAATGGGAGCACAATAGTGACTCTTCTTACCAGAAAACAACTCTTGCACCTAGGACCAAAAACTGCATGTGATTCAACTCCATTTAGGACTGGGAAACAAACACTAGCTCGCCTTACAAGAAACACACTCTGCTTTTGAGAAAAGAGCACTCTTCTACTCTACTGTGTTTCCTATGGTTTCCGAACAGTGAGCTTGCTCAGAACAAAAGAACTGTGCTTCCTACACACACGGGCCATATCTAGTTCAACTCTGCTTAGGAAACTGACAAGAACAATAGATCCTCTTCATTCCAATACACTGTACTTGCTGGGAACAGACGCGAGTGTTATTTGCACTGTGTAATGCCATGGGAACACAATAGTGACTTTCCTTACCAGAAAACAACTCTTGCTCGTAGGACCCAAAACTGCATGTTTTTCAAATCCATTTAGGACTGGAAAACAAACGCTAGCTCGCCTTACAAGAAACACACTCTGCTTTTGAGAAAAGAGCACTCTTCTTCTCTACATGTTTCTTATAGAGCCAGAACAGTGAACTTGCTCAGAACAAAAGAACTGAGCTTCCTACACACACGGCAACATCTAGTTCAATTCTGCTTAGGAAACTGACAAGAACAGTAGATCCTCTTCAGTCCAATATACTCTACATGCTGGGAACAGACGACAGTGCTATTTGCCCTGTGTATGACAATGGGAGCACAATTGTGACTCTTCTTACCAGAAAACAACTCTTGCACATAGGACCAAAAACTGTATGTGATTCAACTCCATTTAGGACTGGGAAAAAAACACTCGCTTGACTTACAAGAAACGCACTCTGCTTTGAGAAAATAACACTCTTCTACTCTACTGTGTTTCAGGTGGTGTCTGAACAGTAAGCTTGCTCAGAACAAAAGAACTGTACTTCCTGCACACATGGCCATATCTAGTTCAATTCTGCTTAGGAAACTGACAAGAACAGTAGATCCTCTTCAGTGCAATACACTGTACATGCTGGGAACAGGCACCAGTGCTATTTGCCCTGTGTATGACAATAGGAGCGCAGTAGTGACTCTGCTTACCAGAAAACAACTCTTGCTCGTAGGACTAGAAACTGCATGTGATTCAACTACATTTAGGACTGGGAAAAACCCTAGCTCGCCTTACAAGAAACGCACTCTGCTTTTGAGAAAAGAGCACTCTTCTACTCTACTGTGTTTCCCATGGGGTCCGAAAAATGAGCTTGCTCAGAACAAAAGAACTGTGCTTCACACACACGGGTCATATCTAGTCCAACTCTGCTTAGGAAACTGACAAGAACAGTAGCTTTTCTTCTGTCCAATACACTGTACTTGCTGGGAACAGACGCGAGTGCTATTTGCACTGTGTATGGCAATGATAGCACAATAGTGACTCTTCTTACCAGAAAACAACTCTTGCTCGTAGGACCAGAAACTGCATGGGATTCAACTCCATTTAGGACTGGGAAACAAACGCTAGCTTGCCTTACAAGAAAAACACTCTGCTTTTGAGAAAAGAGCACTCATCTACTCTACTGTGTTTACTCCAGGACCAGAACAGTGAGCTTGCTCAGAACAAAAGAACTGTGCTTCCTACACACACGGGCCATATCTAGTTCAACTCTGCTTAGGAAACTGACAAGAACAGTAGATCCTCTTCAGTCCAATACAATGTACATGCTGGGAACCGACGCCAGTGCTATTTGCCCTGTGTATGACAATGGGAGAGTAATGGTGACTCTTCTTACCAGAAAACAACTCTTGCTCGTAGGACCAGAAACTGCATGTGATTCAACTCCATTTAGGACTGGGAAACAAACCCTAGCTCGCCTTACAAGAAACACACTCTGCTTTTGAGAAAAGAGCACTCTTCTGCTCTACTGTGTTTCCTATAAGGCCAGCACAGTGAGCTTCCTCAGAACAAAAGAACTGTGCTTCCTACACACACGGGCCATATCTAGTTCAACTCTGCTTATGAAACTGACAAGAACAGTATCTCCTATTCTGTCCCATACACTGTACTTGCTGGGAAAAAAGCGAGTGCTATTTGCAATGTGTATGGCAATGGAAGCGCAATAGTGACTCTTCTTACAAGAAAACAACACTTGCTCGTAGGATGAGAAACTGCATGTGATTCAACTGCATTTAGGACTGGGAAACAAACGCTAGGTCGCCTTACAAGAAACACATTCTGCTTTTGAGAAAAGAGCACTCTTCTACTCTACATGTTTCCTATATCGCCAGAATAGCGTACTTGATCAGAACAAAAGAACTGGGCTTCGTACACACACGGCCATAACTAGTTCAATTCTGCTTAGTAAACTGACAAGAAGAGTAGATCCTCTTCAGTCCAATACACTGTACTTGCTGGGAACAGAATCGTGTGCTATTTGCTCTGTGTATGGCAATGGGAGCGCAATAGTGACTCTTCTTACCAGAAAAAAACTCTTGCTCGTAGGAACAGAAACTGCATGTGATTCAAGTCCATTTAGGACTGGGAAACATGCTAGCTCGCCTTACAATAAACACACTCTGCTTTTGAGAAAAGAGCACTCTTCTACTTTCCTGTGTTTCCTATAGGGCCAGAACAGTGAGCTTGCTCAGAACAAAAGAACTGTGCTGACTACACACACGGGCCATATCTATTTCAATTCTGCTTAGGTAACTGACAAGAACAGTAGATCCTCTTCAGTCCAATACACTGTACTTGCTGGGAACAGATGCCAGTGATATTTGCCCTGAGTATGACAATGGGAGCGCAATAGTGAATCTTCTTACCAGAAAACAACTCTTGCTCTTAGGACCCGAAACTGCATGTGATTCAACTCCATTTAGGACTGTGAAACAAAAGCTAGCTCGCCTTACAAGAAACACAATCTGCTTTTGAGAAAAGAGCACTCTTCTACTCTATTGTGCTTTCTATGGGGTCCGAACAGTGAGCTTGCTCAGAACGAAAGAACTGTGGTTCACACACACACGGGCCATATCTAGATTAACTCTGCTTAGGAAACTGACAAGAAAAGTAGCTCCTCTTCATTCGAATACACTGTACTTGCTGGGAACAGACGCGAGTGCTATTTGCACTGTGTATGGCAATGGGAGCATAATAATGACTTTCCTTACCAGAAAACAACTCTTGCTCTTAGGAGCAGAAACTGCATGTGATTCAACTCCCTTTAGGACTGGGAAACAAACGCTAGCTTGCCTTACAAGAAACATACTCTGCTTTTGAGAAAAGATCACTCTTCTACTCTACTGTATTTTTTATGGGGTCCAAACAGTGTGCTTGCTCAGAACAAAAGAACTGTGCTTCCTACACACATGGGCCATATCTAGTTGAACTCTGCTTAGGAACCTGACAAGAACAGTAGATTATCCTCAGTCCAATACACTGTACATGCTGGGAACAGACACCATTGCTATTTGCCCTGTGCATGACAATGGGAGCACAATAGTGACTCTTCTTACCACAAAACAACTCTTGCTTGTAGGACCAGAAACTGCATGGCATTCAACTCCATTTCTGACTGGGAAACAAACACTAGCTTGCCTTACAAGAAACACACTCTGCTTTTGAGAAAAGAGCACTCTTCTACTCTACTGTGTTTCCTAATTGTTCCGAAGAGTGAGCTTGCTCAGAACAAAAGAACTGTGCTTCCTACACACACGGGCAATATCTAGTACAACTCTGCTAAGGAAACTGACAAGAAAAGAGCTCCTCTTCAGTCCAATACACTGTACTTGCTGTGAACAGACGCCAGTGCTATTTGCACTGTGTATGGCAATGGGAGCACGATAGTGACTTTCCTTACCAGAAAACAACTCTTGCTCGTAGGACCAAAAACTGCATGTGATTCAACTCCATTTAGGACTGGGAAACAAACGCTAGCTCGCCTTACAAGAAACACACTCTGCTTTTGAGAAAAGAGCACTCTTCTACTCTACTGTGCTTTTTATAGGGCCAGTACAGTGAGCTTGCTCAGAACAATGAACGGTGCTGACTACACACACAGGCCATATCTATTTCAATTCTGCTTAGGAAACTGACAAGAACAGTAGATCCTCTTCAGTCCAATACAGTGTACTTGCTGGGAACAGACGCCAGTGCTATTTGCCCTGTGTATGACAATGGGAGCACAATAGTGACTCTTCTTACAAGAAAACAACTCTTGCTCGTAGGACCGAAAACTGCATGTGATTCAACTCCATTTCTGACTGGGAAACAAACGCTAGCTCGCCTTACAAGAAACACACTCTGCTTTTGAGAAAAGAGCACTCTTCTACTCTACTGTGTTTCCTATGGGGTCCAAACAGTGAGCTTGCTCAGAACAAAAGAACTGTGCTTCCTACACACACGGGCCATATCTAATTCAAATCTGCTTAGGAAACTGACAAGAACAGTAGATCCTCTTCAGTCCAATACACTGTACTTGCTGGGAACAGACGCCAGTGCTATTTGCACTGTGTATGGCAATGGGAGCGCAATAGTGACTTTCCTTACCAGAAAGCAACTCTTGCTCGTAGGACCAGAAACTGCATGTGATTCAACTCCATTTAGGACTGAGAAACAAACGCTAGCTCGCCTTACAAGAAACACACTCTGCTTTTGAGAAAAGAGCACTCTTCTACTCTACTATGTTTTCTATAGGGCCAGAAGAGTGAGCTTGCTCAGAACAAAAGAACTGTGCTTCACACACTCGGGCCATATCTAGTTCAACTCTGCTTAGGAAAATGACAAGAACAGTAGCTTCTCTTAAGTCCAATACACTGTACTTGCTGGGAACAGACACGAGTGCTATTTGCACTGTGTAATGCAATGGGAGCGCAATAGTGACTTTCCTTACCAGAAAACAACTCTTGCTCGTAGGACCCAAAACTGCATGTTTTTCAACTCCGTTTAGGACTGGAAAACAAATGCTAGGTCGCCTTACAAGAAACACACTCTGCTTTTGAGAAAAGAGCACTCTTCTACTCTACATGTTTCCTATATCGCCAGAATAGTGTACTTGATCAGGACAAAAGAACTGGGCTTCGTACACACATGGCCATAACTAGTTCAATTCTGCTTAGGAAACTGACAAGAAGAGTAGATCCCATTCAGTCCAATACACTGTACATGCTGGGAATAGACGACAGTGCTCTTTGCCCTGTATGACAATGGGAGCACAATAGTGACTCTTCTTACCAGAAAACAACTCTTGCACCTAGGACCAAAAACTGCATGTGATTCAACTCCATTTAGGACTGGGAAACAAACACTAGCTCGCCTTACAAGAAACACACTCTGCTTTTGAGAAAAGAGCACTCTTCTACTCTACTGTGTTTCCTATGGTTTCCGAACAGTGAGCTTGCTCAGAACAAAAGAACTGTGCTTCCTACACACACGGGCCATATCTAGTTCAACTCTGCTTAGGAAACTGACAAGAACAATAGATCCTCTTCATTCCAATACACTGTACTTGCTGGGAACAGACGCGAGTGTTATTTGCACTGTGTAATGCCATGGGAACACAATAGTGACTTTCCTTACCAGAAAACTACTCTTGCTCGTAGGACCCAAAACTGCATGTTTTTCAAATCCATTTAGGACTGGAAAACAAACGCTAGCTCGCCTTACAAGAAACACACTCTGCTTTTGAGAAAAGAGCACTCTTCTTCTCTACATGTTTCTTATAGAGCCAGAACAGTGAACTTGCTCAGAACAAAAGAACTGAGCTTCCTACACACACGGCAACATCTAGTTCAATTCTGCTTAGGAAACTGACAAGAACAGTAGATCCTCTTCAGTCCAATATACTCTACATGCTGGGAACAGACGACAGTGCTATTTGCCCTGTGTATGACAATGGGAGCACAATTGTGACTCTTCTTACCAGAAAACAACTCTTGCACATAGGACCAAAAACTGTATGTGATTCAACTCCATTTAGGACTGGGAAAAAAACACTCGCTCGACTTACAAGAAACGCACTCTGCTATGAGAAAATAACACTCTTCTACTCTACTGTGTTTCAGGTGGTGTCTGAACAGTAAGCTTGCTCAGAACAAAAGAACTGTACTTCCTGCACACATGGCCATATCTAGTTCAATTCTGCTTAGGAAACTGACAAGAACAGTAGATCCTCTTCAGTGCAATACACTGTACATGCTGGGAACAGGCACCAGTGCTATTTGCCCTGTGTATGACAATAGGAGCGCAGTAGTGACTCTGCTTACCAGAAAACAACTCTTGCTCATAGGACTAGAAACTGCATGTGATTCAACTACATTTAGGACTGGGAAAAACCCTAGCTCGCCTTACAAGAAACGCACTCTGCTTTTGAGAAAAGAGCACTCTTCTACTCTACTGTGTTTCCCATGGGGTCCGAAAAATGAGCTTGCTCAGAACAAAAGAACTGTGCTTCACACACACGGGTCATATCTAGTCCAACTCTGCTTAGGAAACTGACAAGAACAGTAGCTTTTCTTCTGTCCAATACACTGTACTTGCTGGGAACAGACGCGAGTGCTATTTGTACTGTGTATGGCAATGATAGCACAATAGTGACTCTTCTTACCAGAAAACAACTCTTGCTCGTAGGACCAGAAACTGCATGGGATTCAACTCCATTTAGGACTGGGAAACAAACGCTAGCTCGCCTTACAAGAAAAACACTCTGCTTTTGAGAAAAGAGCACTCATCTACTCTACTGTGTTTACTCCAGGACCAGAACAGTGAGCTTGCTCAGAACAAAAGAACTGTGCTTCCTACACACACGGGCCATATCTAGTTCAACTCTGCTTAGGAAACTGACAAGAACAGTAGATCCTCTTCAGTCCAATACAATGTACATGCTGGGAACCGACGCCAGTGCTATTTGCCCTGTGTATGACAATGGGAGAGTAATGGTGACTCTTCTTACCAGAAAACAACTCTTGCTCGTAGGACCAGAAACTGCATGTGATTCAACTCCATTTAGGACTGGGAAACAAACGCTAGCTCGCCTTACAAGAAACACACTCTGCTTTTGAGAAAAGAGCACTCTTCTGCTCTACTGTGTTTCCTATAAGGCCAGAACAGTGAGCTTCCTCAGAACAAAAGAACTGTGCTTCCTACACACACGGGCCATATCTAGTTCAACTCTGCTTATGAAACTGACAAGAACAGTATCTCCTATTCTGTCCCATACACTGTACTTGCTGGGAAAAAAGCGAGTGCTATTTGCAATGTGTATGGCAATGGAAGCGCAATAGTGACTCTTCTTACAAGAAAACAACACTTGCTCGTAGGATGAGAAACTGCATGTGATTCAACTGCATTTAGGACTGGGAAACAAACGCTAGGTCGCCTTACAAGAAACACATTCTGCTTTTGAGAAAAGAGCACTCTTCTACTCTACATGTTTCCTATATCGCCAGAATAGCGTACTTGATCAGAACAAAAGAACTGGGCTTCGTACACACACGGCCATAACTAGTTCAATTCTGCTTAGTAAACTGACAAGAAGAGTAGATCCTCTTCAGTCCAATACACTGTACTTGCTGGGAACAGAATCGTGTGCTATTTGCTCTGTGTATGGCAATGGGAGCGCAATAGTGACTCTTCTTACCAGAAAAAAACTCTTGCTCGTAGGAACAGAAACTGCATGTGATTCAAGTCCATTTAGGACTGGGAAACATGCTAGCTCGCCTTACAATAAACACACTCTGCTTTTGAGAAAAGAGCACTCTTCTACTTTCCTGTGTTTCCTATAGGGCCAGAACAGTGAGCTTGCTCAGAACAAAAGAACTGTGCTGACTACACACACAGGCCATATCTATTTCAATTCTGCTTAGGTAACTGACAAGAACAGTAGATCCTCTTCAGTCCAATACACTGTACTTGCTGGGAACAGATGCCAGTGATATTTGCCCTGAGTATGACAATGGGAGCGCAATAGTGAATCTTCTTACCAGAAAACAACTCTTGCTCTTAGGACCCGAAACTGCATGTGATTCAACTCCATTTAGGACTGTGAAACAAAAGCTAGCTCGCCTTACAAGAAACACAATCTGCTTTTGAGAAAAGAGCACTCTTCTACTCTATTGTGTTTTCTATGGGGTCCGAACAGTGAGCTTGCTCAGAACGAAAGAACTGTGGTTCACACACACACGGGCCATATCTAGATTAACTCTGCTTAGGAAACTGACAAGAACAGTAGCTCCTCTTCATTCGAATACACTGTACTTGCTGGGAACAGACGCGAGTGCTATTTGCACTGTGTATGGCAATGGGAGCATAATAGTGACTTTCCTTACCAGAAAACAACTCTTGCTCTTAGGAGCAGAAACTGCATGTGATTCAACTCCCTTTAGGACTGGGAAACAAACGCTAGCTTGCCTTACAAGAAACATACTCTGCTTTTGAGAAAAGATCACTCTTCTACTCTACTATATTTTTTATGGGGTCCAAACAGTGTGCTTGCTCAGAACAAAAGAACTGTGCTTCCTACACACATGGGCCATATCTAGTTCAACTCTGCTTAGGAACCTGACAAGAACAGTAGATTATCCTCAGTCCAATACACTGTACATGCTGGGAACAGACACCATTGCTATTTGCCCTGTGCATGACAATGGGAGCACAATAGTGACTCTTCTTACCACAAAACAACTCTTGCTTGTAGGACCAGAAACTGCATGGCATTCAACTCCATTTCTGACTGGGAAACAAACACTAGCTTGCCTTACAAGAAACACACTCTGCTTTTGAGAAAAGAGCACTCTTCTACTCTACTGTGTTTCCTAATTGTTCCGAAGAGTGAGCTTGCTCAGAACAAAAGAACTGTGCTTCCTACACACACGGGCAATATCTAGTACAACTCTGCTAAGGAAACTGACAAGAAAAGAGCTCCTCTTCAGTCCAATACACTGTACTTGCTGTGAACAGACGCGAGTGCTATTTGCACTGTGTATGGCAATGGGAGCACGATAGTGACTTTCCTTACCAGAAAACAACTCTTGCTCGTAGGACCAAAAACTGCATGTGATTCAACTCCATTTAGGACTGGGAAACAAACGCTAGCTCGCCTTACAAGAAACACACTCTGCTTTTGAGAAAAGAGCACTCTTCTACTCTACTGTGCTTTTTATAGGGCCAGTACAGTGAGCTTGCTCAGAACAATGAACGGTGCTGACTACACACACAGGCCATATCTATTTCAATTCTGCTTAGGAAACTGACAAGAACAGTAGATCCTCTTCAGTCCAATACAGTGTACTTGCTGGGAACAGACGCCAGTGCTATTTGCCCTGTGTATGACAATGGGAGCACAATAGTGACTCTTCTTACAAGAAAACAACTCTTGCTCGTAGGACCGAAAACTGCATGTGATTCAACTCCATTTCTGACTGGGAAACAAACGCTAGCTCGCCTTACAAGAAACACACTCTGCTTTTGAGAAAAGAGCACTCTTCTACTCTACTGTGTTTCCTATGGGGTCCAAACAGTGAGCTTGCTCAGAACAAAAGAACTGTGCTTCCTACACACACGGGCCATATCTAATTCAAATCTGCTTAGGAAACTGACAAGAACAGTAGATCCTCTTCAGTCCAATACACTGTACTTGCTGGGAACAGACGCCAGTGCTATTTGCACTGTGTATGGCAATGGGAGCACAATAGTGACTTTCCTTACCAGAAAGCAACTCTTGCTCGTAGGACCAGAAACTGCATGTGATTCAACTCCATTTAGGACTGAGAAACAAACGCTAGCTCGCCTTACAAGAAACACACTCTGCTTTTGAGAAAAGAGCACTCTTCTACTCTACTATGTTTTCTATAGGGCCAGAAGAGTGAGCTTGCTCAGAACAAAAGAACTGTGCTTCACACACTCGGGCCATATCTAGTTCAACTCTGCTTAGGAAAATGACAAGAACAGTAGCTTCTCTTAAGTCCAATACACTGTACTTGCTGGGAACAGACACGAGTGCTATTTGCACTGTGTAATGCAATGGGAGCGCAATAGTGACTTTCCTTACCAGAAAACAACTCTTGCTCGTAGGACCCAAAACTGCATGTTTTTCAACTCCGTTTAGGACTGGAAAACAAATGCTAGGTCGCCTTACAAGAAACACACTCTGCTTTTGAGAAAAGAGCACTCTTCTACTCTACATGTTTCCTATATCGCCAGAATAGTGTACTTGATCAGGACAAAAGAACTGGGCTTCGTACACACACGGCCATAACTAGTTCAATTCTGCTTAGGAAACTGACAAGAAGAGTAGATCCCATTCAGTCCAATACACTGTACATGCTGGGAATAGACGACAGTGCTCTTTGCCCTGTATGACAATGGGAGCACAATAGTGACTCTTCTTACCAGAAAACAACTCTTGCACCTAGGACCAAAAACTGCATGTGATTCAACTCCATTTAGGACTGGGAAACAAACACTAGCTCGCCTTACAAGAAACACACTCTGCTTTTGAGAAAAGAGCACTCTTCTACTCTACTGTGTTTCCTATGGTTTCCGAACAGTGAGCTTGCTCAGAACAAAAGAACTGTGCTTCCTACACACACGGGCCATATCTAGTTCAACTCTGCTTAGGAAACTGACAAGAACAATAGATCCTCTTCATTCCAATACACTGTACTTGCTGGGAACAGACGCGAGTGTTATTTGCACTGTGTAATGCCATGGGAACACAATAGTGACTTTCCTTACCAGAAAACTACTCTTGCTCGTAGGACCCAAAACTGCATGTTTTTCAAATCCATTTAGGACTGGAAAACAAACGCTAGCTCGCCTTACAAGAAACACACTCTGCTTTTGAGAAAAGAGCACTCTTCTTCTCTACATGTTTCTTATAGAGCCAGAACAGTGAACTTGCTCAGAACAAAAGAACTGAGCTTCCTACACACACGGCAACATCTAGTTCAATTCTGCTTAGGAAACTGACAAGAACAGTAGATCCTCTTCAGTCCAATATACTCTACATGCTGGGAACAGACGACAGTGCTATTTGCCCTGTGTATGACAATGGGAGCACAATTGTGACTCTTCTTACCAGAAAACAACTCTTGCACATAGGACCAAAAACTGTATGTGATTCAACTCCATTTAGGACTGGGAAAAAAACACTCGCTCGACTTACAAGAAACGCACTCTGCTTTGAGAAAATAACACTCTTCTACTCTACTGTGTTTCAGGTGGTGTCTGAACAGTAAGCTTGCTCAGAACAAAAGAACTGTACTTCCTGCACACATGGCCATATCTAGTTCAATTCTGCTTAGGAAACTGACAAGAACAGTAGATCCTCTTCAGTGCAATACACTGTACATGCTGGGAACAGGCACCAGTGCTATTTGCCCTGTGTATGACAATAGGAGCGCAGTAGTGACTCTGCTTACCAGAAAACAACTCTTGCTCGTAGGACTAGAAACTGCATGTGATTCAACTACATTTAGGACTGGGAAAAACCCTAGCTCGCCTTACAAGAAACGCACTCTGCTTTTGAGAAAAGAGCACTCTTCTACTCTACTGTGTTTCCCATGGGGTCCGAAAAATGAGCTTGCTCAGAACAAAAGAACTGTGCTTCACACACACGGGTCATATCTAGTCCAACTCTGCTTAGGAAACTGACAAGAACAGTAGCTTTTCTTCTGTCCAATACACTGTACTTGCTGGGAACAGACGTGAGTGCTATTTGCACTGTGTATGGCAATGATAGCACAATAGTGACTCTTCTTACCAGAAAACAACTCTTGCTCGTAGGACCAGAAACTGCATGGGATTCAACTCCATTTAGGACTGGGAAACAAACGCTAGCTTGCCTTACAAGAAAAACACTCTGCTTTTGAGAAAAGAGCACTCATCTACTCTACTGTGTTTACTCCAGGACCAGAACAGTGAGCTTGCTCAGAACAAAAGAACTGTGCTTCCTACACACACGGGCCATATCTAGTTCAACTCTGCTTAGGAAACTGACAAGAACAGTAGATCCTCTTCAGTCCAATACAATGTACATGCTGGGAACCGACGCCAGTGCTATTTGCCCTGTGTATGACAATGGGAGAGTAATGGTGACTCTTCTTACCAGAAAACAACTCTTGCTCGTAGGACCAGAAACTGCATGTGATTCAACTCCATTTAGGACTGGGAAACAAACCCTAGCTCGCCTTACAAGAAACACACTCTGCTTTTGAGAAAAGAGCACTCTTCTGCTCTACTGTGTTTCCTATAAGGCCAGCACAGTGAGCTTCCTCAGAACAAAAGAACTGTGCTTCCTACACACACGGGCCATATCTAGTTCAACTCTGCTTATGAAACTGACAAGAACAGTATCTCCTATTCTGTCCCATACACTGTACTTGCTGGGAAAAAAGCGAGTGCTATTTGCAATGTGTATGGCAATGGAAGCGCAATAGTGACTCTTCTTACAAGAAAACAACACTTGCTCGTAGGATGAGAAACTGCATGTGATTCAACTGCATTTAGGACTGGGAAACAAACGCTAGGTCGCCTTACAAGAAACACATTCTGCTTTTGAGAAAAGAGCACTCTTCTACTCTACATGTTTCCTATATCGCCAGAATAGCGTACTTGATCAGAACAAAAGAACTGGGCTTCGTACACACACGGCCATAACTAGTTCAATTCTGCTTAGTAAACTGACAAGAAGAGTAGATCCTCTTCAGTCCAATACACTGTACTTGCTGGGAACAGAATCGTGTGCTATTTGCTCTGTGTATGGCAATGGGAGCGCAATAGTGACTCTTCTTACCAGAAAAAAACTCTTGCTCGTAGGAACAGAAACTGCATGTGATTCAAGTCCATTTAGGACTGGGAAACATGCTAGCTCGCCTTACAATAAACACACTCTGCTTTTGAGAAAAGAGCACTCTTCTACTTTCCTGTGTTTCCTATAGGGCCAGAACAGTGAGCTTGCTCAGAACAAAAGAACTGTGCTGACTACACACACGGGCCATATCTATTTCAATTCTGCTTAGGTAACTGACAAGAACAGTAGATCCTCTTCAGTCCAATACACTGTACTTGCTGGGAACAGATGCCAGTGATATTTGCCCTGAGTATGACAATGGGAGCGCAATAGTGAATCTTCTTACCAGAAAACAACTCTTGCTCTTAGGACCCGAAACTGCATGTGATTCAACTCCATTTAGGACTGTGAAACAAAAGCTAGCTCGCCTTACAAGAAACACAATCTGCTTTTGAGAAAAGAGCACTCTTCTACTCTATTGTGTTTTCTATGGGGTCCGAACAGTGAGCTTGCTCAGAACGAAAGAACTGTGGTTCACACACACACGGGCCATATCTAGATTAACTCTGCTTAGGAAACTGACAAGAACAGTAGTACTCTTCATTCGAATACACTGTACTTGCTGGGAACAGACGCGAGTGCTATTTGCACTGTGTATGGCAATGGGAGCATAATAGTGACTTTCCTTACCAGAAAACAACTCTTGCTCTTAGGAGCAGAAACTGCATGTGATTCAACTCCCTTTAGGACTGGGAAACAAACGCTAGCTTGCCTTACAAGAAACATACTCTGCTTTTGAGAAAAATCACTCTTCTACTCTACTGTATTTTTTATGGGGTCCAAACAGTGTGCTTGCTCAGAACAAAAGAACTGTGCTTCCTACACACATGGGCCATATCTAGTTCAACTCTGCTTAGGAACCTGACAAGAACAGTAGATTATCCTCAGTCCAATACACTGTACATGCTGGGAACAGACACCATTGCTATTTGCCCTGTGCATGACAATGGGAGCACAATAGTGACTCTTCTTACCACAAAACAACTCTTGCTTGTAGGACCAGAAACTGCATGGCATTCAACTCCATTTCTGACTGGGAAACAAACACTAGCTTGCCTTACAAAAACACACTCTGCTTTTGAGAAAAGAGCACTCTTCTACTCTACTGTGTTTCCTAATTGTTCCGAAGAGTGAGCTTGCTCAGAACAAAAGAACTGTGCTTCCTACACACACGGGCAATATCTAGTACAACTCTGCTAAGGAAACTGACAAGAAAAGAGCTCCTCTTCAGTCCAATACACTGTACTTGCTGTGAACAGACGCGAGTGCTATTTGCACTGTGTATGGCAATGGGAGCACGATAGTGACTTTCCTTACCAGAAAACAACTCTTGCTCGTAGGACCAAAAACTGCATGTGATTCAACTCCATTTAGGACTGGGAAACAAACGCTAGCTCGCCTTACAAGAAACACACTCTGCTTTTGAGAAAAGAGCACTCTTCTACTCTACTGTGCTTTTTATAGGGCCAGTACAGTGAGCTTGCTCAGAACAATGAACGGTGCTGACTACACACACAGGCCATATCTATTTCAATTCTGCTTAGGAAACTGACAAGAACAGTAGATCCTCTTCAGTCCAATACAGTGTACTTGCTGGGAACAGACGCCAGTGCTATTTGCCCTGTGTATGACAATGGGAGCACAATAGTGACTCTTCTTACAAGAAAACAACTCTTGCTCGTAGGACCGAAAACTGCATGTGATTCAACTCCATTTCTGACTGGGAAACAAATGCTAGCTCGCCTTACAAGAAACACACTCTGCTTTTGAGAAAAGAGCATTCTTCTACTCTACTGTGTTTCCTATGGGGTCCAAACAGTGAGCTTGCTCAGAACAAAAGAACTGTGCTTCCTACACACACGGCCATATCTAGTTCAATTCTGCTTAGGAACCTGCCAAGAACAGTAGCTCCTCTTCAGTCCAATACACTGTACTTGCTGGGAACAGACGCATGTGCTATTTGCACTGTGTATGGCAATGGGAGCGCAATAGTGACTCTTCTTATCAGAAAACAACTCTTGCTCGTAGGACCAGAAACTGCATGGGATTCAACTCCATTTCTGTCTGGGAAACAAACACTAGCTTTCCTTACAAGAAACACACTCTGCTTTTGAGAAAAGAGCACTCTTCTACTCTACTGTGTTTCCTATGGGGTCTGAACCATGAGCTTGCTCAGAACAAAAGAACTGTGCTTCCTACACACACGGGCCATATCTAATTCAAATCTGCTTAGGAAACTGACAAGAACAGTAGATCCTCTTCAGTCCAATACACTGTACTTGCTGGGAACAAACGCCAGTGCTATTTGCACTGTGTATGGCAATGGGAGCGCAATAGTGACTTTCCTTACCAGAAAGCAACTCTTGCTTGTAGGACCAGAAACTGCATGTGATTCAACTCCATTTATGACTGAGAAACAAACGCTAGCTCGCCTTACAAGAAACACACTCTGCTTTTGAGAAAAGAGCACTCTTGTACTCTACTGTATTTCCTATATGGCCAGTATAGTGAGCTTGCTCAGAACAAAAGAACTGTGCTTCCTACACACACGGGCCATATCTAGTTGAATTCTGCTTAGAAAACTGACAAGAACAGTAGCTTCTCTTCAGTCCAATACACTGTACTTGCTGGGAACAGACGCCAGTGTTATTTGCCCTGTATATGACAATGGGAGCACAATAGTGACTCTTCTTACCAGAAAACAGCTCTTGCTTGTAGGACCAGAAACTGATGTGATTCAATTCCATTTAGGACTGGGAAACAAATGCTAGCTAGCCTTACAAGAAACACACTCTGCTTTTGAGAAAAGAGCACTCTTCTACTTTCCTGTGTTTCCTATATGCCAGAACAGTGAGCTTGCTCAGAACAAAAGAACTGTGCTGACTACACACACGGGCCATATCTATTTCAATTCTGCTTATGTAACTGACAAGAACAGTAGATCCTCTTCAGTCCAATACACTGTACTTGCTGGGAACAGACGCCAGTGATATTTGCCCTGCGTATGACAATGGGAGCGCAATAGTGAATCTTCTTACCAGAAAACAACTCTTGCTCTTAGGACCCGAAACTGCATGTGATTCAACTCCATTTAGGACTGTGAAACAAACGCTAGCTCGCCTTACAAGAAACACAATCTGCTTTTGAGAAAAGAGCACTCTTCTACTCTATTGTGTTTTCTATGGGGTCCGAACAGTGTGCTTGCTCAGAACAAAAGAACTGTGCTTCCTACACACAGGGGCCATATCTAGTTCAACTCTGCTTAGGAATATGACAAGAACATTAGCTCCTCTTCAGTCCAGTACACTGTACTTGCTGAGAACAGACGCGAGTGCTATTTGCACTGTGTATGGCAATGGGAGCTCAATAGTGACTCTTCTTAACAGAAAACAACTGTTGCTACTAGGAGCAGAAACTGCATGACATTCAACTCCATTTCTGACTGGGAAACAAACACTAGCTCGCCTTACAAGAAACACACTCTGCTTTTGAGAAAAGAGCACTCTTCTACTCTACTGTGTTTCCTAATTGTTCCGAACAGTGAGCTTGCTCAGAACAAAAGAACTGTGCTTTGTACACACACGGGCCATATCTAGTGCAACTCTGCTTAGGAAACTGACAAGAACAGTAGCTCCTCTTCAGTCCAATACACGGTACTTGCTGGAAGCAGACGCGTGTGGTATTTGCACAGTGTATTGCAATGGAAGCGCAATAGTGACTTTCCTTACCAGAAAAAAACTCTTGCTCTTTGGACCAGAAACTGCATGGGATTCAACTCCATTTCTGACTGGGAAACAAACACTAGCTTGCCTTACAAGAAACACACTCTGCTTTTGAGAAAAGAGCGCTCTTCTACTCTACAGTGTTTCCTATAGGGCCAGAACAGTGAGCTTGCTCAGAACAAAAAACTGTGCTTCCTACACACACGGGCAATATCTAGTTCAACTCTGCTTAGGAAACTGAGAAGAACAGTAGATCCTCTTCAGTCCAATATACTCTACATGCTGGGAACAGACGACAGTGCTATTTGCCCTGTGTATGACAATGGGAGCACAATTGTGACTCTTCTTACCAGAAAACAACTCTTGCACATAGGACCAAAAACTGTATGTGATTCAACTCCATTTAGGACTGGGAAAAAAACACTCGCTCGACTTACAAGAAACGCACTCTGCTTTGAGAAAATAACACTCTTCTACTCTACTGTGTTTCAGGTGGTGTCTGAACAGTAAGCTTGCTCAGAACAAAAGAACTGTACTTCCTGCACACATGGCCATATCTAGTTCAATTCTGCTTAGGAAACTGACAAGAACAGTAGATCCTCTTCAGTGCAATACACTGTACATGCTGGGAACAGGCACCAGTGCTATTTGCCCTGTGTATGACAATAGGAGCGCAGTAGTGACTCTGCTTACCAGAAAACAACTCTTGCTCGTAGGACTAGAAACTGCATGTGATTCAACTACATTTAGGACTGGGAAAAACCCTAGCTCGCCTTACAAGAAACGCACTCTGCTTTTGAGAAAAGAGCACTCTTCTACTCTACTGTGTTTCCCATGGGGTCCGAAAAATGAGCTTGCTCAGAACAAAAGAACTGTGCTTCACACACACGGGTCATATCTAGTCCAACTCTGCTTAGGAAACTGACAAGAACAGTAGCTTTTCTTCTGTCCAATACACTATACTTGCTGGGAACAGACGTGAGTGCTATTTGCACTGTGTATGGCAATGATAGCACAATAGTGACTCTTCTTACCAGAAAACAACTCTTGCTCGTAGGACCAGAAACTGCATGGGATTCAACTCCATTTAGGACTGGGAAACAAACGCTAGCTTGCCTTACAAGAAAAACACTCTGCTTTTGAGAAAAGAGCACTCATCTACTCTACTGTGTTTACTCCAGGACCAGAACAGTGAGCTTGCTCAGAACAAAAGAACTGTGCTTCCTACACACACGGGCCATATCTAGTTCAACTCTGCTTAGGAAACTGACAAGAACAGTAGATCCTCTTCAGTCCAATACAATGTACATGCTGGGAACCGACGCCAGTGCTATTTGCCCTGTGTATGACAATGGGAGAGTAATGGTGACTCTTCTTACCAGAAAACAACTCTTGCTCGTAGGACCAGAAACTGCATGTGATTCAACTCCATTTAGGACTGGGAAACAAACCCTAGCTCGCCTTACAAGAAACACACTCTGCTTTTGAGAAAAGAGCACTCTTCTGCTCTACTGTGTTTCCTATAAGGCCAGCACAGTGAGCTTCCTCAGAACAAAAGAACTGTGCTTCCTACACACACGGGCCATATCTAGTTCAACTCTGCTTATGAAACTGACAAGAACAGTATCTCCTATTCTGTCCCATACACTGTACTTGCTGGGAAAAAAGCGAGTGCTATTTGCAATGTGTATGGCAATGGAAGCGCAATAGTGACTCTTCTTACAAGAAAACAACACTTGCTCGTAGGATGAGAAACTGCATGTGATTCAACTGCATTTAGGACTGGGAAACAAACGCTAGGTCGCCTTACAAGAAACACATTCTGCTTTTGAGAAAAGAGCACTCTTCTACTCTACATGTTTCCTATATCGCCAGAATAGCGTACTTGATCAGAACAAAAGAACTGGGCTTCGTACACACACGGCCATAACTAGTTCAATTCTGCTTAGTAAACTGACAAGAAGAGTAGATCCTCTTCAGTCCAATACACTGTACTTGCTGGGAACAGAATCGTGTGCTATTTGCTCTGTGTATGGCAATGGGAGCGCAATAGTGACTCTTCTTACCAGAAAAAAACTCTTGCTCGTAGGAACAGAAACTGCATGTGATTCAAGTCCATTTAGGACTGGGAAACATGCTAGCTCGCCTTACAATAAACACACTCTGCTTTTGAGAAAAGAGCACTCTTCTACTTTCCTGTGTTTCCTATAGGGCCAGAACAGTGAGCTTGCTCAGAACAAAAGAACTGTGCTGACTACACACACGGGCCATATCTATTTCAATTCTGCTTAGGTAACTGACAAGAACAGTAGATCCTCTTCAGTCCAATACACTGTACTTGCTGGGAACAGATGCCAGTGATATTTGCCCTGAGTATGACAATGGGAGCGCAATAGTGAATCTTCTTACCAGAAAACAACTCTTGCTCTTAGGACCCGAAACTGCATGTGATTCAACTCCATTTAGGACTGTGAAACAAAAGCTAGCTCGCCTTACAAGAAACACAATCTGCTTTTGAGAAAAGAGCACTCTTCTACTCTATTGTGTTTTCTATGGGGTCCGAACAGTGAGCTTGCTCAGAACGAAAGAACTGTGGTTCACACACACACGGGCCATATCTAGATTAACTCTGCTTAGGAAACTGACAAGAACAGTAGTACTCTTCATTCGAATACACTGTACTTGCTGGGAACAGACGCGAGTGCTATTTGCACTGTGTATGGCAATGGGAGCATAATAGTGACTTTCCTTACCAGAAAACAACTCTTGCTCTTAGGAGCAGAAACTGCATGTGATTCAACTCCCTTTAGGACTGGGAAACAAACGCTAGCTTGCCTTACAAGAAACATACTCTGCTTTTGAGAAAAATCACTCTTCTACTCTACTGTATTTTTTATGGGGTCCAAACAGTGTGCTTGCTCAGAACAAAAGAACTGTGCTTCCTACACACATGGGCCATATCTAGTTCAACTCTGCTTAGGAACCTGACAAGAACAGTAGATTATCCTCAGTCCAATACACTGTACATGCTGGGAACAGACACCATTGCTATTTGCCCTGTGCATGACAATGGGAGCACAATAGTGACTCTTCTTACCACAAAACAACTCTTGCTTGTAGGACCAGAAACTGCATGGCATTCAACTCCATTTCTGACTGGGAAACAAACACTAGCTTGCCTTACAAGAAACACACTCTGCTTTTGAGAAAAGAGCACTCTTCTACTCTACTGTGTTTCCTAATTGTTCCGAAGAGTGAGCTTGCTCAGAACAAAAGAACTGTGCTTCCTACACACACGGGCAATATCTAGTACAACTCTGCTAAGGAAACTGACAAGAAAAGAGCTCCTCTTCAGTCCAATACACTGTACTTGCTGTGAACAGACGCGAGTGCTATTTGCACTGTGTATGGCAATGGGAGCACGATAGTGACTTTCCTTACCAGAAAACAACTCTTGCTCGTAGGACCAAAAACTGCATGTGATTCAACTCCATTTAGGACTGGGAAACAAACGCTAGCTCGCCTTACAAGAAACACACTCTGCTTTTGAGAAAAGAGCACTCTTCTACTCTACTGTGCTTTTTATAGGGCCAGTACAGTGAGCTTGCTCAGAACAATGAACGGTGCTGACTACACACACAGGCCATATCTATTTCAATTCTGCTTAGGAAACTGACAAGAACAGTAGATCCTCTTCAGTCCAATACAGTGTACTTGCTGGGAACAGACGCCAGTGCTATTTGCCCTGTGTATGACAATGGGAGCACAATAGTGACTCTTCTTACAAGAAAACAACTCTTGCTCGTAGGACCGAAAACTGCATGTGATTCAACTCCATTTCTGACTGGGAAACAAATGCTAGCTCGCCTTACAAGAAACACACTCTGCTTTTGAGAAAAGAGCATTCTTCTACTCTACTGTGTTTCCTATGGGGTCCAAACAGTGAGCTTGCTCAGAACAAAAGAACTGTGCTTCCTACACACACGGCCATATCTAGTTCAATTCTGCTTAGGAACCTGCCAAGAACAGTAGCTCCTCTTCAGTCCAATACACTGTACTTGCTGGGAACAGACGCATGTGCTATTTGCACTGTGTATGGCAATGGGAGCGCAATAGTGACTCTTCTTATCAGAAAACAACTCTTGCTCGTAGGACCAGAAACTGCATGGGATTCAACTCCATTTCTGTCTGGGAAACAAACACTAGCTTTCCTTACAAGAAACACACTCTGCTTTTGAGAAAAGAGCACTCTTCTACTCTACTGTGTTTCCTATGGGGTCTGAACCATGAGCTTGCTCAGAACAAAAGAACTGTGCTTCCTACACACACGGGCCATATCTAATTCAAATCTGCTTAGGAAACTGACAAGAACAGTAGATCCTCTTCAGTCCAATACACTGTACTTGCTGGGAACAAACGCCAGTGCTATTTGCACTGTGTATGGCAATGGGAGCGCAATAGTGACTTTCCTTACCAGAAAGCAACTCTTGCTTGTAGGACCAGAAACTGCATGTGATTCAACTCCATTTATGACTGAGAAACAAACGCTAGCTCGCCTTACAAGAAACACACTCTGCTTTTGAGAAAAGAGCACTCTTGTACTCTACTGTATTTCCTATATGGCCAGTATAGTGAGCTTGCTCAGAACAAAAGAACTGTGCTTCCTACACACACGGGCCATATCTAGTTGAATTCTGCTTAGAAAACTGACAAGAACAGTAGCTTCTCTTCAGTCCAATACACTGTACTTGCTGGGAACAGACGCCAGTGTTATTTGCCCTGTATATGACAATGGGAGCACAATAGTGACTCTTCTTACCAGAAAACAGCTCTTGCTTGTAGGACCAGAAACTGATGTGATTCAATTCCATTTAGGACTGGGAAACAAATGCTAGCTAGCCTTACAAGAAACACACTCTGCTTTTGAGAAAAGAGCACTCTTCTACTTTCCTGTGTTTCCTATATGCCAGAACAGTGAGCTTGCTCAGAACAAAAGAACTGTGCTGACTACACACACGGGCCATATCTATTTCAATTCTGCTTATGTAACTGACAAGAACAGTAGATCCTCTTCAGTCCAATACACTGTACTTGCTGGGAACAGATGCCAGTGATATTTGCCCTGCGTATGACAATGGGAGCGCAATAGTGAATCTTCTTACCAGAAAACAACTCTTGCTCTTAGGACCCGAAACTGCATGTGATTCAACTCCATTTAGGACTGTGAAACAAACGCTAGCTCGCCTTACAAGAAACACAATCTGCTTTTGAGAAAAGAGCACTCTTCTACTCTATTGTGTTTTCTATGGGGTCCGAACAGTGTGCTTGCTCAGAACAAAAGAACTGTGCTTCCTACACACAGGGGCCATATCTAGTTCAACTCTGCTTAGGAATATGACAAGAACATTAGCTCCTCTTCAGTCCAGTACACTGTACTTGCTGAGAACAGACGCGAGTGCTATTTGCACTGTGTATGGCAATGGGAGCTCAATAGTGACTCTTCTTAACAGAAAACAACTGTTGCTACTAGGAGCAGAAACTGCATGACATTCAACTCCATTTCTGACTGGGAAACAAACACTAGCTCGCCTTACAAGAAACACACTCTGCTTTTGAGAAAAGAGCACTCTTCTACTCTACTGTGTTTCCTAATTGTTCCGAACAGTGAGCTTGCTCAGAACAAAAGAACTGTGCTTTGTACACACACGGGCCATATCTAGTGCAACTCTGCTTAGGAAACTGACAAGAACAGTAGCTCCTCTTCAGTCCAATACACGGTACTTGCTGGAAGCAGACGCGTGTGGTATTTGCACAGTGTATTGCAATGGAAGCGCAATAGTGACTTTCCTTACCAGAAAAAAACTCTTGCTCTTTGGACCAGAAACTGCATGGGATTCAACTCCATTTCTGACTGGGAAACAAACACTAGCTTGCCTTACAAGAAACACACTCTGCTTTTGAGAAAAGAGCGCTCTTCTACTCTACAGTGTTTCCTATAGGGCCAGAACAGTGAGCTTGCTCAGAACAAAAAACTGTGCTTCCTACACACACGGGCAATATCTAGTTCAACTCTGCTTAGGAAACTGAGAAGAACAGTAGATCCTCTTCAGTCCAATATACTGTACTTGCTGGGAACAGACGTCAGTGCTATTTGCCCTGTGTATGACAATGGGAGCACAATAGTGACTCTTCTTAGAAGAAAACAACTCTTGCTCATAGGACCACAAACTGCATGTGATTCAACTCCATTTCTTACTGGGAAACAAACGCTAGCTCGCCTTACAAGAAAAACACTCTGCTTTTGAGAAAAGAGCACTCTTCTACTCTACTGTGTTTCCTATAGGGCCAGAACAGTGAGCTTGCTCACAACAAAAAAACTGTGCTTCCTACACACACGGACGATATCTAGTTCAACTCTGCTTAGGAACCTGACAAGAACAGTAGATCCTCCTCAGTCCAATACACTGTACATGCTGGGAACAGACACCATTGCAATTTGCCCTGTGCATGACAATGGGAGCACAATAGTGACTCTTCTTACCACAAAACAACTCTTGCTCGTAGGACCAGAAACTGCATGGCATTCAACTCCATTTCTGACTGGGAAACAAACACTAGCGTTCCTTACAAGAAATACACTCTGCTTTTGAGAAAAGAGCACTCTTCTACTCTACTGTGTTTCCTAAATGTTCCGAAAAGTGAGCTTGCTCAGAACAAAAGAACTGTGCTTCCTACACACACGGGCCATATCTAGTTCAACTCTGCTTAGGACACTGACAAGAAAAGAGCTCCTTGTCAGTCCAATACACTGTACTCGCTGTGAACAGACGCGAGTGCTATTTGCACTGTGTATGGAAATGGGAGCACAATAGTGACTTTCCTTACCAGAAAACAACTCTTGCTCGTAGGACCAAAAACTGCATGTGATTCAACTCCATTTAGGACTGGGAAACAAACGCTAGCTCACCTTACAAGAAGCACACTCTGCTTTTGAGAAAAGAGCACTCTTCTACTCTACTGTGCTTTTTATAGGGCCAGTACAGTGAGCTTGCTCAGAACAATGAACTATGCTGACTACACACACAGTCCATATCTATTTCAATTCTGCTTAGGAAACTGACAAGAACAGTAGATCCTCTTCAGTCCAATACATTGTACTTGCTGGGAACAGCAGCCAGTGCTATTTGCCCTGTGTATGACAATGGGAGCACAATAGTGACTCTTCTTACAAGAAAACAACTCTTGCTCATAGGACCACAAACTGCATGTGATTCAACTCCATTTCTTACTGGGAAACAAACGCTAGCTCGCCTTACAAGAAAAACACTCTGCTTTTGAGAAAAGAGCACTCTTCTACTCTACTGTGTTTCCTATAGGGCCAGAACAGTGAGCTTGCTCACAACAAAAAAAATGTGCTTCCTACACACACGGACGATATCTAGTTCAACTCTGCTTAGGAACCTGACAAGAACAGTAGATCCTCCTCAGTCCAATACACTGTACATGCTGGGAACAGACACCATTGCAATTTGCCCTGTGCATGACAATGGGAGCACAATAGTGACTCTTCTTACCAGAAAACAACTCTTGCTCGTAGGACCAGAAACTGCATGGCATTCAACTCCATTTCTGACTGGGAAACAAACACTAGCTCGCCTTACAAGAAATACACTCTGCTTTTGAGAAAAGAGCACTCTTCTACTCTACTGTGTTTCCTAAATGTTCCGAAAAGTGAGCTTGCTCAGAACAAAAGAACTGTGCTTCCTACACACACGGGCCATATCTAGTTCAACTCTGCTTAGGACACTGACAAGAAAAGAGCTCCTTGTCAGTCCAATACACTGTACTCGCTGTGAACAGACGCGAGTGCTATTTGCACTGTGTATGGCAACGAAAGCACAATAGTGCCTTTCCTTACCAGAAAACAACTCTTGCTCGTAGGACCAAAAACTGCATGTGATTCAACTCCATTTAGGACTGGGAAACAAACGCTAGCTCACCTTACAAGAAACACACTCTGCTTTTGAGAAAAGAGCACTCTTCTACTCTACTGTGCTTTTTATAGGGCCAGTACAGTGAGCTTGCTCAGAACAATGAACTATGCTGACTACACACACAGTCCATATCTATTTCAATTCTGCTTAGGAAACTGACAAGAACAGTAGATCCTCTTCAGTCCAATACATTGTACTTGCTGGGAACAGCAGCCAGTGCTATTTGCCCTGTGTATGACAATGGGAGCACAATAGTGATTCTTCTTACAAGAAAACAACTCTTGCTCATAGGACCACAAACTGCATGTGATTCAACTCCATTTCTTACTGGGAAACAAACGCTAGCTCGCCTTACAAGAAAAACACTCTGCTTTTGAGAAAAGAGCACTCTTCTACTCTACTGTGTTTCCTATAGGGCCAGAACAGTGAGCTTGCTCACAACAAAAAAAATGTGCTTCCTACACACACGGACGATATCTAGTTCAACTCTGCTTAGGAACCTGACAAGAACAGTAGATCCTCCTCAGTCCAATACACTGTACATGCTAAGAACAGACACCATTGCAATTTGCCCTGTGCATGACAATGGGAGCACAATAGTGACTCTTCTTACCAGAAAACAACTCTTGCTCGTAGGACCAGAAACTGCATGGCATTCAACTCCATTTCTGACTGGGAAACAAACACTAGCTCGCCTTACAAGAAACACACTCTGCTTTTGAGAAAAGAGCACTCTTCTACTCTACTGTGTTTCCTAAATGTTCCGAAAAGTGAGCTTGCTCAGAACAAAAGAACTGTGCTTCCTACACACACGGGCCATATCTAGTTCAACTCTGCTTAGGACACTGACAAGAAAAGAGCTCCTTGTCAGTCCAATACACTGTACTCGCTGTGAACAGACGCGAGTGCTATTTGCACTGTGTATGGCAAAGAAAGCACAATAGTGCCTTTCCTTACCAGAAAACAACTCTTGCTCGTAGGACCAAAAACTGCATGTGATTCAACTCCATTTAGGACTGGGAAACAAACGCTAGCTCACCTTACAAGAAACACACTCTGCTTTTGAGAAAAGAGCACTCTTCTACTCTACTGTGCTTTATAGGGCCAGTACAGTGAGCTTGCTCAGAACAATGAACTGTGCTGACTACACACACAGTCTATATCTATTTCAATTCTGCTTAGGAAACTGACAAGAACAGTAGATCCTCTTCAGTCCAATACATTGTACTTGCTGGGAACAGCAGCCAGTGCTATTTGCCCTGTGTATGACAATGGGAGCACAATAGTGACTCTTCTTACAATAAAACAACTCTTGCTCATAGGACCACAAACTGCATGTGATTCAACTCCATTTCTGACTGGGAAACAAACGCTAGCTCGCCTTACAAGAAAAACACTCTGCTTTTGAGAAAAGAGCACTCTTCTACTCTAATGTGTTTCCTATAGGGCTAGAACAGTGAGCTTGCTCAGAACAAAAAAACTGTGCTTCCTACACAAACGGACCATATCTAGTTCAACTCTGCTTAGGAACCTGACAAGAACAGTAGATCCTCCTCAGTCCAATACACTGTACATGCTGGGAACAGACACCATTGCTATTTGCCCTGTGCATGACAATGGGAGCACAATAGTGACTCTTCTTACCAGAAAGCAACTCTTGCTCGTAGGACCAGAAACTGCATGGCATTCAACTCCATTTCTGACTGGGAAACAAACACTAGCTCGCCTTACAAGAAACACACTCTGCTTTTGAGAAAAGAGCACTCTTCTACTCTACTGTGTTTCCTAATTGTTCCGAACAGTGAGCTTGCTCAGAACAAAAGTACTGTGCTTTGTACACACACGGTACATATCTAGTTCAACTCTGCTTAGGAAACTGACAAGAACAGTAGATCCTCTTCAGTTCAATACACGGTACTTGCTGGAAGAAGACGCGTGTGGTATTTGCACAGTGTATCGCAATGGAAGTGCAAATGTGACTTTCCTTACCAGAAAAAAACTCTTGCTTCGAGGACCAGACACTGCATGGGATTCAACTCCATTTCTGTCTGGGAAACAAACACTAGCTCGCCTTACAAGAAACACACTCTGCTTTTGAGAAACGAGCGCTCTTCTACTCTACAGTGTTTCCTAAGGGGTCCGAACAGTGAGCTTGCTCAGAACAAAATAACTGTGCTTCCTACACACACGGGCCATATCTAGTTCAATTCTGCTTAGGAAACTGACAAGAAAAGAGCTCCTCGTCAGTCCAATACACTGTACTCACTGTGAACAGACGCGAGTGCTATTTGTACTGTGTATGGCAATGGGAGCACAATAGTGACTTTCCTTACAGGAAAACAACTCTTGCTCGTAGGACCAAAAACTGCATGTGATTCAACTCCATTTAGGACTGGGAATCAAAAACTAGCTTGCCTTACAAGAAACACACTCTGCTTTTGAGAAAAGAGCACTCTTCTACTCTACTGTGCTTTTTATAGGGCCAGTACAGTGAGCTTTCTCAGAACAATGAACTGTGCTGACTACACACACAGACCATATCTATTTCAATTCTGCTTAGAAAACTGACAAGAACAGTAGATCCTCTTCAGTCCAATACACTGTACTTGCTGGGAACAGACGCCAGTGCTATTTGCCCTGTGTATGACAATGGGAGCACAATAGTGACTCTTCTTACAAGAAAACAACTCTTGCTCATAGGACCACAAACTGCATGTGATTCAACTCCATTTCTGACTGGGAAACCAACGCTAGCTCGCCTTACAAGAAACACACTCTGCTTTTGAGAAAAGAGCACTCTTCTACTCTACTGTGTTTCCTATAGGGCCAGAACAGTGAGCTTGCTCAGAACAAAAGAACTGTGCTTCCTACACACACGGACCATATCTAGTTCAACTCTGCTTAGGAACCTGACAAGAACAGTAGATCCTCCTCAGTCCAATACACTGTACTCGCTGTGAACAGACGCGAGTGCTATTTGCACTGTGTATGGCAAAGGGAGCGCAATAGTCTATCCTTACCAGAAAACAACTCTTGCTCATAGGACTGAAAACTGCATGTGATTCAACTCCATTTAGAACTGGGAAATAAACGCTAGCTCGCTTTACAAGAAACACACTCTGCTTTTGAGAAAAGAGCACTCTTCTTCTCTACTGTGTTTCCTATGGGGTCCAAACAGTGAGCTTGCTCAGAACAACTGAACGGTGCTTCCTACACACGGACCATATCTAGTTCAACTCTGCTTAGGAACATGACAAGAACAGTAGATCCTCTTCACTCCAATACACTGTACATGCTGGGAACAGACGCCATTGCTATTTGCCCTTTGTATGACAATGGGAGCGCAATTGTGACTCCTCTTACCAGAAAAATCTCTTGCTCGTAGGACCCGAAACTGCATGTGATTCAACTCCATTTAGGACTGGGAAAAAAACACTAGCTCGCTTTACAAGAAACACACTCTGCTTTTGAGAAAAGAGCACTCTTCTACTCTACTATGTTTCCTGTGGGGTCCGAACAGTGATCTTGCTCAGAACAAAAGAACTGTGCTTCCTACACACACGGGCCATATCTAGTTGAATTCTGCTTAGAAAACTGACAAGAACAGTAGATCCTCTTCAGTCCAATACACTATACTTACTGGGAACAGACGCCAGTTTTATTTGCCCTGTATATGACAATGGGAGCACAATAGTGACTCTTCTTACCAGAAAACAGCTCTTGCTTGTAGCACCAGAAACTGCATGTGATTCAATTCCATTTAGGACTGGGAAACAAATGCTAGCTAGCCTTACAAGAAACACACTCTGCTTTTGAGAAAAGAGCACTCTTCTACTCTACTGTGTTTCCTATTGGGTCCGAACAGTGATCTTGCTCAGAACAAAAGAACTGTGCTTCCTACACACACGGGCCATATCTAGTTGAATTCTGCTTAGAAAACTGACAAGAACAGTAGCTCCTCTTCAGTCCAATACACTGTACTTGCTGGGAACAGACGCGAGTGCTACTTGCACTGTGTATGGCAATCGGAGCTCAATAGTGACTCTTTTGCCAGAAAACAACTCTTGCTCGTAGGACTAGAAACTGCATGGGATTCAACTCCATGTAGGTCTGGGAAACAAACGCTAGCTCGTACTTACAAGAAACACACTCTGCTTTTGAGAAAAGAGTACTCTTCTACTCTACTGTTTTTCCTAAGGGATCCGAACAGTGAACTAGCTCAGAACAAAAGAACTTTGCTTCCTACACACACGGGCCATATCTAGTTCAACTCTGCTTAGGAAACTGACAAGAACAGTAGCTCCTCTTCAGTCCAATACACTGTACTTGCTGAGAACAGACGCGAGTGCTATGTGCACTGTGTATGGCAATGGAAGCACAATAGTGACTTTCCTTACCAGGAAAAAACTCTTGCTCGTAGAACCAGAAACTGCATGGGATTCAACTCCATTTCTGACTGGGAAACAAACACTAGCTTGCCTTACAAGAAACACACTCTGCTTTTGAGAAAAGAGCGCTCTTCTACTCTACAGTGTTTCCTATAGGGCCAGAACAGTGAGCATGCTCAGAACAAAAGAACTGTGCTTCCTACACACACGGGCAATATCTAGTTCATCTCTGCTTAGGAAACTGACAAGAACAGTAGATCCTCTTCAGTCCAATACACTGTACTTGCTGGGAACAGACCTCAGTGCTATTTGCCCTGTGTATGACAATGGGAGCACAATAGTGACTCTTCTTACAAGAAAACAACTCTTGCTCATAGGACCACAAACTGCATGTGATTCAACTCCATTTCTGACTGGGAAACAAATGCTAGCTCGCCTTACAAGAAAAACACTCTGCTTTTGAGAAAAGAGCACTCTTCTACTCTGCTGTGTTTCCCATAGGGCCAGAACAGTGAGCTTGCTCAGAACAAAAAAACTGTGCTTCCTACACACACGGACGATATCTAGTTCAACTCTGCTTGGGAACCTGATGAGAACAGTAGATTCTCTTCAGTCCAATACACTGTACATGCTGGGAACAGACACCATTGCAATTTGCCCTGTGCATGACAATGGGAGCACAATATTGACTCTTCTTACCAGAAAACAACTCTTGCTCGTAGGACCAGAAACTGCATGGCATTCAACTCCATTTCTGACTGGGAAAAAAACACTAGCTCGCCTTAAAGAAACACACTCTGCTTTTGAGAAAAGAGCACTCTTCTACTCTACTGTGTTTCCTAATTGTTCCGAAAAGTGAGCTGGCTCAGAACAAAAGAACTGTGCTTCCTACACACACGGGCCATATCTAGTTCAACTCTGCTTAGGAAACTGACAAGAAAAGAGCTCCTCGTAAGTCCAATACACTGTACTCGCTGAGAACAGACGCGAGTGCTATTTGCACTGTGTATGGAAATGGGAGCACAATAGTGACTTTCCTTACCAGAAAACAACTCTTGCTCGTAGGACCAAAAACTGCATGTGATTCAACTCCATTTAGGACTGGGAAACAAACGCTAGCTCACCTTACAAGAAACACACTCTGCTTTTGAGAAAAGAGCACTCTTCTACTCTACTGTGCTTTTTATAGGGCCAGTACAGTGAGCTTGCTCAGAACAATGAACTGTGCTGACTACACACACAGGCCATATCTATTTCAATTCTGCTTAGGAAACTGACAAGAACAGTAGATCCTCTTCAGTCCAATACACTGTACTTGCTGGGAACAGAAGCGAGAGCTATTTGCCCTGTGTATGACAATGGGAGCACAATAGTGACTCTTCTTACAAAAAAACAACTCTTGCTCATAGGACCACAAACTGCATGTGATTCAACTCCATTTCTGACTGGGAAACAAACGCTAGCTCGCCTTACAAGAAAAACACTCTGCTTTTGAGAAAAGAGCACTCTTCTACTCTAATGTGTTTCCTATAGGGCCAGAACAGTGAGCTTGCTCAGAACAAAAAAAGTGTGCATCCTACATACACGGACCATATCTAGTTCAACTCTGCTTAGGAACCTGACAAGAACAGTAGATCCTCCTCAGTCCAATACACTGTACATGCTGGGAACAGACACCATTGCTATTTGCCCTGTGCATGACAATGGGAGCACAATAGTGACTCTTCTTTCCAGAAAACAACTCTCGCTCGTAGGACCAGAAACTGCATGGCATTCAACTCCATTTCTGACTGGGAAACAAACACTAGCTCGCCTTACAAAAAACACACTCTGCTTTTGAGAAAAGAGCACTCTTCTACTCTACTGTGTTTCCTATAGGGCCAGAACAGTGAGCTTGCTCAGATCATAAAAACTGTGCTTCCTAGACACACGGGTCATATCTAGTTCCACTCTGCTTAGGAAACTGACAAGAACAGTAGCTTTTCTTCAGTCCGATACACTGTACTTGCTGGGATCAGACGCGAGTGCTATTGTACTGTGTATGGCAATGGGAGCACAATAGTGACTTTCCTTAACAGAAAACAACTCTTGCTCGTAGGACCAGAAACTGCATGGGATTGAACTCCATTTAGGACTGGGAAAAAAAAACTAGCTTGCCTTACAAGAAACACACTCTGCTTTTGAGAAAAGAGTACTCTTCTACTCTACTGTGTTTCCTATAGAGCCAGAACAGTGAGCTTGCTCAGAAGATAATAACTGTGCTTCCTACACACACGGGCCATATCTAGTTCAACTCTGCTTAGGAACCTGACAAGAACAGTAGATCCTCTTCAGTCCAATACACTGTACTTGCTGGGAACAGACGCCAGTGCTATTTGTCCTGTGTATGGCAATGGCAGCGCAATAGTGACTATTCATACCATAAAACAACTCTTGCTCATAGGACCGGAAACTTCATGTGATTAAACTCCATTTAGGACTGGGAAACAAACACTAGCTCGCCTTACAAGAAAGACTCTTTGATTTTGACAAAAGAGCACTCTTCTACTCTACTGTGTTTCCTATGGGGTCCAAACAGTGAGCTTGCTCAGAACAAAAGAACGGTGCTTCCTACACACACGGGCCATATCTAGTTCAAGTCTGCTTAGGAACCTGACAAGAACAGTAGGTCCTCCTCAGTCCAATACACTGTACATGCTGGGAACAGACGCCATTGCTATTTGCCCTGTGCATGACAATGGAAGCACAATAGTGACTCTTCTTACCAGAAAACAACTCTTGCTCGTAGGACCAGAAACTGCATGGCATACAACTCCATTTCTGACTGGGAAACAAACACTAGCTCGCCTTACAAGAAACACACTCTGCTTTTGAGAAAAGAGCACTCTTCTACTGTACTGTGTTTCCTAATTGTTCCGAACAGTGAGCTTGCTCAGAACAAAAGAACTGTGCTTTGTACACACACGGTCCATATCTAGTTCAACTCTGCTTAGGAAACTGACAAGAACAGTAACTCATCTTCAGTCCAATACACGGTACTTGCTGGAAGCAGACGCGTGTGGTATTTGCACAGTGTATGGCAATGGAAGCGCAATAGTGACTTTCCTTACCAGAAAAAAACTCTTGCTCGTAGGACCAGAAACTGCATGGGATTCAACTCCATTTCTGACTGGGAAATAAACACTAGCACGCCTTACAAGAAACACACTCTGCTTTTGAAAAAAGAGCGCTCTTCTACTCTACAGTATTTCCTATGGGGTCCGAACAGTGAGCTTGCTCAGAACAAAAGAACTGTGCTTCCTACACACACGGGCCATATCTAGTTCACCTCTGCTTAGGAAACTGACAAGAAAAGTGCTCCTCGTCAGTCCAATAGACTGTACTCACTGTGAACATACACGAGTGCTATTTGCACTGTGTATGGCAATGGGAGCACAATAGTGACTTTCCTTACCAGAAAACAACTCTTGCTCGTAGGACCAAAAACTGCATGTGATTCAACTCCACTTAGGACTGGGAAACAAACGCTAGCTCGCCTTACAAGAAACACACTCTGCTTTTGAGAAAAGAGCACTCTTCTACTCTACTGTGCTTTTTATAGGGCCAGTACAGTGAGCTTGCTCAGAACAATGAACTGTGCTGACTACACACACAGGCCATATCTATTTCAATTCTGCTTAGGAAACTGAAAGAACAGTAGATCCTCTTCAGTCCAATACACTGTACTTGCTGGGAACAGACGCCAGTGCTATTTGCCCTGTGTATGACAATGGGAGCACAATAGTGACTCTTCTTACAAGAAAACAACTCTTGCTCATAGGACCGAAAACTGCATGTGATTCAACTCCATTTAGAACTGGGAAATAAACGCTAGCTCGCCTTACAAGAAACACACTCTGCTTTTGAGAAAAGATCACTCTTCTACTCTACTGTGTTTTCTATGGGGTCCAAACAGTGAGCTTGCTCAGAACAAAAGAACTGTGCTTCCTACACACACGGCCATATCTAGTTCAATTCTGCTTAGGAAACTGACGAGAACAGAAGCTCCTCTTCAGTCCAATACACTGTACTTGCTGGGAACAGACGCGTGTGCTATTTGCACTGTGTATGGCAATGGGAGCGCAATAGTGACTCTTCTTATCAGAAAAAAACTCTTGCTCGTAGGACCAGAAACTGGATGGGATTCAACTCCATTTCTGTTTGGGAAACAAACACTAGCGTTCCTTACAAGAAACACACTCTGCTTTTGAGAAAAGAGCACTCTTCTACTCTACTGTGTTTCCTATGGGTTCTGAACAGTGAGCTTGCTCAGAACAAAAGAACTGTGCTTCCTACACACACGGGCCATATCTAATACAACTCTGCTTAGGAAACTGACAAGAACAGTAGCTCCTCTTCAATCCAATACACTGTACTTGCTGGGAACAGACGCGAGTGCTATTTGTACTGTGTATGGCAATGGGAGCACAATAGTGACTTTCCTTACCAGAAAACAACTCTTGCTCGTAGGACCAAAAACTGCATGTGATTCAACTCCATTTAGGACTGAGAAACAAACGCTAGCTCGCCTTATAAGAAACACACTCTGCTTTTGAGAAAAGAGCACTCTTCTACTCTACTGTGTTTTCTATAGGGCCAGAAGTGTGAGCTTGTTCAGAACAACTCAACGGTGCTTCCTACACACGGACCATATCTAGTTCAACTCTGATTAGGAAACTGACAAGAACAGTAGATCCTCTTCACTCCAATACACTGTACATGCTGGGAACAGACGCCATTGCTATTTGCCCTGTGTATGACAATGGGAGCACAATAGTGACTCCTCTTACCAGAAAAAACTCTTGCTCGTAGGACCCAAAACTGCATGTGATTCAACTCCATTTAGGACTGGGAAACAAACGCTAGCTCACCTTACAAGTAACATACTCTGCTTTTGAGGAAAGAGCACTCTTCTACTCTACTGTGTTTTCTATGGGGTCCAAACAGTGAGCTTGCTCAGAGCAACTGAACGGTGCTTCCTACACACGGACCATATCTAGTTCAACTCTGATTAGGAAACTGACAAGAACAGTAGATCCTCTTCACTCCAATACACTGTACATGCTGGGAACAGACGCGATTGCTATTTGCCCTGTGTATGGCAATGGGAGCACAGTAGTGACTCGTCTTACCAGAAAACAACTCTTGCTCATAGGACAAAAAACTGCATGTGACTCAACTCCAATTAGGACTGGGAAACAAACGCTAGCTCGCCTTACAAGAAACACAGTATGCTTTTGAGAAAAGAGCACTCTTCTACTCTACTGTGTTTCCTATGGGGTCCGAACAGTGAGCTTGCTCAGAACAGAAAAAACTGTGCTTCCTACACACAGGGCCATATCTAGTTCATGTCTGCTTAGGAATCTGACAAGAACAGTAGATCCTCTTCAGTCCAATACACTGTACTTGCTGGCAACAGATGCCAGTGCTATTTGTCCGGTGTATAACAATGGCAGCACAATAGTGACTTTCCTTACCAGAAAACATCTCTTGCTCATAGTACCAGAAACTGCATGGGATTCAACTCCATTTAGGACTCGGAAACAAACGCTAGCTCACCTTTCAAGAAAAACACTCTGCTTTAGAGAAAAGAGCACTCTTCTAGTCTACTGTGTTTTCTATGTGGTCCAAACAGTGAGCTTGCTCAGAACAAAAGAACTGTGCTTCCTACACACTCGAACCATATGTAATTCAACTCTGCTTAGGAACCTGACAAGAACAGTAGATCCTCTTCAGTCCAATACACTGTACATGCTGGGAACAGACGCGAGTGCTATTTGCCCTGTGTATGACAATGGGAGCACAATAGTGACTCTTCTTACCAGAAAACTACTCTTGCTCATAGAACCAGAAACTGCATGTGATTCAACGCCATTTAGAACTGGGAAACAAATGCTAGCTCGCCTTACAAGAAACAAACTCTGCTTTTGAGAAAAGATCACTCTTCTACTCTACTGTGTTTCCTATAGGGCCAGAACAGTGAGCTTTCTCAGAAGAAAAGAACTGTGCTTCCTTCACACACGGCCATATCTATTTCAATTCTGCTTATGAAACTGACAAGAACAGTAGATCCTCTTCAGTCCAATACACTGTACATGCTGGGAACAGACGCCAGTGCTATTTGCCCTGTGTATGACAAAGGAGCACAATAGTGACTCTTCTTACCAGAAAACAACTCTTGCTCGTAGGACCACAAACTGCATGTGATTCAACTCCATTTAGGACTGGGAAACAAATGCTAGCTCTCCTTACGAGAAACACACTCTGCTTTTGAGAAAAGAGCACTCTTCTACTCTACTGTGTTTCCTATGGGGTTTGAACAGTGAGCTTGCTCAGAACAAAAGAACTGTGCTTCCTACACACACGGCCATATCTAGTTCAATTCTGCTTAGCCAACTGACAAGAACAGTAGCTCCTCTTCAGTCCAATACACTGTAGTTGCTGGCAAAAGACACGAGTGCTATTTGCCCTGTGTATGACAAAGGAGCACAATAGTGACTCTTCTTACCAGAAAACAACTCTTGCTCGTAGGACCACAAACTGCATGTGATTCAACGCCATTTAGGACTGCGAAACAAACGGTAGCTCGCCTTACAAGAAACACACTCTGCTTTTGAGAAAAGATCACTCTTCTACTCTACTGTGTTTCCTATAGGGCCAGAACAGTGAGCTTTCTCAGAAGAAAAGAACTGTGCTTCCTTCACACACGGCCATATCTATTTCAATTCTGCTTATGAAACTGACAAGAACAGTAGATCCTCTTCAGTCCAATACACTGTACATGCTGGGAACAGACGCCAGTGCTATTTGCCCTGTGTATGACAAAGGAGCACAATAGTGACTCTTCTTACCAGAAAACAACTCTTGCTCGTAGGACCACAAACTGCATGTGATTCAACTCCATTTAGGACTGGGAAACAAATGCTAGCTCTCCTTACGGAAACACACTCTGCTTTTGAGAAAAGAGCACTCTTCTACTCTACTGTGTTTCCTATGGGGTTTGAACAGTGAGCTTCCTCAGAAGAAAAGAACTGTGCTTCCTACACACACGGCCATATCTAGTTCAATTCTGCTTAGCCAACTGACAAGAAGAGTAGCTCCTCTTCAGTCCAATACACTGTAGTTGCTGGCAAAAGACACGAGTGCTATTTGCCCTGTGTATGACAAAGGAGCACAATAGTGACTCTTCTTACCAGAAAACAACTCTTGCTCGTAGGACCACAAACTGCATGTGATTCAACTCCATTTAGGACTGCGAAACAAACGGTAGCTCGCCTTACAAGAAACACACTCTGCTTTTGAGAAAAGAGCACTCTTCTACTCTACTGTGTTTCCTATAGGGCCAGAACAGTGAGCTTGCTCAGAAAAAAAGAACTGTGCTTCCTACACACACGGGCCATATCTAGTTCAACTCTCCTTAGGAAACTGACAAGAACAGTAGATCCTCTTCAGTCCAATACACTGTACATGCTGGGAACAGACGGCAGTGCTATTTGCCCTGTGAATGACAATGGGAACGCAATAGTGACTCTTCTTACCAGAAAACAACCCTTGCTCGTAAAACCAGAAACTGCATGTGTTTCAACTCCATTTAGGACTGGGAAACGTACGCTAGCTCGCCTTACAAGAAACACACTCTGCTTTTGAGAAAAGAGCACTCTTCTACTCTACTGTGTTTCCTATGGGGTCTGAACAGAAAGCTTGCTCAGAACAAAAGAACTGTGCTTCCTACACACACGGGCCATATCTAGTTCAACTGTGCTTAGGAAACTGACAAGAACATTAGACCCTCTTAAGTCCAATATACTGTACATGCTGGGAACAGACGCGAGTGCTATTTGCCCTGTGTATGACAATGGGAGCACAATAGTGACTCTTCTTACCAGAAAACAACTCTTGCTCATAGAACCAGATACTGCATGTGATTCAACGCCATTTAGAACTGGGAAACAAATGCTAGCTCGCCTTACAAGAAACACACTCTGCTTTTGAGAAAAGATCACTCTTCTACTCTACTGTGTTTCCTATAGGGCCAGAACAGTGAGCTAGCTCAGAAGAAAAGAACTGTGCTTCCTTCACACACGGCCATATCTATTTCAATTCTGCTTATGAAACTGACAAGAACAGTAGATCCTCTTCAGTCCAATACACTGTACATGCTGGGAACAGACGCCAGTGCTATTTGCCCTGTGTATGACAAAGGAGCACAATAGTGACTCTTCTTACCAGAAAACAACTCTTGCTCGTAGGACCACAAACTGCATGTGATTCAACTCCATTTAGGACTGGGAAACAAACGCTAGCTCGCCTTACAAGAAACACACTCTGCTTTTGAGAAAAGAGCACTCTTCTACTCTACTGTGTTTCCTATGTGGTCTGAACAATAAGCTTGCTCAGAACAAAAGAACTGTGCTTCCTACACACACGGCCATATCTAGTTCAACTCTGCTTTGCATACTGACAAGAACAGTAGATCCTCCTCAGTCCAATACACTGTACATGCTGGGAACAGACGCCAGTGCTATTTGCCCTGTGAATGAAAATGGGAACGCAATAATGACTCTTCTTACCAGAAAACAAGTCTTGACCGTAGGACCAGAAACTGCATGTGTTTCAACTCCATTTAGGAATGGGAAACAAACGCTAGCTCGCCTTACAAGAAACACACTCTGCTTTTTAGAAAAGAGCACTCTTCTACTCTACTGTGTTTCCTATAGGGCCAGAACATTGAGCTTCCTCAGAACAAAAGAACTGTGCTTCCTACACACACGGCCATATCTAGTTCAATTCTGCTTTGCATACTACAAGAACAGTAGATCTTCTTCAGTCCAATACACTGTACATGCTGGGAACAGTCGCCAGTGCTATTTGCCCTGTGTATGACAATGGGAGCGCAATAGTTACTCTTCTTACAAGAAAACAACTCTTGCTCGAAAAACCAGAAACTGCATGTGATTCAACTCCATTTAGGACTGGGAAAAAAATAGCTAGGTCGCCTTACAAGAAACACACTCTGCTTTTGAGAAAAGAGCACTCTTCTACTCTATTGTGTTTCCTATAGGGCCAGAACAGTGAGCTTGCTCAGAAAAAAAGAACTGTGCTTCCTACACACACGGCTATATCTAGTTCAACTCTGCTTAGGAAACTGACAAGAACAATAGATCCTCTTCAGTCCAATACAGTGTACAGGCTGGGAATAGACGCCAGTGCTATTTGCCCTGTGTATGACAATGGGAGCACAATAGTGACTCTTCTTACCAGAAAACTACTCTTGCTCTTAGGACCAGAAACTGCATGTGATTCAACACCATTTAGGACTGGGAAACAAATGGTAGCTCGCCTTACAAGAAACACACTCTGCTTTTGAGAAAAGAGCACTCTTCTACTCTACTGTATTTCCTATTGGGTCCGAACAGTGAGCTTGCTCAGAACAAAAGAACTGTGCTTCCTACACACACGGGGCATATCTAGTTCAACTCTGCTTAGGAAACTGAAAGAACAGTAGCTCCTCTTCAGTCCGATACACTGTACTTGCTGGCATCAGACGCGAGTGCTATTTGCACAGTGTATGGCAATGGGAGCGCAATAGTGACTTTTCTTTACAGAAAACAACTCTTGCTCGTGAGACCAACAGCTGCATGTGATTCAACTCCATTTAGGTCTGGGAAACAAACGCTAGCTCTCCTTACAAGAAACACACTCTGCTTTTGAGAAAAGAGCACTCTTCTTCTCTACTGTGTTTCCTATAGGGACGAAGAGTGAGCTAGCTCAGAACAAAAGAACTGTGCTTCCTACACACACGGGCCATATCTAGTTCAACTCTGCATAGGAAACTGACAAGAACAGTAGCTCCTCTTCAGTCCAATACACTGTACTTGCTGGCAACAGACCCGAGTGCTATTTGTACTGTGTATGGCAATGGGAGCGTAATAGTGACTTTCCTTACCAGAAAACAACTCTTGCTCCTGGGACCAACAACTGCATGTGATTCAACTCCATTTAGGACTGGGAAACAAACGCTAGCTCCCCTTACAAGAAACACACTCTGCTTTTGAGAAAAGAGCACTCTTCTACTCTACTGTGTTTCCTATAGGGACGAAGAGTGAGCTTGCTCAGAACAAAAGAACTGTGCTTCCTACACACACGGGCCATATCTAGTTCAACTCTCTTTAGGAAACTGACAAGAACAGTAGATCCTCTTCAGTCCAATACACTGTAGATGCTGGGAACAGACGCCAGTGCTATTTGCCCTGTGTATGTCAATGGTAGAGCAATAGTGACTCTTCTTACCAGAAAACAACTCTTGCTTGAAGAACCAGAAACTGCATGTGATTCAACTCCATTTAGGACTGTGAAACAAATACTAGCTCGCCTTACAAGAAACACACTCTGCTTTTGAGAAAAGAGCACTCTTCTACTCTACTGTGTTTCCTATGGGGTCTGAACAGTAAGCTTGCTCAGAACAAAAGAGCTGTGCTTCCTACACACACGGGCAATATCTAGTTCAACTCTGCTTAGGAAACTGACAAGAACATTAGACCCTCTTCAGTCCAATACACTGTACATGCTGGAACAGACGCCAGTGCTATTTGCCCTGTGTATGACAAAGGAGCACAATAGTGTCTCTTCTTACCAGAAAACAACTCTTGCTCGTAGGACCACAAACTGCATGTGATTCAATTCCATTTAGGACTGGGAAACAAACACTAGCTCGCCTTACTAGAAACACACTCTGCTTTTGAGAAAAGAGCACTCTTCTACTCTACTGTGTTTCCTATGGTGTTTGAACAGTGAGCTTCCTCAGAAGAAAAGAACTGTGTTTCCTACACACACGGCCATATCTAGTTCAATTCTGCTTAGCCAAGAGACAAGAACAGTAGCTCCTCTTCAGTCCAATACACTGTAGTTGCTGGCAAAAGACCCGAGTGCTATTTGCACTGTGTATGGCAATGGGAGCGCAATAGTGACTTTCTTTACCAGAAAACAACTCTTGCTCGTGGGACCAACAACTACATGTGATTCAACTCCATTTGGGACTGGGAAACAAACACTAGCTCGCCTTAAAAGAAACACACTCTGCTTTTGAGAAAAGAGCACTCTTCTACTCTACTGTGTTTCCTATGTGGTCTGAACAGTAAGCTTGCTCAGAACAAAAGAACTGTGCTTCCTACACACACGGGCCATATCTAGTTCAACTCTGCTTAGCATACTGACAAGAACAGTAGATCCTCCTCAGTCCAATACACTATACATGCTGGGAACAGACGCCAGTGCTATTTGCCCTGTGAATGACAATGGGAACGCAATAGTGACTCTTCTTACCAGAAAACAACTCTTGACCGTAGGACCAGAAACTGCATGTGTTTCAACTCCATTTAGGACTGGGAAACAAACGCTAGCTCGCCTTACAAGAAACACACTCTGCATTTGAGAAAAGAGCACTCTTCTACTCTACTGTGTTTCCTATAGGGCCAGAACATTGAGCTTCCTCAGATCAAAAGAAATGTGTTTCCTACAAACACGGCCATATCTAGTTCAATTCTGCTTAGCATACTGACAAGAACAGTAGATCTTCTTCAGTCCGATACACTGTACATGCTGGGAACAGTCGCCAGTGCTATTTGCCCTGTGTATGACAATGGGAGCGCAATAGTTACTCTTCTTACAAGAAAACAACTCTTGCTCGAAAAACCAGAAACTGCATGTGATTCAACTCCATTTAGGACTGGGAAAAAAAAAGCTAGGTCGCCTTACAAGAAACACACTCTGCTTTTGAGAAAAGAGCACTCTTCTACTCTATTGTGTTTCCTATAGGGCCAGAACAGTGAGCTTGCTCAGAAAAAAAGAACTGTGCTTCCTACACACACGGCTATATCTAGTGCAACTCTGCTTAGGAAACTGACAAGAACAATAGATCCTCTTCAGTCCAATACAGTGTACAGGCTGGGAATAGACGCCAGTGCTATTTGCCCTGTGTATGACAATGGGAGCACAATAGTGACTCTTCTTACCAGAAAACAACTCTTTCTCTTAGGACCAGAAACTGCATGTGATTCAACACCATTTAGGACTGGGAAACAAATGGTAGCTCGCCTTACAAGAAACACACTCTGCTTTTGAGAAAAGAGCACTCTTCTACTCTACTGTGTTTCCTATAGGGCCAGAACAGTGAGCTTGCTCACAACAAAAGAACTGTGCTTCCTACACACAAGGGCCATATCTAGTTCAACTGTGCTTAGGAAACTGACAAGAACAGTAGCTCCTCTTCAGTCCAATACACTGTAGTTGCTGGCAACAGACGCGAGTGCTATTTGTACTGTGTATGGCAATGGGAGCACAATAGTTACTCTTCTTACAAGAAAACAACTCTTGCTCGAAACCAGAAACTGCATGTGATTCAACTCCATTTAGGACTGGGGAAAAAAAAAGCTAGGTCGCCTTACAAGAAACACACTCTGCTTTTGAAAAAAGAGCACTCTTCTACTCTACTGTGTTTCCTATTGGGTCCGAACAGTGAGCTTGGTCAGAACAAAAGAACTGTGCTTCCTACACACGGGCCATATCTAGTTCAACTCTGCTTAGGAAACTGACAAGAACGGTAGCTCTTCTTCAGTCCAATACACTGTACTTGCTGGCAACAGACGCGAGTGCTATTTGTACTGTGTATGGCAATGGGAGCACAATAGTGATTTTCCTTACCAGAAAACAACTCTTGCTCATAAAACCAACAACTGCATGTGATTCAACTCCATTTAGGACTGGGAAACAAACGCTAGCTCTCCTTACAAGAAACACACTCTGCTTTTGAGAAAAGAGCACTCTTCTACTCTACTGTGTTTCCTATAGGGCCAAAACAGTGAGCTTGCTCAGAACAAAAGAACTGTGCTTCCTACACACGGGCCATATCTAGTTCAACTCTCTTTAGGAAACTGACAAAAACAGTAGATCCTCTTCAGTCCAATACACTGTACATGCTGGGAACAGACGCCAGTGCTATTTGCCCTGTGTATGTCAATGGGAGAGCAATAGTGACTCTTCTTACCAGAAAACAACTCTTGCTCGAAGAACCAGAAACTGCATGTGATTCAACTCCATTTAGGACTGGGAAACAAATACTAGCTCGCCTTACAAGAAACACACTCTGCTTTTGAGAAAAGAGCACTCTTCTACTCTACTGTGTTTCCTATGGTGTCTGAACAGTAAGCTTGCTCAGAACAAAAGAACTGTGCTTCCTACACACACGGGCAATATCTAGTTCAACTCTGCTTATGAAACTGACAAGAACATTAGACCCTCTTCAGTCCAATACACTGTACATGCTGGGAACAGACGCCAGTGCTATTTGCCCTGTGTATGACAAAGGAGCACAATAGTGTCTCTTCTTACCAGAAAACAACTCTTGCTCGTAGGACCACAAACTGCATGTGATTCAACTCCATTTCGGACTGGGAAACAAACACTAGCTCGCCTTACAAGAAACACACTCTGCTTTTGAGAAAAGAGCACTCTTCTACTCTACTGTGTTTCCTATGGGGTTTGAACAGTGAGCTTCCTCAGAAGAAAAGAACTGTGCTTCCTACACACACGGCCATATCTAGTTCAATTCTGCTTAGCCAAGTGACAAGAACAGTAGCTCCTCTTCAGTCCAATACACTGTAGTTGGTGGCAAAAGACACGAGTGCTATTTGCACTGTGTATGGCAATGGGAGCGCAATAGTGACTTTCTTTACCAGAAAACAACTCTTGCTCGTGGGACCAACAACTACATGTGATTCAACTCCATTTGGGACTGGGAAACAAACACTAGCTCGCCTTAAAAGAAACACACTCTGCTTTTGAGAAAAGAGCACTCTTCTACTCTACTGTGTTTCCTATGTGGTCTGAACAGTAAGCTTGCTCAGAACAAAAGAACTGTGCTTCCTACACACACGGGCCATATCTAGTTCAACTCTGCTTAGCATACTGACAAGAACAGTAGATCCTCCTCAGTCCAATACACTATACATGCTGGGAACAGACGCCAGTGCTATTTGCCCTGTGAATGACAATGGGAATGCAATAGTGACTCTTCTTACCATAAAACAACTCTTGACCGTAGGACCAGAAACTGCATGTGTTTCAACTCCATTTAGGACTGGGAAACAAACGCTAGCTCGCCTTACAAGAAACACACTCTGCATTTGAGAAAAGAGCACTCTTCTACTCTACTGTGTTTCCTATAGGGCCAGAACATTGAGCTTCCTCAGATCAAAAGAACTGTGTTTCCTACACACACGGCCATATCTAGTTCAATTCTGCTTAGCATACTGACAAGAACAGTAGATCTTCTTCAGTCCGATACACTGTACATGCTGGGAACAGTCGCCAGTGCTATTTGCCCTGTGTATGACAATGGGAGCGCAATAGTTACTCTTCTTACAAGAAAACAACTCTTGCTCGAAAAACCAGAAACTGCATGTGATTCAACTCCATTTAGGACTGGGAAAAAAAAAGCTAGGTCGCCTTACAAGAAACACACTCTGCTTTTGAGAAAAGAGCACTCTTCTACTCTATTGTGTTTCCTATAGGGCCAGAACAGTGAGCTTGCTCAGAAAAAAAGAACTGTGCTTCCTACACACACGGCTATATCTAGTTCAACTCTGCTTAGGAAACTGACAAGAACAATAGATCCTCTTCAGTCCAATACAGTGTACAGGCTGGGAATAGACGCCAGTGCTATTTGCCCTGTGTATGACAATGGGAGCACAATAGTGACTCTTCTTACCAGAAAACAACTCTTTCTCTTAGGACCAGAAACTGCATGTGATTCAACACCATTTAGGACTGGGAAACAAATGGTAGCTCGCCTTACAAGAAACACACTCTGCTTTTGAGAAAAGAGCACTCTTCTACTCTACTGTGTTTCCTATAGGGCCAGAACAGTGAGCTTGCTCACAACAAAAGAACTGTGCTTCCTACACACAAGGGCCATATCTAGTTCAACTGTGCTTAGGAAACTGACAAGAACAGTAGCTCCTCTTCAGTCCAATACACTGTAGTTGCTGGCAACAGACGCGAGAGCTATTTGTACTGTGTATGGCAATGGGAGCACAATAGTTACTCTTCTTACAAGAAAACAACTCTTGCTCGAAACCAGAAACTGCATGTGATTCAACTCCATTTAGGACTGGGAAAAAAAAAGCTAGGTCGCCTTATAAGAAACACACTCTGCTTTTGAAAAAAGAGCACTCTTCTACTCTACTGTGTTTCCTATTGGGTCCGAACAGTGAGCTTGGTCAGAACAAAAGAACTGTGCTTCCTACACACGGGCCATATCTAGTTCAACTCTGCTTAGGAAACTGACAAGAACGGTAGCTCTTCTTCAATCCAATACACTGTACTTGCTGGCAACAGACGCGAGTGCTATTTGTACTGTGTATGGCAATGGGAGCGCAATAGTGACTTTCCTTACCAGAAAACAACTCTTGCTCATAAAACCAACAACTTCATGTGATTCAACTCCATTTAGGACTGGGAAACAAACGCTAGCTCGACTTACAAGAAACACACTCTGCTTTTGAGAAAAGAGCACTCTTCTACTCTACTGTGTTTCCTATGTGGTTTGAACAGTGAGCTTCCTCAGAAGAAAAGAACTGTGCTTCCTACACACACAGCCATATCTAGTTCAATTTTGCTTAGCCAACTGACAAGAACAGTAGATCCTCCTCAGTCCAATACACTGTACATGCTGGGAACAGTAGCCAGTGCTATTTGCCTTGTGTATGACAATGGGAGAGCAATAGTTACTCTTCTTATCAGAAAACAACTCTTGCTCAAAAACCAGAAACTGCATGTTATTCAACTCCATTTTGGACTCTGAAAAAAAAGCTAGGTCGCCTTACAAGAAACACACTCTGCTTTTGAGAAAAGAGCATTCCTCTACTCTATTGGTTTTCCTATAGGGCCAGAACAGTGAGCTTGCTCAGAACAAAAGAACTGTGCTTCCAACACACACGGGCTATATCTAGTTCAACTCTGCTTAGGAAACTGACAAGAACAATAGATCCTCTTCAGTCCAATACAGTGTACAGGCTGGGAACAGACGCCAGTGCTATTTGCCCTGTGTATGAAAATGGGAGCACAATAGTGACTTTTATTACCAGAAAACAACTCTTGTTCTTAGGACCAGAAACTGCATGTGATTCAACACCATTTAGGACTGGGAAACAAACGCTAGCTCGCCTTACAAAAAACACACTCTGCTTTTGAGAAAAGAACACTCTTCTACTCTACAGTGTTTCCTATGGGGTCCGAACAGTGAACTTGCTCAGAACAAAAGAACTGTGCTTCCTACACACACGGGCCATATCTAGTTCAACTCTGCTTAGGAAACTGACAAGAACAGTAGCTCCTCTTCAATCCAATACACTGTACTTGCTGGCAACAGACGCGAGTGCTATTTGTACTGTGTATGGCAAAGGGAGCGCAAGTGTTACTCTTCTTACAAGAAAACAACTCTTGCTCGAAAAACCAGAAACTGCATGTGATTCAACTCCATTTAGGACTGGGAAAAAAAAAGCTAGGTCGCCTTACAAGAAACACACTCTGCTTTTGAAAAAAGAGCACTCTTCTACTATACTGTGTTTCCTATTGGGTCCGAAGAGTGAGCTTGGTCAGAACAAAAGAACTGTGCTTCCTACACACGGGCCATATCTAGTTCAACTCTGCTTAGGAAACTGACAAGAACAGTAGCTCTTCTTCAGTCCAATACACTGTACTTGCTGGCAACAGACGCCAGTGCTATTTGTACTGTGTATGGCAATGGGAGCGCAATAGTGACTTTCCTTACCAGAAAACAACTCTTGCTCGTGAAACCAACAACTGCATGTGATTCAACTCCATTTAGGACTGTGAAACAAACGCTAGCTCTCCATACAAGAAACACACTCTGCTTTTGAGAAAAGAGCACTCTTCTACTCTACTGTGTTTCCTATTGGGTCCGAACAGTGAGATTGCACAGAACAAAAGAACTGTGCTTTCTACACACACGGCCATATCTAGTTCAACTCTGCTTAGGAAACTGACAAGAACAGTAGCTCCTCTTCAGTCCAATACACTGTACTTGCTGGCAACAGACATGAGTGCTATTTGCACTGTGTATGGCAATGGGAGCGCAATAGTGACTTTCCTTACCAGAAAACAACTCTTGCTCGTGGGACTAACAACTGCATGTGATTCAACTCCATTTAGGACTGGGCAACAAACGCTAGCTCGCCTTACAAAAAACACACTCTGCTTTTGAGAAAAGAGCACTCTTCTACTCTAATGTGTTTCCTATAGGGCCAGAACAGTGAGCTTGCTCAGAAAAAAAGAACTGTGCTTCCTACACAGACGGGCTATATCTAGTTCAACTCTGCTTAGGAAACTGACAAGAACAGAAGATCCTCTTCAGTCCAATACACTGTACATGCTGGGAACAGACGCCAGTGCTATTTGCCCTGTGAATGACAATGGGAACGCAACAGTGACTCTTCTTACCAGAAAACAACTCTTGCTCGTAGGACCAGAAACTGCATGTGATTCAACTCCATTTAGGACTGGGAAAGAAACACTAGCTGGCCTTACAAGAAACATACTCTGCTTTTGAGAAAAGAGCACTCTTCTACTCTACTGTGTTTCCTATAGGGCCAGAACGTTGAGCTTCCTCAGAACAAAAGAACTGTGCTTCCTACACACACGGCCATATCTAGTTCAATTCTGCTTAGCAAACTGACAAGAACAGTAGATCTTCTTCAGTCCAATACACTGTACATGCTGGGAACAGTCGCCAGTGCTATTTGTCCTGTGTATGACAATGGGAGCGCAATAGTTACTCTTCTTACAAGAAAACAACTCTTGCTTGAAAAACCAGAAACTGCATGTGATTCAACTCCATTTAGGACTGGGAAAAAAAAAGCTAGGTCGCCTTACAAGAAACACACTCTGCTTTTGAAAAAAGAGCACTCTTCCACTCTACTGTGTTTCCTATTGGGTCCGAACAGTGAGCTTGCTCAGAACAAAAGATCTGTGCTTCCTACACACGGGCCATATCTCGTTCAACTCTGCTTAGGAAACTGACAAGAACAGTAGCTCTTCTTCAGTCCAATACACTGTACTTGCTGGCAACAGCCGCGAGTGCTATTTGTACTGTGTATGGCAATGGGAGCGCAATAGTGACTTTCCTTACCAGAAAACAACTCTTGCTCGTGAAACAAACAACTGCATGTGATTCAACTCCATTTAGGACTGGGAAACAAACGCTAGCTCGCCTTACAAGAAACACACTCTGCTTTTGAGAAAAGAGCACTCTTCTACTCTACTGTGTTTCCTATAGGGCCAGAACAGTGAGCTTGCTCAGAACAAAAGAACTGTGCTTCCTACACACACGGGCCATATCTAGTTCAACTCTCCTTATGAAACTGACAAGAACAGTAGATCCTCTTCAGTCCAATACACTGTATATGCTGGGAACAGACGCCAGTGCTATTTGCCCTGTGTATGTCAATGGGAGCGCAATAGTGACTCTTTTTACCAGAAAACAACTCTTGCTCGAAGGACCAGAAACTGCATGTGATTCAACTCCATTTAGGACTGTGAAACAAATGCTAGCTCGCCTTACAAGAAACACACTCTGCTTTTGAAAAAAGAGCACTCTTCTACTCTACTGTGTTTCCTATGAAGTCTGAACAGTGAGCTTGCTCTGAACAAAAGAACTGTGCTTCCTACACATACGGCCATATCTAGTTCAATTCTACTTAGGAAACTGACAATAACAGTAGATCTTCTTCAGTCCAGTACACTGTACATGCTGGGAACAGACGCCAGTGCTATTTGCCCTATGTATGACAAAGGGAGCACAATAGTGACTCTTCTTACCAGAAAACGACTCTTGCTCGTAGGACCAGAAACTGCATGTGATTCAACTCCATTTAGGACTGTGAAACAAATGCTAGCTCGACTTACAAGAAACACACTCTGCTTTTGAAAAAAGAGCACTCTTCTACTCTACTGTGTTTCGTACGGGGTTTGAACAGTGAGCTTCCTCAGAAGAAAAGAACTGTGCTTCCTACACACACGGCCATATCTAGTTCAATTTTGCTTAGCCAACTGACAAGAACAGTAGACCCTCCTCAGTCCAATACACTGTACATGCTGGGAAGAGTCGCCAGTGCTATTTGCCTTGTATATGACAATGGGAGCGCAATACTTACTCTTCTTATCAGAAAATAACTCTTGCTCGAAAAACCAGAAACTGCATGTTATTCAACTCCATTTTGGACTGCGAAAAAAAAGCTAGGTCGCCTTACAAGAAACACACTCTGCTTTTGAGAAAAGAGCACTCGTCTACTCTATTGGGTTTCCTATAGGGCCACAACAGTGAGCTTGCTCAGAACAAAAGAACTGTGCTTCCTACACACACGGGCTATATCTACTTCAACTCTGCTTAGGAAACTGACAAGAACAATAGATCCTCTTCAGTCCAATACAGTGTACAGGCTGGGAACAGACGCCAGTGCTATTTGCCCTGTGTATGAAAATGGGAGCACAATAGTGACTCTTCTTACCAAAAAACAACTCTTGCTCTTAGGACCAGAAACTGCATGTGATTCAACACCATTTAGGACTGGGAAACAAACGCTAGCTCGCCTTACAAAAAACACACTCTGCTTTTGAGAAAAGAGCACTCTTCTACTCTACTGTGTTTCCCATAGTGCCAGAACGGTGAACTTGCTCAGAACAAAAGAACTGTGCTTCCTACACACACGGGGCATATCTAGTTCAACTCTGCTTAGGAAACTGAAAGAACAGTAGCTCCTCTTCAGTCCGATACACTGTACTTGCTGGGATCAGACGCGAGTGCTATTTGCACTGTGTATGGCAATGGGAGCACAATAGTGACTTTCCTTAAAAGAAAACAACTCTTGCTCATAGGACCAGAAACTGCATGTGCTTCAACTCCATTTAGGACTGGGAAAAAAAAGGCTAGCTTGCCTTACAAGAAACACACCCTGCTTTTGAGAAAAGAGCACTCTTCTACTCTACTGTGTTTCCTATAGGGCCAGAACAGTGAGCTTGCTCAGAACATAATAACTGTGCTTCCTACAAACACGGGCCATATCTAGTTCAACTCTGCTTAGGAAACTGAGAAGAACAGTAGCTCCTCTTCAGTCCAATACACTATACTTGCTAGGAAGAGACGGGAGTACTATTTGCACTGTGTGGCAATGGGAGCGCAATAGTGACTTTCCTTACCAGAAAACAACTCTTGCTCGTAGGACCAGAAACTGCATGTGATTCAACTCCATTTAAGACTGGGAAACAAACGCTAGCTTGCCTTACAAGAAACACACTCTGCTTTTGAGAAAAGAGCACTCTTCTACTCTACTGTGTTTCCTATGGGGTCCAAACAGTGAGCTTGCTCAGAACAAAAAAAAATTGTGCTTCCTACACACACGGCCATATCTAGTTCAAGTCTGCTTAGGAACCTGACAAGAACAGTAGCTCCTCTTCAGTCCAATACACTGTACTTGCTGGCAACAGATGCCAGTGCTATTTGTCCTGTGTATGGCAATGGCAGCGCAATAGTGACTTTCCTTACCAGAAAACAACTCTTGCTCATAGTACCAGAAACTGCATGTGTTTCATCTCCATTTAGGACTGGGAAACAAACGCTAGCTCGCCTTACAAGAAACACACTCTGCTTTAGAAAAAAGAGCACTCTTCTACAATACTGTGTTTCCTATGGGGTCCAAACAGTGAGCTTGCTCAGAACAAAAGAACTGTGCTTCCTACACACACGGACCATATGTAGTTCAACTCTGCTTAGGAACCTGACAAGAACAGTAGCTCCTCTTCAGTCCAACACTGTACTTGCTGGCAACAGACGCGAGTGCTATTTGCACTGTGTATGGCAATGGGAGCACAATCGTGACTTTCCTTACAAGAAAACAACTATTGTTCGTAGGACCAGAAACTGCATGTGATTCAACTCCATTTAGGACTAGGAAACAAACGCTAGCTTGCCTTACAAGAAACACACTTTGCTTTAGAGAAAAGAGCACTCTTCTACTCTACTGTGTTTCCTATGGGGTCCGAACAGTGAGCTTGCTCAGAACAAAAGAACTGTGCTTCCTACAAACACGGGCCATATCTAGTTCAACTCTGCTTAGGAACATGACAAGAACAGTAGATCCCCTTTAGTCCAAAAACTGTACTTGCTGGGAACAGACGCCAGTGCTATTTGTCCTGTGTATGGCAATGGCAGCGCAATACTGACTATTCTTACCATAAAACAACTCTTGCTCATAGGACCAGAAACTGCATGTGTTTCACCTCCATTTAGGACTGGGAAACAAACGCTAGCTGGCCTTACAAGATACACACTCTGCTTTAGAGAAAAGAGCATTCTTCTACTCTACTGTGTTTCCTATAGGGCCAGAACAGTGAGCTTGCTCAGAACAAAAGAACTGTGCTTCCTACACACGGGCCATATCTAGTTCACCTCTGCTTAGGAAACTGACAAGAACAGTAGCTCCTCTTCAGTCCGATACACTGTACTTGCTGGGAACAGACGCGAGTGCTATTTGCACTGTATATGGCAATAGGAGTGCAATAGTGACTTTCCTTACCAGAAAACAACTCTTGCTCGTAGGACCAGAAACTGCATGTGATTCAACTCCATTTAGGACTAGGAAACAAACGCTAGCTCGCCTTACAAGAAACACAGTCGGCTTTTGAGAAAAGAACACTCTTCTACTCTACTGTGTTTCCTATAGGGCCAGAACAGTGAGCTTGCTCAGAACATAAGAACTGAGCTTCCTACACACACGGGCCATATCTAGTTCAACTCTGCTTAGTAAACTGACAAGAACAGTAGCTCCTCTTCAATCCAATACACTGTACTTGCTGGCAACAGACGCGAGTGCTATTTGTACTGTGTATGGCAAAGGGAGCGCAAGTGTTACTCTTCTTACAAGAAAACAACTCTTGCTCGAAAAACCAGAAACTGCATGTGATTCAACTCCATTTAGGACTGGGAAAAAAAAGCTAGGTCGCCTTACAAGAAACACACTCTGCTTTTGAAAAAAGAGCACTCTTCTACTCTACTGTGTTTCCTATTGGGTCCGAAGAGTGAGCTTGGTCAGAACAAAAGAACTGTGCTTCCTACACACGGGCCATATCTAGTTCAACTCTGCTTAGGAAACTGACAAGAACAGTAGCTCTTCTTCAGTCCAATACACTGTACTTGCTGGCAACAGACGCCAGTGCTATTTGTACTGTGTATGGCAATGCGAGCGCAATAGTGACTTTCCTTACCAGAAAACAACTCTTGCTCGTGAAACCAACAACTGCATGTGATTCAACTCCATTTAGGACTGTGAAACAAACGCTAGCTCTCCATACAAGAAACACACTCTGCTTTTGAGAAAAGAGCACTCTTCTACTCTACTGTGTTTCCTATAGGGCCAGAACATTGAGCTTCCTCAGAACAAAAGAACTGTGCTTCCTACACACACGGCCATATCTAGTTCAATTCTGCTTAGCAAACTGACAAGAACAGTAGATCGTCTTCAGTCCAATACACTGTATATGCTGGGAACAGTCGCCAGTGCTATTTGTCCTGTGTATGACAATGGGAGCGCAATAGTTACTCTTCTTAGAAGAAAACAACTCTTGCTCGAAAAACCAGAAACTGCATGTGATTCAACTCCATTTAGGACTGGTAAAAAAAAGGTAGGTCGCCTTAGAAGAAACAAACTCTGCTTTTGAGAAAAGAGCACTCTTCTACTCTATTGTGTTTCCTATAGGGCCACAACAGTGAGCTTGCTCAGAACAAAATAACTGTGCTTCCTACACACACGGGCTATATCTAGTTCAACTCTGCTTAGGAAACTGACAAGAACAATAGATCTTCTTCAGTCCAATACAGTGTACAGGCTGGGAACAGACGACAGTGCTATTTGCCCTTTGTATGACAATGGGAGCACAATAGTGACTCTTCTTACCAGAAAACAACTCTTGCTCTTAGTACCAGAAAGTGCAGGTGATTCAACACCATTTAGGACTAGGAAACAAACGGTAGCTCGCCTTACAAGAAACACACTCTGCTTTTGAGAAAAGAGCACTCTTCTACTCTACTGTGTTTCCTATTGGGTCCGAACAGTGAGATTGCACAGAACAAAAGAACTGTGCTTTCTACACACACGGCCATATCTAGTTCAACTCTGCTTAGGAAACTGACAAGAACAGTAGCTCCTCTTCAGTCCAATACACTGTACTTGCTGGCAACAGACATGAGTGCTATTTGCACTGTGTATGGCAATGGGAGCGCAATAGTGACTTTCCTTACCAGAAAACAACTCTTGCTCGTGGGACTAACAACTGCATGTGATTCAACTCCATTTAGGACTGGGAAACAAACGCTAGCTCGCCTTACAAAAAACACACTCTGCTTTTGAGAAAAGAGCACTCTTCTACTCTAATGTGTTTCCTATAGGGCCAGAACAGTGAGCTTGCTCAGAAAAAAAGAACTGTGCTTCCTACACAGACGGGCTATATCTAGTTCAACTCTGCTTAGGAAACTGACAAGAACAGAAGATCCTCTTCAGTCCAATACACTGTACATGCTGGGAACAGACGCCAGTGCTATTTGCCCTGTGAATGACAATGGGAACGCAACAGTGACTCTTCTTACCAGAAAACAACTCTTGCTCGTAGGACCAGAAACTGCATGTGATTCAACTCCATTTAGGACTGGGAAAGAAACACTAGCTGGCCTTACAAGAAACATACTCTGCTTTTGAGAAAAGAGCACTCTTCTACTCTACTGTGTTTCCTATAGGGCCAGAACGTTGAGCTTCCTCAGAACAAAAGAACTGTGCTTCCTACACACACGGCCATATCTAGTTCAATTCTGCTTAGCAAACTGACAAGAACAGTAGATCTTCTTCAGTCCAATACACTGTACATGCTGGGAACAGTCGCCAGTGCTATTTGTCCTGTGTATGACAATGGGAGCGCAATAGTTACTCTTCTTACAAGAAAACAACTCTTGCTTGAAAAACCAGAAACTGCATGTGATTCAACTCCATTTAGGACTGGGAAAAAAAAAGCTAGGTCGCCTTACAAGAAACACACTCTGCTTTTGAAAAAAGAGCACTCTTCCACTCTACTGTGTTTCCTATTGGGTCCGAACAGTGAGCTTGCTCAGAACAAAAGAACTGTGCTTCCTACACACGGGCCATATCTCGTTCAACTCTGCTTAGGAAACTGACAAGAACAGTAGCTCTTCTTCAGTCCAATACACTGTACTTGCTGGCAACAGCCGCGAGTGCTATTTGTACTGTGTATGGCAATGGGAGCGCAATAGTGACTTTCCTTACCAGAAAACAACTCTTGCTCGTGAAACAAACAACTGCATGTGATTCAACTCAATTTAGGACTGGGAAACAAACGCTAGCTCGCCTTACAAGAAACACACTCTGCTTTTGAGAAAAGAGCACTCTTCTACTCTACTGTGTTTCCTATAGGGCCAGAACAGTGAGCTTGCTCAGAACAAAAGAACTGTGCTTCCTACACACACGGGCCATATCTAGTTCAACTCTCCTTATGAAACTGACAAGAACAGTAGATCCTCTTCAGTCCAATACACTGTATATGCTGGGAACAGACGCCAGTGCTATTTGCCCTGTGTATGTCAATGGGAGCGCAATAGTGACTCTTTTTACCAGAAAACAACTCTTGCTCGAAGGACCAGAAACTGCATGTGATTCAACTCCATTTAGGACTGTGAAACAAATGCTAGCTCGCCTTACAAGAAACACACTCTGCTTTTGAAAAAAGAGCACTCTTCTACTCTACTGTGTTTCCTATGAAGTCTGAACAGTGAGCTTGCTCTGAACAAAAGAACTGTGCTTCCTACACATACGGCCATATCTAGTTCAATTCTACTTAGGAAACTGACAATAACAGTAGATCTTCTTCAGTCCAGTACACTGTACATGCTGGGAACAGACGCCAGTGCTATTTGCCCTATGTATGACAAAGGGAGCACAATAGTGACTCTTCTTACCAGAAAACGACTCTTGCTCGTAGGACCAGAAACTGCATGTGATTCAACTCCATTTAGGACTGTGAAACAAATGCTAGCTCGACTTACAAGAAACACACTCTGCTTTTGAAAAAAGAGCACTCTTCTACTCTACTGTGTTTCGTACGGGGTTTGAACAGTGAGCTTCCTCAGAAGAAAAGAACTGTGCTTCCTACACACACGGCCATATCTAGTTCAATTTTGCTTAGCCAACTGACAAGAACAGTAGACCCTCCTCAGTCCAATACACTGTACATGCTGGGAAGAGTCGCCAGTGCTATTTGCCTTGTATATGACAATGGGAGCGCAATACTTACTCTTCTTATCAGAAAATAACTCTTGCTCGAAAAACCAGAAACTGCATGTTATTCAACTCCATTTTGGACTGCGAAAAAAAAGCTAGGTCGCCTTACAAGAAACACACTCTGCTTTTGAGAAAAGAGCACTCGTCTACTCTATTGGGTTTCCTATAGGGCCACAACAGTGAGCTTGCTCAGAACAAAAGAACTGTGCTTCCTACACACACGGGCTATATCTACTTCAACTCTGCTTAGGAAACTGACAAGAACAATAGATCCTCTTCAGTCCAATACAGTGTACAGGCTGGGAACAGACGCCAGTGCTATTTGCCCTGTGTATGAAAATGGGAGCACAATAGTGACTCTTCTTACCAAAAAACAACTCTTGCTCTTAGGACCAGAAACTGCATGTGATTCAACACCATTTAGGACTGGGAAACAAACGCTAGCTCGCCTTACAAAAAACACACTCTGCTTTTGAGAAAAGAGCACTCTTCTACTCTACTGTGTTTCCCATAGGGCCAGAACGGTGAACTTGCTCAGAACAAAAGAACTGTGCTTCCTACACACACGGGGCATATCTAGTTCAACTCTGCTTAGGAAACTGAAAGAACAGTAGCTCCTCTTCAGTCCGATACACTGTACTTGCTGGGATCAGACGCGAGTGCTATTTGCACTGTGTATGGCAATGGGAGCGCAATAGTGACTTTCCTTAAAAGAAAACAACTCTTGCTCATAGGACCAGAAACTGCATGTGCTTCAACTCCATTTAGGACTGGGAAAAAAAAGGCTAGCTTGCCTTACAAGAAACACACCCTGCTTTTGAGAAAAGAGCACTCTTCTACTCTACTGTGTTTCCTATAGGGCCAGAACAGTGAGCTTGCTCAGAACATAATAACTGTGCTTCCTACAAACACGGGCCATATCTAGTTCAACTCTGCTTAGGAAACTGAGAAGAACAGTAGCTCCTCTTCAGTCCAATACACTATACTTGCTAGGAAGAGACGGGAGTACTATTTGCACTGTGTGGCAATGGGAGCGCAATAGTGACTTTCCTTACCAGAAAACAACTCTTGCTCGTAGGACCAGAAACTGCATGTGATTCAACTCCATTTAAGACTGGGAAACAAACGCTAGCTTGCCTTACAAGAAACACACTCTGCTTTTGAGAAAAGAGCACTCTTCTACTCTACTGTGTTTCCTATGGGGTCCAAACAGTGAGCTTGCTCAGAACAAAAAAAAATTGTGCTTCCTACACACACGGCCATATCTAGTTCAAGTCTGCTTAGGAACCTGACAAGAACAGTAGCTCCTCTTCAGTCCAATACACTGTACTTGCTGGCAACAGATGCCAGTGCTATTTGTCCTGTGTATGGCAATGGCAGCGCAATAGTGACTTTCCTTACCAGAAAACAACTCTTGCTCATAGTACCAGAAACTGCATGTGTTTCATCTCCATTTAGGACTGGGAAACAAACGCTAGCTCGCCTTACAAGAAACACACTCTGCTTTAGAAAAAAGAGCACTCTTCTACAATACTGTGTTTCCTATGGGGTCCAAACAGTGAGCTTGCTCAGAACAAAAGAACTGTGCTTCCTACACACACGGACCATATGTAGTTCAACTCTGCTTAGGAACCTGACAAGAACAGTAGCTCCTCTTCAGTCCAACACTGTACTTGCTGGCAACAGACGCGAGTGCTATTTGCACTGTGTATGGCAATGGGAGCACAATCGTGACTTTCCTTACAAGAAAACAACTATTGTTCGTAGGACCAGAAACTGCATGTGATTCAACTCCATTTAGGACTAGGAAACAAACGCTAGCTTGCCTTACAAGAAACACACTTTGCTTTAGAGAAAAGAGCACTCTTCTACTCTACTGTGTTTCCTATGGGGTCCGAACAGTGAGCTTGCTCAGAACAAAAGAACTGTGCTTCCTACAAACACGGGCCATATCTAGTTCAACTCTGCTTAGGAACATGACAAGAACAGTAGATACCCTTTAGTCCAAAAACTGTACTTGCTGGGAACAGACGCCAGTGCTATTTGTCCTGTGTATGGCAATGGCAGCGCAATACTGACTATTCTTACCATAAAACAACTCTTGCTCATAGGACCAGAAACTGCATGTGTTTCACCTCCATTTAGGACTGGGAAACAAACGCTAGCTGGCCTTACAAGATACACACTCTGCTTTAGAGAAAAGAGCATTCTTCTACTCTACTGTGTTTCCTATAGGGCCAGAACAGTGAGCTTGCTCAGAACAAAAGAACTGTGCTTCCTACACACGGGCCATATCTAGTTCACCTCTGCTTAGGAAACTGACAAGAACAGTAGCTCCTCTTCAGTCCGATACACTGTACTTGCTGGGAACAGACGCGAGTGCTATTTGCACTGTATATGGCAATAGGAGTGCAATAGTGACTTTCCTTACCAGAAAACAACTCTTGCTCGTAGGACCAGAAACTGCATGTGATTCAACTCCATTTAGGACTAGGAAACAAACGCTAGCTCGCCTTACAAGAAACACAGTCGGCTTTTGAGAAAAGAACACTCTTCTACTCTACTGTGTTTCCTATAGGGCCAGAACAGTGAGCTTGCTCAGAACATAAGAACTGAGCTTCCTACACACACGGGCCATATCTAGTTCAACTCTGCTTAGTAAACTGACAAGAACAGTCGCTCCTCTTCAGTCCGATACACTGTAATTGCTGGGAACAGACGCCAGTGCTATTTGCACTGTATATGGCAATGGGAGCGCAATAGGGACTTTCCTTACCAGAAAACAACTCTTGCTCTTAGGACCAGAAATTGCATGTGATTCAACTCCAATTAGGACTGGCAAACAAATGCTAGCTCGCCTTACATGAAACACACTCTGCTTTTGAGAAAAGAGTACTTTTCTACTCTACTGTGTTTCCTATGGGGTCCAAATAGTGAGCTTGCTCAGAACAAAAGAACTGTGCTTCCTACACACATGGGCCATATCTAGGTCAACTCTGCTTAGGAAACTGAAAAGAACAGTAGATCCTCTTCAGTCCAATACACTGTACTTGCTGGGAACAGACGCGAGTGCTCTTTGCACTGTGTATGGCAATGGGAGCACAATAGTGACTCGTCTTACCAGAAAACAACTCTTGCTCGTAGGACAAAAAACTGCATGTGACTCAACTCCATTTAGGACTCTGAAACAAACTCTAGCTCACCTTACAAGAAACACACTCTGCTTTTGAGAAAAGAGCACTCTGCTACTTTACTGTGTTTCCCATAGGGCTAGAACGGTGAACTTGCTCAGAACAAAGGAACTGTGCTTCATACACACACGGGCCATATCTAGTTGATCTCTGCTTAGGAACCTGACAAGAACAGTAGCTCCTCTTCAGTCCGATACACTGTACTTGCTGGGATCAGACGCGAGTGCTATTTGCACTGTGTATGGCAACGGGAGCACAACAGTGACTTTCCTTAACAGAAAACAACTCTTGCTCGTAGGACCAGAAACTGCATGTCATTCAACTCCATTTAGGACTGGGAAACAAACGCTAGCTCGCCTTACAAGAAACACACTCTGCTTTTGAGAAAAGAGCACGCTTCTACTCTATTGTGTTTCCTATGGGGTCCAAACAGTGAGCTTGCTCAGAACAAAAAAAAATTGTGCTTCCTACACACACGGCCATATCTAGTTCAAGTCTGCTTAGGAACCTGACAAGAACAGTAGCTCCTCTTCAGTCCAATACACTGTACTTGCTGGCAACAGATGCCAGTGCTATTTGTCCTGTGTATGGCAATGGCAGCGCAATAGTGACTTTCCTTACCAGAAAACAACTCTTGCTCATAGTACCAGAAACTGCATGTGTTTCAACTCCATTTAGGACTGGGAAACAAACGCTAGCTTGCCTTACGAGAAACACACTCTGCTTTAGAAAAAAGAGCACTCTTCTACAATACTGTGTTTCCTAATGGGTCCAAACAGTGAGCTTGCTCAGAACAAAAGAACTGTGCTTCCTACACACACGGACCATATGTAGTTCAACTCTGCTTAGGAACCTGACAAGAACAGTAGCTCCTCTTCAGTCCAACACTGTACTTGCTGGGAACAGACACGAGTGCTATTTGCACTGTGTATGGCAATGGGAGCACAATAGTGACTTTCCTTACCAGAAAACAACTCTTGTTCGTAGGACCAGAAAATGCATGTGATTCAACTCCATTTAGGACTAGGAAACAAACGCTAGCTCGCCTTACAAGAAACACACTTTGCTTTAGAGAAAAGAGGACTCTTCTACTCTACTGTGTTTCCTATAGGGCCAGAACAGTGAGCTTGCTCAGAACATAAGAACTGAGCTTCCTACGCACACGGGCCATATCTAGTTCAACTCTGCTTAGAAAACTGACAAGAACAGTAGCTCCTCTTCAGTCCGATACACTGTACTTGCTGGGAACAGACGCCAGGGCTATTTGCACTGTATATGTCAATGGGAGCGCAATAGTGACTTTCCTCACAGAAAACAACTCTTGCGCGCAGGACCAGTAACTGCATGTGATTCAACTCCATTTAAGACTGGGAAAGAAATGCTACCTCGCCTTACATGAAACACACTCTGCTTTTGAGAAAAGAGCACTCTTCTACTCTACTGTGTTTTCCATAGGGCCAGAACAGTGAGCTTGCTCAGAACAAAAGAACTGTGCTTCCTACACACACGGGCCATATCTAGTTCAACTCTGCTTAGGAAACTGAGAAGAACAGTAGCTCCTCTTCAGTCCAATACACTATACGTGCTAGGAACACACGGGAGTGCTATTTGCATTGTGTATGGCAATGGGAGCACAATAGTGGCTTTCCTTCCCAGAAAACAACTCTTGCTCGTAGGACCAGAAACTGCATGTGATTCAACTCCATTTAGGACTGGGAAACAAACGCTAGCTCGCCTTACAAGAAACACACTCTGCTTTTGAGAAAAGAGCATTCTTCTACTCTACTGTGTTTCCTCTCGGGCCAGAACAGTGAGCTTGCTCAGAACAAAAGAACTGTGCTTCCTACACACGGGCCATATCTAGTTCACCTCTGCTTAGGAAACTGACAAGAACAGTAGCTCCTCTTCAGTCCGATACACTGTACTTGCTGGGAACAGACGTGAGTGCTATTTGCACTGTATATGGCAATAGGAGTGCAATAGTGACTTTCCTTACCAGAAAACAACTCTTGCTCGTAGGACCAGAAACTGCATGTGATTCAACTCCATTTAGGAGTAGGAAAGAAACGCTAGCTTGCCTTACAAGAAACACAGTCGGATTTTGAGAAAAGAGCACTCTTCTACTCTACTGTGTTTCCTATGGGGTCCAAACAGTGAGCTTGCTCAGAACAAAAAAATTGTGCTTCCTACACACACGGCCATATCTAGTTCAAGTCTGCTTAGGAACCTCACAAGAACAGTAGATCCTCTTCAGTCCAATACACTGTATTGCTGGCAACAGACGCCAGTGCTATTTGTCTTGTGTATGGCAATGGCAGCGCAATAGTGACTTTCCTTACCAGAAAACAACTCTTGCTCATAGGAACAGAAACAGCATGATATTCTACTCCATTTAGGACTGGGAAACAAACGCTAGCTCGCCTTACAAGAAACACACTCTGCTTTAGAGAAAGGAGCAGTCTTCTACTCTACTGTGTTTCCTATGGGGTCCAAACAGTGAGCTTGCTCAGAACAAAAGAACTGTGCTTCCTACACACACGGACCATATGTAGTTCAACTCTGCTTAGGAACCTGACAAGAACAGTAGCTCCTCTTCAGTCCAACACTGTACTTGCAGGGAACAGACGCGAGTGCTATTTGCACTGTGTATGGCAATGGGCACGCAATAGTGACATTCCTTACCAGAAAACAACTCTTGTGCGTAGGACCAGAAACTGCATGTGATTCAACTCCATTTAGGACTAGGAAACAAACGATAGCTCGCCCTACAAGAAACACAGTCGGCTTTTGAGAAAAGAACACTCTTCTACTCTACTGTGATTCCTATAGGGCCAGAACAGTGAGCTTGCTCAGAACATAATAACTGTGCTTCCTACACACACGGGCCATATCTAGTTCAACTCTGCTTAGGAACCTGACAAGAACAGTAGATCCCCTTTAGTCCAATACACTGTACTTGCTGGGAACAACGCCAGTGCTATTTGTCCTGTGTATGGCAATGGCAGCGCAATAGTGACTATTCTTACCATAAAACAACTCTTGCTCATAGGACCAGAAATTGCATGTGTTTCACATCCATTTAGGACTGAGAAACAAACGCTAGCTCGCCTTACAAGATACACACTCTGCTTTAGAGAAAAGAGCACTCTTCTACTCTACTGTGTTTTCTATAGGGCCAGAACAGTGAGCTTGCTCAGAACATAATAACTGTGCTTCCTACACACGGGCCATATCTAGTTCAACTCTGCTTAGGAAACTGAGAAGAACAGTAGCTCCTCTTCAGTCCAATACACTATACTTGCTAAGAAGAGACGGGAGTGCTATTTGCACTGTGTGGCAATGGGAGCACAATAGTGACTTTCCTTACCAGAAAACAACTCTTGCTCGTAGGACCAGAAACTGCATGTGATTCAACTCCATTTAGGACTGGGAAACAAACGCTAGCTCGCCTTACAAGAAACACACTCTGCTTTTGAGAAAAGTGCACGCATCTACTCTACTGTGTTTCCTATGGGGTCCAAACAGTGAGCTTGCTCAGAACAAAAAAAAATTGTGCTTCCTACACACACGGCCATATCTAGTTCAAGTCTGCTTAGGAACCTGACAAGAACAGTAGCTCTTCTTCAGTCCAATACACTGTACTTGCTGGCAACAGATGCCAGTGCTATTTGTCCTGTGTATGGCAATGGCAGCGCAATAGTGACTTTCCTTACCAGAAAACAGCTCTTGCTCATAGTACCAGAAACTGCATGTGTTTCAACTCCATTTAGGACTGGGAAACAAACGCTAGCTCGCCTTACAAGAAACACACTCTGCTTTAGAAAAAAGAGCACTCTTCTACAATACTGTGTTTCCTATGGGGTCCAAACAGTGAGCTTGCTCTGAACAAAAGAACTGTGCTTCCTACACACACGGACCATATGTAGTTCAACTCTGCTTAGGAACCTGACAAGAACAGTAGCTCCTCTTCAGTCCGATACACTGTACTTGCTGGGAACAGACGCGAGTGCTATTTGCACTGTGTATGGCAATGGGAGCACAATAGTGACTTTCCTTACCAGAAAACAACTCTTGTTCGTAGGACCAGAAACTGCATGTGATTCAACTCCATTTAGGACTAGAAAACAAACGCTAGCTCGCCTTACAAGAAACACACTCAGCTTTAGAGAAAAGAGCACTCTTCTACTCTACTGTGTTTCCTATAGGGCCAGAACAGTGAGCTTGCTCAGAACATAATAACTGTGCTTCCTACACACACGGGCCATATCTAGTTCAACTCTGCTTAGGAACCTGACAAGAACAGTAGATCCCCTTTAGTCCAATACACTGTACTTGCTGGGAACAGACGCCAGTGCTATTTGTCCTGTGTATGGCAATGGCAGCGCAAAAGTGACTATTCTTACCATAAAACAACTCTTGCTCATAGGACCAGAAACTGCATGTGTTTCACCTCCATTTAGGACTGGGAAACAAACGCTACCTCGCCTTACAATATACACACTCTGCTTTAGAGAAAAGAGCATTCTTCTACTCTACTGTGTTTCCTATAGGACCAGAACAGTGAGCTTGCTCAGAACATAAGAACTGAGCTTCCTACGCACACGGGCCATATCTCGTTCAACTCTGCTTAGGAATCTGACAAGAACAGTAGCT